>NC_083723.1:30527915-30841173 GCF_028564815.1 Eubalaena glacialis | reverse complement strand
CTTGATTCACTTCCAGAGAGATATCAATACATAGGTTTTAAGACTCTTCCTAGTCAGATACATTCTTGGGCGGTGAATAGGGGGTGTTGAGTCCAGTTCACTGAGCAGGGAGTAGGTCTTGTCTATTACATGTTTGGCTTGTGGAACGGTATGTGAGCTAATTTCAAACCCTTGTTTTATTCATCGCCCCGCCTCACCTTTCCCGTTAAGCAGGCATAGTGTGTTTTGTAAATGTGTGACTCTGTTCTGTTTTGGAATTCAGTTCAGGTGTAGCGATGTTGACATTCCCTCTATCAGTGATATCTTAGGATAAGCGTCCTTTTCTGTGTGACTTACTTCACTTAGAGTCATCGTCCCTAAATCCACTCATCATGCTGCTACTAGCCTTATGACACTGATTTCATGGCTGAGTGATATTCCATTGTGCATAAGTACCACAACTTCCTTATCCATTTTTCTCTTTCCTGGGATATTTAAGGTGTACCGAAGTGGAGGTTCTTGGAAACAGAGCAACCCTAAACTTTGGGGTGCCTGTGTCGTGTTGATTTTTAGGTTTCCCGATTTCTACGCCCATGAGTGGAAGTGCCCTATGCTCTCTCAGCTGTGTCTATTCCATGTTTCAGGACGCAGCGTACACTTCTCCAGAGTGGCTGTTGGCAATTTCCATCCCGCCCATCAGCGTAGCAAGGCTCCCGTGTCTCCATGGCCTGTCCTGCATTTCTGGTTTTTACACTTTTTTCAGCATGGCCCTTTGGACCGCTGGCAAGCGAGACTTCTTTGTAGCGCCGATTTGCCTTTCCGGCTTGCTTGGTTGGCCAAAAAGGGCGTATGCGTTTTTTCCTGAATATATTCAGGAAAAAACGCATACGCCCTTTTGTGGCCAAAGGCATCATTGTCAACGCTTTGCCGCTTTTCATGTGCTTTCAAGGCGAGTCGAATCTACCTCCTGAAATCTGTTTCCTGCAATTCTGCCTTGCTTTCAAATCCTCTTCGTTGCCTTCCCTCAATATATTTGTGGACGAGAGTCATCATTTCTAACTCTGCAGGTTTGTGAATTGCAGTGCCCCTGAGCTCCATTTGTCAACTCGCTTTTTTGGGGAGCTGGCCGCAAAAGCGCAGGATTGCTTCAGGCCCTATTCTGGTACCGGGGGGCAGCTGAGCCTGTGTGTTCATTCTTCTTCCTGATGGGAAAAATAGAGTGACCTGTGCCTGTCCCAACACCTAGAGCTAGTCTCTCATTGGTTCCCCCTCTTCCCGTTCATCCTCAGGACAAATTGCGACCTGTACGAAACAGGAGGTCAACGGTGCTTGATTCTCCAAGTAGGGAGATTGTTAGTGAAAGCGGCTGGAATGGCGAACCCGAGCACAAGGAGAGGAGAAATGAGGTGCGTTTTAGAAACCTTTCCCGATCACACGGTGTACCATCTTCTGGGTTTCCCAGGCATGTTTTCGATGTAGGAAGATGCCCTTGAACCTGGAGATTTGGGACCCATGGCATGGGTACCACGCACTATTACTTAAAGGGTCTGTGTTGCTCACCCAACCTCACCAATCCTCTCAGCCCCAAGAGTGTCCAGCCTTATGTCTCATCCAGCTGTGGGTCTAGATATGGTCAATCCAGGTTGCAATCAGAGCCCCTGAACGATTTTGTAAGATTGTCTCTCTCTTTCACTGTCTTGTTTTCTGGGTTTTTTTTTTAAGTAATCTATTTTTATAATGGGGTTTAGCTGCTTTTCCCTGCTGTGTTTATGCCGCTTTACACCCTCTTGATTCACTTCCAGAGAGATATCAATACATAGGTTTTAAGACTCTTCCTAGTCAGATATATTCTTGGGCGGTGAATAGGGGGTGTTGAGTCCATTTCACTGAGCAGGGAGTATGTCTTGTCTATTACATATTTGCTTGTGAACGGTATGTGAGCTAATTTCAAACCCTTGTTTTATGCATCGCCCCGCCTCACCTTTCCCGTTAAGCAGCCATAGTGTGTTTTGTAAATGTGTGACTCTGTTCTGTTTTGGAATTCAGTTCAGGTGTAGCGATGTTGACATTCCCTCTATCAGTGATATCTTAGGATAAGCGTCCTTTTCTGTGTGACTTACTTCACTTAGAGTCATCGTCCCTAAATCCACTCATCATGCTGCTACTAGCCTTATGACACTGATTTCATGGCTGAGTGATATTCCATTGTGCATAAGTACCACAACTTCCTTATCCATTTTTCTCTTTCCTGGGATATTTAAGGTGTACCGAAGTGGAGGTTCTTGGAAACAGAGCAGCCCTAAACTTTGGGGTGCCTGTGTCGTGTTGATTTTTAGGTTTCCCGATTTCTACGCCCATGAGTGGAAGTGCCCTATGCTCTCTCAGCTGTGTCTATTCCATGTTTCAGGACGCAGCGTACACTTCTCCAGAGTGGCTGTTGGCAATTTCCATCCCGCCCATCAGCGTAGCAAGGCTCCCGTGTCTCCATGGCCTGTCCTGCATTTCTGGTTTTTACACTCTTTTCAGCATGGCCCTTTTGACCGCTGGCAAGTGAGACTTCTTTGTAGCGCCGATTTGCCTTTCCGGCTTGCTTGGTTGGCCAAAAAGGGCGTATGCGTTTTTTCCTGAATACATTCAGGAAAAAACGCATACGCCCTTTTTGGCCAAGGGCATCATTGTCAACGCTTTGCCGCTTTTCATGTGCTTTCAAGGCGAGTCGAATCTACCTCCTGAAATCTGTTTCCTGCAATTCTGCCTTGCTTTCAAATCCTCTTCGTTGCCTTTCCTCAATATATTTGTGGACGAGAGTCATCATTTCTAACTCTGCAGGTTTGTGAATTGCAGTGCCCCTGAGCTCCATTTGTCAACTCGCTTTTTTGGGAGCTGGCCGCAAAAGCGCAGGATTGCTTCAGGCCCTATTCTGGTTCCGGGGGGCAGGCTGAGCCTGTGGTTCATTCTTCTTCCTGATGGGAAAATAGAGTGACCTGTGCCTGTCCCAACACCTAGAGCTAGTCTCTCATTGGTTCCCCCTCTTCCCGTTCATCCTCAGGACAAATTGCGACCTGTACGAAACAGGAGGTCAACGGTGCTGATTCTCCAAGTAGGGAGATGGTTAGTGAAGCGGCTGGAATGGCGAACCCGAGCACAAGGAGAGGAGAAATGAGGTGCGTTTTAGAAACCTTTCCCGATCACACGGTGTACCATCTTCTGGGTTTCCCAGGCATGTTTTCGATGTAGGAAGATGCCCTTGAACCTGGAGATTTGGGACCCATGGCATGGGTACCACGCACTATTACTTTAAAGGGTCTGCGTTTGCTCACCCAACCTCACCAATCCTCTCAGCCCCAAGAGTGTCCAGCCTTATGTCTCATCCAGCTGTGGGTCTAGATATGGTCAATCCAGGTTGCATCAGAGCCCCTGAACGGATTTTGTAAGAATGTCTCTCTCTTTCACTGTCTTTGTTTTCTGGGGTTTTTTTTTTTAAGTAATCTATTTTTATAATGGGGTTTAGCTGCTTTTCCCTGCTGTGTTTATGCCGCTTTACACCCTCTTGATTCACTTCCAGAGAGATATCAATACATAGGTTTTAAGACTCTTCCTAGTCAGATATATTCTTGGGCGGTGAATAGGGGGTGTTGAGTCTAGTTCACTGAGCAGGGAGTAGGTCTTGTCTATTACATATTTGGCTTGTGGAACGGTATGTGAGCTAATTTCAAACCCTTGTTTTATGCATCGCCCCGCCTCACCTTTCCCGTTAAGCAGCCATAGTGTGTTTTGTAAATGTGTGACTCTGTTCTGTTTTGGAATTCAGTTCAGGTGTAGCGATGTTGACATTCCCTCTATCAGTGATATCTTAGGATAAGCGTCCTTTTCTGTGTGACTTACTTCACTTAGAGTCATCGTCCCTAAATCCACTCATCATGCTGCTACTAGCCTTATGACACTGATTTCATGGCTGAGTGATATTCCATTGTGCATAAGTACCACAACTTCTTTATCCATTTTTCTCTTTCCTGGGATATTTCAGGTGTACCGAAGTGGAGGTTCTTGGAAACAGAGCAGCCCTAACTTTGGGGTGCCTGTGTCTTGTTGATTTTTAAGTTTCCCGATTTCTACGCCCATGAGTGGAAGTGCCCTATGCTCTCTCAGCTGTGTCTATTCCATGTTTCAGGACGCAGCGTACACTTCTCCAGAGTGGCTGTTGGCAATTTCCATCCCGCCCATCAGCGTAGCAAGGCTCCCGTTTCTCCATGGCCTGTCCTGCATTTCTGATTTTTACACTTTTTTCAGCATGGCCCTTTTGACCGCTGGCAAGCGAGACTTCTTTGTAGCGCCGATTTGCCTTTCCGGCTTGCTTGGTTGGCCAAAAAGGGCGTATGCGTTTTTTCCTGAATATATTCAGGAAAAAACGCATACGCCCTTTTTGGCCAAGGGCATCATTGTCAACGCTTTGCCGCTTTTCATGTGCTTTCAAGGCGAGTCGAATCTACCTCCTGAAATCTGTTTCCTGCAATTCTGCCTTGCTTTCAAATCCTCTTCGTTGCCTTCCCTCAATATATTTGTGGACGAGAGTCATCATTTCTAACTCTGCAGGTTTGTGAATTGCAGTGCCCCTGAGCTCCATTTGTCAACTCGCTTTTTTGGGAGCTGGCCGCAAAAGCGCAGGATTGCTTCAGGCCCTATTCTGGTTCCGGGGGGCAGGCTGAGCCTGTGGTTCATTCTTCTTTCTGATGGGAAAATAGAGTGACCTGTGCCTGTCCCAACACCTAGAGCTAGTCTCTCATTGGTTCCCCCTCTTCCCGTTCATCCTCAGGACAAATTGCGACCTGTACGAAACAGGAGGTCAACGGTGCTGATTCTCCAAGTAGGGAGATTGTTAGTGAAGCGGCTGGAATGGCGAACCCGAGCACAAGGAGAGGAGAAATGAGGTGCGTTTTAGAAACCTTTCCCGATCACACGGTGTACCATCTTCTGGGTTTCCCAGGCATGTTTTCGATGTAGGAAGATGCCCTTGAACCTGGAGATTTGGGACCCATGGCATGGGTACCACGCACTATTACTTTAAAGGGTCTGCGTTTGCTCACCCAACCTCACCAATCCTCTCAGCCCCAAGAGTGTCCAGCCTTATGTCTCATCCAGCTGTGGGTCTAGATATGGTCAATCCAGGTTGCATCAGAGCCCCTGAACGGATTTTGAAAGAATGTCTCTCTCTTTCACTGTCTTTGTTTTCTGGGTTTTTTTTTTAAGTAATCTATTTTTATAATGGGGTTTAGCTGCTTTTCCCTGCTGTGTTTATGCCGCTTTACACCCTCTTGATTCACTTCCAGAGAGATATCAATACATAGGTTTTAAGACTCTTCCTAGTCAGATACATTCTTGGGCGGTGAATAGGGGGTGTTGAGTCCAGTTCACTGAGCAGGGAGTAGGTCTTGTCTATTACATGTTTGGCTTGTGGAACGGTATGTGAGCTAATTTCAAACCCTTGTTTTATTCATCGCCCCGCCTCACCTTTCCCGTTAAGCAGGCATAGTGTGTTTTGTAAATGTGTGACTCTGTTCTGTTTTGGAATTCAGTTCAGGTGTAGCGATGTTGACATTCCCTCTATCAGTGATATCTTAGGATAAGCGTCCTTTTCTGTGTGACTTACTTCACTTAGAGTCATCGTCCCTAAATCCACTCATCATGCTGCTACTAGCCTTATGACACTGATTTCATGGCTGAGTGATATTCCATTGTGCATAAGTACCACAACTTCCTTATCCATTTTTCTCTTTCCTGGGATATTTAAGGTGTACCGAAGTGGAGGTTCTTGGAAACAGAGCAACCCTAAACTTTGGGGTGCCTGTGTCGTGTTGATTTTTAGGTTTCCCGATTTCTACGCCCATGAGTGGAAGTGCCCTATGCTCTCTCAGCTGTGTCTATTCCATGTTTCAGGACGCAGCGTACACTTCTCCAGAGTGGCTGTTGGCAATTTCCATCCCGCCCATCAGCGTAGCAAGGCTCCCGTGTCTCCATGGCCTGTCCTGCATTTCTGGTTTTTACACTTTTTTCAGCATGGCCCTTTGGACCGCTGGCAAGCGAGACTTCTTTGTAGCGCCGATTTGCCTTTCCGGCTTGCTTGGTTGGCCAAAAAGGGCGTATGCGTTTTTTCCTGAATATATTCAGGAAAAAACGCATACGCCCTTTTTGGCCAAAGGCATCATTGTCAACGCTTTGCCGCTTTTCATGTGCTTTCAAGGCGAGTCGAATCTACCTCCTGAAATCTGTTTCCTGCAATTCTGCCTTGCTTTCAAATCCTCTTCGTTGCCTTCCCTCAATATATTTGTGGACGAGAGTCATCATTTCTAACTCTGCAGGTTTGTGAATTGCAGTGCCCCTGAGCTCCATTTGTCAACTCGCTTTTTTGGGAGCTGGCCGCAAAAGCGCAGGATTGCTTCAGGCCCTATTCTGGTTCCGGGGGGCAGGCTGAGCCTGTGGTTCATTCTTCTTCCTGATGGGAAAATAGAGTGACCTGTGCCTGTCCCAACACCTAGAGCTAGTCTCTCATTGGTTCCCCCTCTTCCCGTTCATCCTCAGGACAAATTGCGACCTGTACGAAACAGGAGGTCAACGGTGCTGATTCTCCAAGTAGGGAGATTGTTAGTGAAGCGGCTGGAATGGCGAACCCGAGCACAAGGAGAGGAGAAATGAGGTGCGTTTTAGAAACCTTTCCCGATCACACGGTGTACCATCTTCTGGGTTTCCCAGGCATGTTTTCGATGTAGGAAGATGCCCTTGAACCTGGAGATTTGGGACCCATGGCATGGGTACCACGCACTATTACTTTAAAGGGTCTGCGTTTGCTCACCCAACCTCACCAATCCTCTCAGCCCCAAGAGTGTCCAGCCTTATGTCTCATCCAGCTGTGGGTCTAGATATGGTCAATCCAGGTTGCATCAGAGCCCCTGAACGGATTTTGTAAGAATGTCTCTCTCTTTCACTGTCTTTGTTTTCTGGGTTTTTTTTTTTAAGTAATCTATTTTTATAATGGGGTTTAGCTGCTTTTCCCTGCTGTGTTTATGCCGCTTTACACCCTCTTGATTCACTTCCAGAGAGATATCAATACATAGGTTTTAAGACTCTTCCTAGTCAGATATATTCTTGGGCGGTGAATAGGGGGTGTTGAGTCCAGTTCACTGAGCAGGGAGTAGGTCTTGTCTATTACATATTTGGCTTGTGGAACGGTATGTGAGCTAATTTCAAACCCTTGTTTTATGCATCGCCCCGCCTCACCTTTCCCGTTAAGCAGCCATAGTGTGTTTTGTAAATGTGTGACTCTGTTCTGTTTTGGAATTCAGTTCAGGTGTAGCGATGTTGACATTCCCTCTATCAGTGATATCTTAGGATAAGCGTCCTTTTCTGTGTGACTTACTTCACTTAGAGTCATCGTCCCTAAATCCACTCATCATGCTGCTACTAGCCTTATGACACTGATTTCATGGCTGAGTGATATTCCATTGTGCATAAGTACCACAACTTCCTTATCCATTTTTCTCTTTCCTGGGATATTTAAGGTGTACCGAAGTGGAGGTTCTTGGAAACAGAGCAGCCCTAAACTTTGGGGTGCCTGTGTCGTGTTGATTTTTAGGTTTCCCGATTTCTACGCCCATGAGTGGAAGTGCCCTATGCTCTCTCAGCTGTGTCTATTCCATGTTTCAGGACGCAGCGTACACTTCTCCAGAGTGGCTGTTGGCAATTTCCATCCCGCCCATCAGCGTAGCAAGGCTCCCGTGTCTCCATGGCCTGTCCTGCATTTCTGGTTTTTACACTTTTTTCAGCATGGCCCTTTGGACCGCTGGCAAGCGAGACTTCTTTGTAGCGCCGATTTGCCTTTCCGGCTTGCTTGGTTGGCCAAAAAGGGCGTATGCGTTTTTTCCTGAATATATTCAGGAAAAAACGCATACGCCCTTTTTGGCCAAAGGCATCATTGTCAACGCTTTGCCGCTTTTCATGTGCTTTCAAGGCGAGTCGAATCTACCTCCTGAAATCTGTTTCCTGCAATTCTGCCTTGCTTTCAAATCCTCTTCGTTGCCTTCCCTCAATATATTTGTGGACGAGAGTCATCATTTCTAACTCTGCAGGTTTGTGAATTGCAGTGCCCCTGAGCTCCATTTGTCAACTCGCTTTTTTGGGAGCTGGCCGCAAAAGCGCAGGATTGCTTCAGGCCCTATTCTGGTTCCGGGGGGCAGGCTGAGCCTGTGGTTCATTCTTCTTCCTGATGGGAAAATAGAGTGACCTGTGCCTGTCCCAACACCTAGAGCTAGTCTCTCATTGGTTCCCCCTCTTCCCGTTCATCCTCAGGACAAATTGCGACCTGTACGAAACAGGAGGTCAACGGTGCTGATTCTCCAAGTAGGGAGATTGTTAGTGAAGCGGCTGGAATGGCGAACCCGAGCACAAGGAGAGGAGAAATGAGGTGCGTTTTAGAAACCTTTCCCGATCACACGGTGTACCATCTTCTGGGTTTCCCAGGCATGTTTTCGATGTAGGAAGATGCCCTTGAACCTGGAGATTTGGGACCCATGGCATGGGTACCACGCACTATTACTTTAAAGGGTCTGCGTTTGCTCACCCAACCTCACCAATCCTCTCAGCCCCAAGAGTGTCCAGCCTTATGTCTCATCCAGCTGTGGGTCTAGATATGGTCAATCCAGGTTGCATCAGAGCCCCTGAACGGATTTTGTAAGAATGTCTCTCTCTTTCACTGTCTTTGTTTTCTGGGTTTTTTTTTTTAAGTAATCTATTTTTATAATGGGGTTTAGCTGCTTTTCCCTGCTGTGTTTATGCCGCTTTACACCCTCTTGATTCACTTCCAGAGAGATATCAATACATAGGTTTTAAGACTCTTCCTAGTCAGATATATTCTTGGGCGGTGAATAGGGGGTGTTGAGTCCAGTTCACTGAGCAGGGAGTAGGTCTTGTCTATTACATATTTGGCTTGTGGAACGGTATGTGAGCTAATTTCAAACCCTTGTTTTATGCATCGCCCCGCCTCACCTTTCCCGTTAAGCAGCCATAGTGTGTTTTGTAAATGTGTGACTCTGTTCTGTTTTGGAATTCAGTTCAGGTGTAGCGATGTTGACATTCCCTCTATCAGTGATATCTTAGGATAAGCGTCCTTTTCTGTGTGACTTACTTCACTTAGAGTCATCGTCCCTAAATCCACTCATCATGCTGCTACTAGCCTTATGACACTGATTTCATGGCTGAGTGATATTCCATTGTGCATAAGTACCACAACTTCTTTATCCATTTTTCTCTTTCCTGGGATATTTAAGGTGTACCGAAGTGGAGGTTCTTGGAAACAGAGCAGCCCTAACTTTGGGGTGCCTGTGTCTTGTTGATTTTTAAGTTTCCCGATTTCTACGCCCATGAGTGGAAGTGCCCTATGCTCTCTCAGCTGTGTCTATTCCATGTTTCAGGACGCAGCGTACACTTCTCCAGAGTGGCTGTTGGCAATTTCCATCCCGCCCATCAGCGTAGCAAGGCTCCCGTTTCTCCATGGCCTGTCCTGCATTTCTGATTTTTACACTTTTTTCAGCATGGCCCTTTTGACCGCTGGCAAGCGAGACTTCTTTGTAGCGCCGATTTGCCTTTCCGGCTTGCTTGGTTGGCCAAAAAGGGCGTATGCGTTTTTTCCTGAATATATTCAGGAAAAAACGCATACGCCCTTTTTGGCCAAGGGCATCATTGTCAACGCTTTGCCGCTTTTCATGTGCTTTCAAGGCGAGTCGAATCTACCTCCTGAAATCTGTTTCCTGCAATTCTGCCTTGCTTTCAAATCCTCTTCGTTGCCTTCCCTCAATATATTTGTGGACGAGAGTCATCATTTCTAACTCTGCAGGTTTGTGAATTGCAGTGCCCCTGAGCTCCATTTGTCAACTCGCTTTTTTGGGAGCTGGCCGCAAAAGCGCAGGATTGCTTCAGGCCCTATTCTGGTTCCGGGGGGCAGGCTGAGCCTGTGGTTCATTCTTCTTTCTGATGGGAAAATAGAGTGACCTGTGCCTGTCCCAACACCTAGAGCTAGTCTCTCATTGGTTCCCCCTCTTCCCGTTCATCCTCAGGACAAATTGCGACCTGTACGAAACAGGAGGTCAACGGTGCTGATTCTCCAAGTAGGGAGATTGTTAGTGAAGCGGCTGGAATGGCGAACCCGAGCACAAGGAGAGGAGAAATGAGGTGCGTTTTAGAAACCTTTCCCGATCACACGGTGTACCATCTTCTGGGTTTCCCAGGCATGTTTTCGATGTAGGAAGATGCCCTTGAACCTGGAGATTTGGGACCCATGGCATGGGTACCACGCACTATTACTTTAAAGGGTCTGCGTTTGCTCACCCAACCTCACCAATCCTCTCAGCCCCAAGAGTGTCCAGCCTTATGTCTCATCCAGCTGTGGGTCTAGATATGGTCAATCCAGGTTGCATCAGAGCCCCTGAACGGATTTTGTAAGAATGTCTCTCTCTTTCACTGTCTTTGTTTTCTGGGGTTTTTTTTTTAAGTAATCTATTTTTATAATGGGGTTTAGCTGCTTTTCCCTGCTGTGTTTATGCCGCTTTACACCCTCTTGATTCACTTCCAGAGAGATATCAATACATAGGTTTTAAGACTCTTCCTAGTCAGATACATTCTTGGGCGGTGAATAGGGGGTGTTGAGTCCAGTTCACTGAGCAGGGAGTAGGTCTTGTCTATTACATGTTTGGCTTGTGGAACGGTATCTGAGCTAATTTCAAACCCTTGTTTTATTCATCGCCCCGCCTCACCTTTCCCGTTAAGCAGGCATAGTGTGTTTTGTAAATGTGTGACTCTGTTCTGTTTTGGAATTCAGTTCAGGTGTAGCGATGTTGACATTCCCTCTATCAGTGATATCTTAGGATAAGCGTCCTTTTCTGTGTGACTTACTTCACTTAGAGTCATCGTCCCTAAATCCACTCATCATGCTGCTACTAGCCTTATGACACTGATTTCATGGCTGAGTGATATTCCATTGTGCATAAGTACCACAACTTCCTTATCCATTTTTCTCTTTCCTGGGATATTTAAGGTGTACCGAAGTGGAGGTTCTTGGAAACAGAGCAGCCCTAAACTTTGGGGTGCCTGTGTCGTGTTGATTTTTAGGTTTCCCGATTTCTACGCCCATGAGTGGAAGTGCCCTATGCTCTCTCAGCTGTGTCTATTCCATGTTTCAGGACGCAGCGTACACTTCTCCAGAGTGGCTGTTGGCAATTTCCATCCCGCCCATCAGCGTAGCAAGGCTCCCGTGTCTCCATGGCCTGTCCTGCATTTCTGGCTTTACACTTTTTTCAGCATGGCCCTTTGGACCGCTGGCAAGCGAGACTTCTTTGTAGCGCCGATTTGCCTTTCCGGCTTGCTTGGTTGGCCAAAAAGGGCGTATGCGTTTTTTCCTGAATATATTCAGGAAAAAACGCATACGCCCTTTTTGGCCAAAGGCATCATTGTCAACGCTTTGCCGCTTTTCATGTGCTTTCAAGGCGAGTCGAATCTACCTCCTGAAATCTGTTTCCTGCAATTCTGCCTTGCTTTCAAATCCTCTTCGTTGCCTTCCCTCAATATATTTGTGGACGAGAGTCATCATTTCTAACTCTGCAGGTTTGTGAATTGCAGTGCCCCTGAGCTCCATTTGTCAACTCGCTTTTTTGGGAGCTGGCCGCAAAAGCGCAGGATTGCTTCAGGCCCTATTCTGGTTCCGGGGGGCAGGCTGAGCCTGTGGTTCATTCTTCTTCCTGATGGGAAAATAGAGTGACCTGTGCCTGTCCCAACACCTAGAGCTAGTCTCTCATTGGTTCCCCCTCTTCCCGTTCATCCTCAGGACAAATTGCGACCTGTACGAAACAGGAGGTCAACGGTGCTGATTCTCCAAGTAGGGAGATTGTTAGTGAAGCGGCTGGAATGGCGAACCCGAGCACAAGGAGAGGAGAAATGAGGTGCGTTTTAGAAACCTTTCCCGATCACACGGTGTACCATCTTCTGGGTTTCCCAGGCATGTTTTCGATGTAGGAAGATGCCCTTGAACCTGGAGATTTGGGACCCATGGCATGGGTACCACGCACTATTACTTTAAAGGGTCTGCGTTTGCTCACCCAACCTCACCAATCCTCTCAGCCCCAAGAGTGTCCAGCCTTATGTCTCATCCAGCTGTGGGTCTAGATATGGTCAATCCAGGTTGCATCAGAGCCCCTGAACGGATTTTGTAAGAATGTCTCTCTCTTTCACTGTCTTTGTTTTCTGGGGTTTTTTTTTTAAGTAATCTATTTTTATAATGGGGTTTAGCTGCTTTTCCCTGCTGTGTTTATGCCGCTTTACACCCTCTTGATTCACTTCCAGAGAGATATCAATACATAGGTTTTAAGACTCTTCCTAGTCAGATATATTCTTGGGCGGTGAATAGGGGGTGTTGAGTCCAGTTCACTGAGCAGGGAATAGGTCTTGTCTATTACATATTTGGCTTGTGGAACGGTATGTGAGCTAATTTCAAACCCTTGTTTTATGCATCGCCCCGCCTCACCTTTCCCGTTAAGCAGCCATAGTGTGTTTTGTAAATGTGTGACTCTGTTCTGTTTTGGAATTCAGTTCAGGTGTAGCGATGTTGACATTCCCTCTATCAGTGATATCTTAGGATAAGCGTCCTTTTCTGTGTGACTTACTTCACTTAGAGTCATCGTCCCTAAATCCACTCATCATGCTGCTACTAGCCTTATGACACTGATTTCATGGCTGAGTGATATTCCATTGTGCATAAGTACCACAACTTCTTTATCCATTTTTCTCTTTCCTGGGATATTTAAGGTGTACCGAAGTGGAGGTTCTTGGAAACAGAGCAGCCCTAACTTTGGGGTGCCTGTGTCTTGTTGATTTTTAAGTTTCCCGATTTCTACGCCCATGAGTGGAAGTGCCCTATGCTCTCTCAGCTGTGTCTATTCCATGTTTCAGGACGCAGCGTACACTTCTCCAGAGTGGCTGTTGGCAATTTCCATCCCGCCCATCAGCGTAGCAAGGCTCCCGTTTCTCCATGGCCTGTCCTGCATTTCTGATTTTTACACTTTTTTCAGCATGGCCCTTTTGACCGCTGGCAAGCGAGACTTCTTTGTAGCGCCGATTTGCCTTTCCGGCTTGCTTGGTTGGCCAAAAAGGGCGTATGCGTTTTTTCCTGAATATATTCAGGAAAAAACGCATACGCCCTTTTTGGCCAAGGGCATCATTGTCAACGCTTTGCCGCTTTTCATGTGCTTTCAAGGCGAGTCGAATCTACCTCCTGAAATCTGTTTCCTGCAATTCTGCCTTGCTTTCAAATCCTCTTCGTTGCCTTCCCTCAATATATTTGTGGACGAGAGTCATCATTTCTAACTCTGCAGGTTTGTGAATTGCAGTGCCCCTGAGCTCCATTTGTCAACTCGCTTTTTTGGGAGCTGGCCGCAAAAGCGCAGGATTGCTTCAGGCCCTATTCTGGTTCCGGGGGGCAGGCTGAGCCTGTGGTTCATTCTTCTTCCTGATGGGAAAATAGAGTGACCTGTGCCTGTCCCAACACCTAGAGCTAGTCTCTCATTGGTTCCCCCTCTTCCCGTTCATCCTCAGGACAAATTGCGACCTGTACGAAACAGGAGGTCAACGGTGCTGATTCTCCAAGTAGGGAGATTGTTAGTGAAGCGGCTGGAATGGCGAACCCGAGCACAAGGAGAGGAGAAATGAGGTGCGTTTTAGAAACCTTTCCCGATCACACGGTGTACCATCTTCTGGGTTTCCCAGGCATGTTTTCGATGTAGGAAGATGCCCTTGAACCTGGAGATTTGGGACCCATGGCATCTGTACCACGCACTATTACTTTAAAGGGTCTGCGTTTGCTCACCAACCTCACCAATCCTCTCAGCCCCAAGAGTGTCCAGCCTTATGTCTCATCCAGCTGTGGGTCTAGATATGGTCAATCCAGGTTGCATCAGAGCCCCTGAACGGATTTTGTAAGAATGTCTCTCTCTTTCACTGTCTTTGTTTTCTGGGGTTTTTTTTTTAAGTAATCTATTTTTATAATAGGGTTTAGCTGCTTTTCCCTGCTGTGTTTATGCCGCTTTACACCCTCTTGATTCACTTCCAGAGAGATATCAATACATAGGTTTTAAGACTCTTCCTAGTCAGATACATTCTTGGGCGGTGAATAGGGGGTGTTGAGTCCAGTTCACTGAGCAGGGAGTAGGTCTTGTCTATTACATGTTTGGCTTGTGGAACGGTATGTGAGCTAATTTCAAACCCTTGTTTTATTCATCGCCCCGCCTCACCTTTCCCGTTAAACAGGCATAGTGTGTTTTGTAAATGTGTGACTCTGTTCTGTTTTGGAATTCAGTTCAGGTGTAGCGATGTTGACATTCCCTCTATCAGTGATATCTTAGGATAAGCGTCCTTTTCTGTGTGACTTACTTCACTTAGAGTCATCGTCCCTAAATCCACTCATCATGCTGCTACTAGCCTTATGACACTGATTTCATGGCTGAGTGATATTCCATTGTGCATAAGTACCACAACTTCCTTATCCATTTTTCTCTTTCCTGGGATATTTCAGGTGTACCGAAGTGGAGGTTCTTGGAAACAGAGCAGCCCTAAACTTTGGGGTGCCTGGTTCGTGTTGATTTTTAGGTTTCCCGATTTCTACGCCCATGAGTGGAAGTGCCCTATGCTCTCTCAGCTGTGTCTATTCCATGTTTCAGGACGCAGCGTACACTTCTCCAGAGTGGCTGTTGGCAATTTCCATCCCGCCCATCAGCGTAGCAAGGCTCCCGTGTCTCCATGGCCTGTCCTGCATTTCTGGTTTTTACACTTTTTTCAGCATGGCCCTTTGGACCGCTGGCAAGCGAGACTTCTTTGTAGCGCCGATTTGCCTTTCCGGCTTGCTTGGTTGGCCAAAAAGGGCGTATGCGTTTTTTCCTGAATATATTCAGGAAAAAACGCATACGCCCTTTTTGGCCAAAGGCATCATTGTCAACGCTTTGCCGCTTTTCATGTGCTTTCAAGGCGAGTCGAATCTACCTCCTGAAATCTGTTTCCTGCAATTCTGCCTTGCTTTCAAATCCTCTTCGTTGCCTTCCCTCAATATATTTGTGGGACGAGAGTCATCATTTCTAACTCTGCAGGTTTGTGAATTGCAGTGCCCCTGAGCTCCATTTGTCAACTCGCTTTTTTGGGAGCTGGCCGCAAAAGCGCAGGATTGCTTCAGGCCCTATTCTGGTTCCGGGGGGCAGGCTGAGCCTGTGGTTCATTCTTCTTCCTGATGGGAAAATAGAGTGGCCTGTGCCTGTCCCAACACCTAGAGCTAGTCTCTCATTGGTTCCCCCTCTTCCCGTTCATCCTCAGGACAAATTGCGACTGTACGAAACAGGAGGTCAACGGTGCTGATTCTCCAAGTAGGGAGATTGTTAGTGAAGGGGCTGGAATGGCGAACCCGAGCACAAGGAGAGGAGAAATGAGGTGCGTTTTAGAAACCTTTCCCCGATCACACGGGTGTACCATCTTCTGGGTTTCCCAGGCATGTTTTCGATGTAGGAAGATGCCCTTGAACCTGGAGATTTGGGATCCATGGCATGGGTACCACGCACTATTACTTTAAAGGGTCTGCGTTTGCTCACCCAACCTCACCAATCCTCTCAGCCCCAAGAGTGTCCAGCTTATGTCTCATCCAGCTGTGGGTCTAGATATGGTCAATCCAGGTTGCATCAGAGCCCCTGAACGGATTTTGTAAGAATGTCTCTCTCTTTCACTGTCTTTGTTTTCTGGGGTTTTTTTTTTAAGTAATCTATTTTTATAATGGGGTTTAGCTGCTTTTCCCTGCTGTGTTTATGCCGCTTTACACCCTCTTGATTCACTTCCAGAGAGATATCAATACATAGGTTTTAAGACTCTTCCTAGTCAGATATATTCTTGGGCGGTGAATAGGGGGTGTTGAGTCCAGTTCACTGAGCAGGGAGTAGGTCTTGTCTATTACATATTTGGCTTGTGGAACGGTATCTGAGCTAATTTCAAACCCTTGTTTTATGCATCGCCCCGCCTCACCATTCCCGTTAAGCAGCCATAGTGTGTTTTGTAAATGTTGTGACTCTGTTCTGTTTTGGAATTCAGTTCAGGTGTAGCGATGTTGACATTCCCTCTATCAGTGATATCTTAGGATAAGCGTCCTTTTCTGTGTGACTTACTTCACTTAGAGTCATCGTCCCTAAATCCACTCATCATGCTGCTACTAGCCTTATGACACTGATTTCATGGCTGAGTGATATTCCATTGTGCATAAGTACCACAACTTCTTTATCCATTTTTCTCTTTCCTGGGATATTTAAGGTGTACCGACGTGGAGGTTCTTGGAAACAGAGCAGCCCTAACTTTGGGGTGCCTGTGTCTTGTTGATTTTTAAGTTTCCCGATTTCTACGCCCATGAGTGGGAAGTGCCCTATGCTCTCTCAGCTGTGTCTATTCCATGTTTCAGGACGCAGCGTACACTTCTCCAGAGTGGCTGTTGGCAATTTCCATCCCGCCCATCAGCGTTGCAAGGGCTCCCGTGTCTCCATGGCCTGTCCTGCATTTCTGATTTTTACACTTTTTTCAGGCATGGCCCTTTTGACCGCTGGCAAGCGAGACTTCTTTGTAGCGCCGATTTGCCTTTCCGGCTTGCTTGGTTGGCCAAAAAGGGCGTATGCGTTTTTCCTGAATATATTCAGGAAAAAACGCATACGCCCTTTTTGGCCAAGGGCATCATTGTCAACGCTTTGCCGCTTTTCATGTGCTTTCAAGGCGAGTCGAAGCTACCTCCTGAAATCTGTTTCCTGCAATTCTGCCTTGCTTTCAATCCTCTTCGTTGCCTTCCCTCAATATATTTGTGGACGAGAGTCATCATTTCTAACTCTGGCAGGTTTGTGAATTGCAGTGCCCCTGAGCTCCATTTGTCAACTCGCTTTTTTGGGAGCTGGCGCAAAAGCACAGGATTGCTCAGGCCCTATTCTGGTTCCGGGGGGCAGGCTGAGCCTGTGGTTCATTCTTCTTCCCTGATGGGAAAATAGAGTGACCTGTGCCTGTCCCAACACCTAGAGCTAGTCTCTCATTGGTTCCCCTCTTCCCGTTCATCCTCAGGACAGATTGCGACCTGTACGAAACAGGAGGTCAACGGTGCTGATTCTCCAAGTAGGGAGATTGTTAGTGAAGCGGCTGGAATGGCGAACCCGAGCACAAGGAGAGGAGAAATGAGGTGCGTTTTAGAAACCTTTCCCGATCACACGGTGTACCATCTGGGTTTCCCAGGCATGTTTTCGATGTAGGAAGATGCCCTTGAACCTGGAGATTTGGGACCCATGCATGGGTACCACGCAGATTACTTTAAAGGGTCTGCGTTTGCTCACCCAACCTCACCAATCATCTCAGCCCCAAGAGTGTCCAGCCTATGTCTCATCCAGCTGTGGGTCTAGATATGGTCAATCCAGGTTGCATCAGAGCCCCTGAACGGATTTTGTAAGAATGTCTCTCTCTTTCACTGTCTTTGTTTTCTTGGTTTTTTTTTTTAAGTAATCTATTTTTATAATGGGGTTTAGCTGCTTTTCCCTGCTGTGTTTTATGCCGCTTTACACCCTCTTGATTCACTTCCAGAGAGATATCAATACATAGGTTTTAAGACTCTTCCTAGTCAGATATATTCTTGGGCGGTGATTAGGGGGTGTTGAGTCCAGTTCACTGAGCAGGGAGTAGGTCTTGTCTATTACATATTTGGCTTGTGGAACGGGTATGTGAGCTAATTTCAAAACCCTTGTTTTATGCATCGCCCCGCCTCACCTTTCCCGTTAAGCAGCCATAGTGTGTTTTGTAAATGTGTGACTCTGTTCTGTTTTGGAATTCAGTTCAGGTGTAGCGATGTTGACATTCCCTCTATCAGTGATATCTTAGGATAAGCGTCCTTTTCTGTGTGACTTACTTCACTTAGAGTCATCGTCCCTAAATCCACTCATCATGCTGCTACTAGCCTTATGACACTGATTTCATGGCTGAGTGATATTCCATTGTGCATAAGTACCACAACTTCTTTATCCATTTTTCTCTTTCCTGGGATATTTCAGGTGTACCGAAGTGGAGGTTCTTGGAAACAGAGCAGCCGTAAAGTTTGGGGTGCCTGTGTCGTGTTGATTTTTAGGTTTCCCGATTTCTACGCCCATGAGTGGAAGTGCCCTATGCTCTCTCAGCTGTGTCTATTCCATGTTTCAGGACGCAGCGTACACTTCTCCAGAGTGGCTGTTGGCAATTTCCATCCCGCCCATCAGCGTAGCAAGGCTCCCGTGTCTCCATGGCCTGTCCTGCATTTCAGGTTTTTACACTTTTTTCAGCATGGCCCTTTTGACCGCTGGCAAGCGAGACTTCTTTGTAGCGCCGATTTGCCTTTCCGGCTTGCTTGGTTGGCCAAAAAGGGCGTATGCGTTTTTTCCTGAATATATTCAGGAAAAAACGCATACGCCCTTTTTGGCCAAGGGCATCATTGTCAACGCTTTGCCGCTTTTCATGTGCTTTCAAGGCGAGTCGAATCTACCTCCTGAAATCTGTTTCCTGCAATTCTGCCTTGCTTTCAAATCCTCTTCGTTGCCTTCCCTCAATATATTTGTGGACGAGAGTCATCATTTCTAACTCTGCAGGTTTGTGAATTGCAGTGCCCCTGAGCTCCATTTGTCAACTCGCTTTTTTGGGAGCTGGCCGCAAAAGCGCAGGATTGCTTCAGGCCCTATTCTGGTTCCGGGGGGCAGGCTGAGCCTGTGGTTCATTCTTCTTCCTGATGGGAAAATAGAGTGACCTGTGCCTGTCCCAACACCTAGAGCTAGTCTCTCATTGGTTCCCCCTCTTCCCGTTCATCCTCAGGACAAATTGCGACCTGTACGAAACAGGAGGTCAACGGTGCTGATTCTCCAAGTAGGGAGATTGTTAGTGAAGCGGCTGGAATGGCGAACCCGAGCACAAGGAGAGGAGAAATGAGGTGCGTTTTAGAAACCTTTCCCGATCACACGGTGTACCATCTTCTGGGTTTCCCAGGCATGTTTTCGATGTAGGAAGATGCCCTTGAACCTGGAGATTTGGGACCCATGGCATGGGTACCACGCACTATTACTTTAAAGGGTCTGCGTTTGCTCACCCAACCTCACCAATCCTCTCAGCCCCAAGAGTGTCCAGCCTTATGTCTCATCCAGCTGTGGGTCTAGATATGGTCAGTCCAGGTTGCATCACAGCCCCTGAACGGATTTTGTAAGAATGTCTCTCTCTTTCACTGTCTTTGTTTTATGGGTTTTTTTTTTAAGTAATCTATTTTTATAATGGGGTTTAGCTGCTTTTCCCTGCTGTGTTTATGCCGCTTTACACCCTCTTGATTCACTTCCAGAGAGATATCAATACATAGGTTTTAAGACTCTTCCTAGTCAGATATATTCTTGGGCGGTGAATAGGGGGTGTTGAGTCCAGTTCACTGAGCAGGGAGTAGGTCTTGTCTATTACATATTTGGCTTGTGGAACGGTATGTGAGCTAATTTCAAACCCTTGTTTTATGCATCGCCCCGCCTCACCTTTCCCGTTAAGCAGCCATAGTGTGTTTTGTAAATGTGTGACTCTGTTCTGTTTTGGAATTCAGTTCAGGTGTAGCAATGTTGACATTCCCTCTATCAGTGATATCTTAGGATAAGCGTCCTTTTCTGTGTGACTTACTTCACTTAGAGTCATCGTCCCTAAATCCACTCATCATGCTGCTACTAGCCTTATGACACTGATTTCATGGCTGAGTGATATTCCATTGTGCATAAGTACCACAACTTCTTTATCCATTTTTCTCTTTCCTGGGATATTTAAGGTGTACCGAAGTGGAGGTTCTTGGAAACAGAGCAGCCGTAAAGTTTGGGGTGCCTGTGTCGTGTTGATTTTTAGGTTTCCCGATTTCTACGCCCATGAGTGGAAGTGCCCTATGCTCTCTCAGCTGTGTCTATTCCATGTTTCAGGATGCAGCGTACACTTCTCCAGAGTGGCTGTTGGCAATTTCCATCCCGCCCATCAGCGTAGCAAGGCTCCCGTGTCTCCATGGCTTGTCCTGCATTTCTGGTTTTTACACTTTTTTCAGCATGGCCCTTTTGACCGCTGGCAAGCGAGACTTCTTTGTAGCGCCAATTTGCCTTTCCGGCTTGCTTGGTTGGCCAAAAAGGGCGTATGCGTTTTTTCCTGAATATATTCAGGAAAAAAAGCATACGCCCTTTTTGGCCAAGGGCATCATTGTCAACGCTTTGCCGCTTTTCATGTGCTTTCAAGGCGAGTCGAATCTACCTCCTGAAATCTGTTTCCTGCAATTCTGCCTTGCTTTCAAATCCTCTTCGTTGCCTTCCCTCAATATATTTGTGGACGAGAGTCATCATATCTAACTCTGCAGGTTTGTGAATTGCAGTGCCCCTGAGCTCCATTTGTCAACTCGCTTTTTTGGGAGCTGGCCGCAAAAGCGCAGGATTGCTTCAGGCCCTATTCTGGTTCCGGGGGGCAGGCTGAGCCTGTGGTTCATTCTTCTTCCTGATGGGAAAATAGAGTGACCTGTGCCTGTCCCAACACCTAGAGCTAGTCTCTCATTGGTTCCCCCTCTTCCCGTTCATCCTCAGGACAAATTGCGACCTGTACGAAACAGGAGGTCAACGGTGCTGATTCTCCAAGTAGGGAGATTGTTAGTGAAGCGGCTGGAATGGCGAACCCGAGCACAAGGAGAGGAGAAATGAGGTGCGTTTTAGAAACCTTTCCCGATCACACGGTGTACCATCTTCTGGGTTTCCCAGGCATGTTTTCGATGTAGGAAGATGCCCTTGAACCTGGAGATTTGGGACCCATGGCATGGGTACCACGCACTATTACTTTAAAGGGTCTGCGTTTGCTCACCCAACCTCACCAATCCTCTCAGCCCCAAGAGTGTCCAGCCTTATGTCTCATCCAGCTGTGGGTCTAGATATGGTCAGTCCAGGTTGCATCACAGCCCCTGAACGGATTTTGTAAGAATTTCTCTCTCTTTCACTGTCTTTGTTTTATGGGTTTTTTTTTTAAGTAATCTATTTTTATAATGGGGTTTAGCTGCTTTTCCCTGCTGTGTTTATGCCGCTTTACACCCTCTTGATTCACTTCCAGAGAGATATCAATACATAGGTTTTAAGACTCTTCCTAGTCAGATATATTCTTGGGCGGTGAATAGGGGGTGTTGAGTCCAGTTCACTGAGCAGGGAGTAGGTCTTGTCTATTACATATTTGGCTTGTGGAACGGTATGTGAGCTAATTTCAAACCCTTGTTTTATGCATCGCCCCGCCTCACCTTTCCCGTTAAGCAGCCATAGTGTGTTTTCTAAATGTGTGACTCTGTTCTGTTTTGGAATTCAGTTCAGGTGTAGCGATGTGGACATTCCCTCTATCAGTGATATCTTAGGATAAGCGTCCTTTTCTGTGTGACTTACTTCACTTAGAGTCATCGTCCCTAAATCCACTCATCATGCTGCTACTAGCCTTATGACACTGATTTCATGGCTGAGTGATATCCCATTGTGCATAAGTACCACAACTTCTTTATCCATTTTTCTCTTTCCTGGGATATTTAAGGTGTACCGAAGCGGAGGTTCTTGGAAACAGAGCAGCCCAAAACTTTGGGGTGCCTGTGTCGTGTTGATTTTTAAGTTTCCCGATTTCTACGCCCATGAGTGGAAGTGCCCTATGCTCTCTCAGCTGTGTCTATTCCATGTTTCAGGACGCAGCGTACACTTCTCCAGAGTGGCTGTTGGCAATTTCCATCCCGCCCATCAGCGTAGCAAGGCTCCCGTGTCTCCATGGCCTGTCCGGCATTTCTGGTTTTTACACTTTTTTCAGCATGGCCCTTTGGACCGCTGGCAAGCGAGACTTCTTTGTAGCGCCGATTTGCCTTTCCGGCTTGCTTGGTTGGCCAAAAAGGGCGTATGCGTTTTTTCCTGAATATATTCAGGAAAAAACGCATACGCCCTTTTTGGCCAAGGGCATCATTGTCAACGCTTTGCCGCTTTTCATGTGCTTTCAAGGCGAGTCGAATCTACCTCCTGAAATCTGTTTCCTGCAATTCTGCCTTGCTTTCAAATCCTCTTCGTTGCCTTCCCTCAATATATTTGTGGACGAGAGTCATCATTTCTAACTCTGCAGGTTTGTGAATTGCAGTGCCCCTGAGCTCCATTTGTCAACTCGCTTTTTTGGGAGCTGGCCGCAAAAGCGCAGGATTGCTTCAGGCCCTATTCTGGTTCCGGGGGGCAGGCTGAGCCTGTGGTTCATTCTTCTTCCTGATGGGAAAATAGAGTGACCTGTGCCTGTCCCAACACCTAGAGCTAGTCTCTCATTGGTTCCCCCTCTTCCCGTTCATCCTCAGGACAAATTGCGACCTGTACGAAACAGGAGGTCAACGGTGCTGATTCTCCAAGTAGGGAGATTGTTAGTGAAGCGGCTGGAATGGCGAACCCGAGCACAAGGAGAGGAGAAATGAGGTGCGTTTTAGAAACCTTTCCCGATCACACGGTGTACCATCTTCTGGGTTTCCCAGGCATGTTTTCGATGTAGGAAGATGCCCTTGAACCTGGAGATTTGGGACCCATGGCATGGGTACCACGCACTATTACTTTAAAGGGTCTGCGTTTGCTCACCCAACCTCACCAATCCTCTCAGCCCCAAGAGTGTCCAGCCTTATGTCTCATCCAGCTGTGGGTCTAGATATGGTCAATCCAGGTTGCATCAGAGCCCCTGAACGGATTTTGTAAGAATGTCTCTCTCTTTCACTGTCTTTGTTTTCTGGGTTTTTTTTTTTAAGTGATCTATTTTTATAATGGGATTTAGCTGCTTTTCCCTGCTGTGTTTATGCCGCTTTACACCCTCTTGATTCACTTCCAGAGGGATATCAATACATAGGTTTTAAGACTCTTCCTAGTCAGATATATACTTGGGCGGTGAATAGGGGGTGTTGAGTCCAGTTCACTGAGCAGGGAGTAGGTCTTGTCTATTACATATTTGGCTTGTGGAACGGTATGTGAGCTAATTTCAAACCCTTGTTTTATGCATCGCCCCGCCTCACCTTTCCCGTTAAGCAGCCATATTGTGTTTTGTAAATGTGTGACTCTGTTCGGTTTTGGAATTCAGTTCAGGTGTAGCGATGTTGACATTCCCTCTATCAGTGATATCTTAGGATAAGCGTCCTTTTCTGTGTGACTTACTTCACTTAGAGTCATCGTCCCTAAATCCACTCATCATGCTGCTACTAGCCTTATGACACTGATTTCATGGCTGAGTGATATTCCATTGTGCATAAGTACCACAACTTCCTTATCCATTTTTCTCTTTCCTGGGATATTTAAGGTGTACCGAAGTGGAGGTTCTTGGAAACAGAGCAGCCCTAAAGTTTGGGGTGCCTGTGTCGTGTTGATTTTTAGGTTTCCCGATTTCTACGCCCATGAGTGGAAGTGCCCTATGCTCTCTCAGCTGTGTCTATTCCATGTTTCAGGACGCAGCGTACACTTCTCCAGAGTGGCTGTTGGCAATTTCCATCCCGCCCATCAGCGTAGCAAGGCTCCCGTGTCTCCATGGCCTGTCCTGCATTTCAGGTTTTTACACTTTTTTCAGCATGGCCCTTTTGACCGCTGGCAAGCGAGACTTCTTTGTAGCGCCGATTTGCCTTTCCGGCTTGCTTGGTTGGCCAAAAAGGGCGTATGCGTTTTTTCCTGAATATATTCAGGAAAAAACGCATACGCCCTTTTTGGCCAAGGGCATCATTGTCAACGCTTTGCCGCTTTTCATGTGCTTTCAAGGCGAGTCGAATCGACCTCTTGAAATCTGTTTCCTGCAATTCTGCCTTGCTTTCAAATCCTCTTCGTTGCCTTCCCTCAATATATTTGTGGACGAGAGTCATCATTTCTAACTCTGCAGGTTTGTGAATTGCAGTGCCCCTGAGCTCCATTTGTCAACTCGCTTTTTTGGGAGCTGGCCGCAAAAGCGCAGGATTGCTTCAGGCCCTATTCTGGTTCCGGGGGGCAGGCTGAGCCTGTGGTTCATTCTTCTTCCTGATGGGAAAATAGAGTGACCTGTGCCTGTCCCAACACCTAGAGCTAGTCTCTCATTGGTTCCCCCTCTTCCCGTTCATCCTCAGGACAAATTGCGACCTGTACGAAAGAGGAGGTCAACGGTGCTGATTCTCCAAGTAGGGAGATTGTTAGTGAAGCGGCTGGAATGGCGAACCCGAGCACAAGGAGAGGAGAAATGAGGTGCGTTTTAGAAACCTTTCCCGATCACACGGTGTACCATCTTCTGGGTTTCCCAGGCATGTTTTCGATGTAGGAAGATGCCCTTGAACCTGGAGATTTGGGACCCATGGCATGGGTACCACGCACTATTACTTTAAAGGGTCTGCGTTTGCTCACCCAACCTCACCAATCCTCTCAGCCCCAAGAGTGTCCAGCCTTATGTCTCATCCAGCTGTGGGTCTAGATATGGTCAATCCAGGTTGCATCAGAGCCCCTGAACGGATTTTGTAAGAATGTCTCTCTCTTTCACCTTCTTTGTTTTCTGGGGTTTTTTTTTTTTTTTTAAGTAATCTATTTTTATAATGGGGTTTAGCTGCTTTTCCCTGCTGTGTTTATGCCGCTTTACACCCTCTTGATTCACTTCCAGAGAGATATCAATACATAGGTTTTAAGACTCTTCCTAGTCAGATATATTCTTGGGCGGTGAATAGGGGGTGTTGAGTCCAGTTCACTGAGCAGGGAGTAGGTCTTGTCTATTACATATTTGGCTTGTGGAACGGTATGTGAGCTAATTTCAAACCCTTGTTTTATGCATCGCCCCGCCTCACCTTTCCCGTTAAGCAGCCATAGTGTGTTTTGTAAATGTGTGACTCTGTTCTGTTTTGGAATTCAGTTCAGGTGTAGCGATGTTGACATTCCCTCTATCAGTGATATCTTAGGATAAGCGTCCTTTTCTGTGTGACTTACTTCACTTAGAGTCATCGTCCGTAAATCCACTCATCATGCTGCTACTAGCCTTATGACACTGATTTCATGGCTGAGTGATATTCCATTGTGCATAAGTACCACAACTTCTTTATCCATTTTTCTCTTTCCTGGGATATTTAAGGTGTACCGAAGTGGAGGTTCTTGGAAACAGAGCAGCCCTAAACTTTGGGGTGCCTGTGTCGTGTTGATTTTTAGGTTTCCCGATTTCTACGCCCATGAGTGGAAGTGCCCTATGCTCTCTCAGCTGTGTCTATTCCATGTTTCAGGACGCAGCGTACACTTCTCCAGAGTGGCTGTTGGCAATTTCCATCCCGCCCATCAGCGTAGCAAGGCTCCCGTGTCTCCATGGCTTGTCCTGCATTTCTGGTTTTTACACTTTTTTCAGCATGGCCCTTTTGACCGCTGGCAAGCGAGACTTCTTTGTAGCGCCGATTTGCCTTTCCGGCTTGCTTGGTTGGCCAAAAAGGGCGTATGCGTTTTTTCCTGAATATATTCAGGAAAAAACGCATACGCCCTTTTTGGCCAAGGGCATCATTGTCAACGCTTTGCCGCTTTTCATGTGCTTTCAAGGCGAGTCGAATCGACCTCCTGAAATCTGTTTCCTGCAATTCTGCCTTGCTTTCAAATCCTCTTCGTTGCCTTCCCTCAATATATTTGTGGACGAGAGTCATCATTTCGAACTCTGCAGGTTTGTGAATTGCAGTGCCCCTGAGCTCCATTTGTCAACTCGCTTTTTTGGGAGCTGGCCGCAAAAGCGCAGGATTGCTTCAGGCCCTATTCTGGTTCCGGGGGGCAGGCTGAGCCTGTGGTTCATTCTTCTTCCTGATGGGAAAATAGAGTGACCTGTGCCTGTCCCAACACCTAGAGCTAGTCTCTCATTGGTTCCCCCTCTTCCCGTTCATCCTCAGGACAAATTGCGACCTGTACGAAACAGGAGGTCAACGGTGCTGATTCTCCAAGTAGGGAGATTGTTAGTGAAGCGGCTGGAATGGCGAACCCGAGCACAAGGAGAGGAGAAATGAGGTGCGTTTTAGAAACCTTTCCCGATCACACGGTGTACCATCTTCTGGGTTTCCCAGGCATGTTTTCGATGTAGGAAGATGCCCTTGAACCTGGAGATTTGGGACCCATGGCATGGGTACCACGCACTATTACTTTAAAGGGTCTGCGTTTGCTCACCCAACCTCACCAATCCTCTCAGCCCCAAGAGTGTCCAGCCTTATGTCTCATCCAGCTGTGGGTCTAGATATGGTCAATCCAGGTTGCATCAGAGCCCCTGAACGGATTTTGTAAGAATGTCTCTCTCTTTCACCTTCTTTGTTTTCTGGGGTTTTTTTTTTTTTTAAGTAATCTATTTTTATAATGGGGTTTAGCTGCTTTTCCCTGCTGTGTTTATGCCGCTTTACACCCTCTTGATTCACTTCCAGAGAGATATCAATACATAGGTTTTAAGACTCTTCCTAGTCAGATATATTCTTGGGCGGTGAATAGGGGGTGTTGAGTCCAGTTCACTGAGCAGGGAGTAGGTCTTGTCTATTACATATTTGGCTTGTGGAACGGTATGTGAGCTAATTTCAAACCCTTGTTTTATGCATCGCCCCGCCTCACCTTTCCCGTTAAGCAGCCATAGTGTGTTTTGTAAATGTGTGACTCTGTTCTATTTTGGAATTCAGTTCAGGTGTAGCGATGTTGACATTCCCTCTATCAGTGATATCTTAGGATAAGCGTCCTTTTCTGTGTGACTTACTTCACTTAGAGTCATCGTCCCTAAATCCACTCATCATGCTGCTACTAGCCTTATGACACTGATTTCATGGCTGAGTGATATTCCATTGTGCATAAGTACCACAACTTCTTTATCCATTTTTCTCTTTCCTGGGATATTTAAGGTGTACCGAAGTGGAGGTTCTTGGAAACAGAGCAGCCCTAACTTGGGGGGCCTGTGTCTTGTTGATTTTTAAGTTTCCCGATTTCTACGCCCATGAGTGGAAGTGCCCTATGCTCTCTCAGCTGTGTCTATTCCATGTTTCAGGACGCAGCGTACACTTCTCCAGAGTGGCTGTTGGCAATTTCCATCCCGCCCATCAGCGTAGCAAGGCTCCCGTGTCTCCATGGCCTGTCCTGCATTTCTGATTTTTACACTTTTTTCAGCATGGCCCTTTTGACCGCTGGCAAGCGAGACTTCTTTGTAGCGCCGATTTGCCTTTCCGGCTTGCTTGGTTGGCCAAAAAGGGCGTATGCGTTTTTTCCTGAATATATTCAGGAAAAAACGCATACGCCCTTATTGGCCAAGGGCATCATTGTCAACGCTTTGCCGCTTTTCATGTGCTTTCAAGGCGAGTCGAATCTACCTCCTGAAATCTGTTTCCTGCAATTCTGCCTTGCTTTCAAATCCTCTTCGTTGCCTTCCCTCAATATATTTGTGGACGAGAGTCATCATTTCTAACTCTGCAGGTTTGTGAATTGCAGTGCCCCTGAGCTCCATTTGTCAAATCGCTTTTTTGGGAGCTGGCCGCAAAAGCACAGGATTGCTTCAGGCCCTATTCTTGTTCCGGGGGGCAGGCTGAGCCTGTGGTTCATTCTTCTTCCTGATGGGAAAATAGAGTGACCTGTGCCTGTCCCAACACCTAGAGCTAGTCTCTCATTGGTTCCCCCTCTTCCCGTTCATCCTCAGGACAGATTGCGACCTGTACGAAACAGGAGGTCAACGGTGCTGATTCTCCAAGTAGGGAGATTGTTAGTGAAGCGGCTGGAATGGCGAACCCGAGCACAAGGAGAGGAGAAATGAGGTGCGTTTTAGAAACCTTTCCCGATCACACGGTGTACCATCTGGGTTTCCCAGGCATGTTTTCGATGTAGGAAGATGCCCTTGAACCTGGAGATTTGGGACCCATGGCATGGGTACCACGCACTATTACTTTAAAGGGTCTGCGTTTGCTCACCCAACCTCACCAATCCTCTCAGCCCCAAGAGTGTCCAGCCTTATGTCTCATCCAGCTGTGGGTCTAGATATGGTCAATCCAGGTTGCATCAGAGCCCCTGAACGGATTTTGTAAGAATGTCTCTCTCTTTCACTGTCTTTGTTTTCTGGGTTTTTTTTTTTAAGTAATCTATTTTTATAATGGGGTTTAGCTGCTTTTCCCTGCTGTGTTTATGCCGCTTTACACCCTCTTGATTCACTTCCAGAGAGATATCAATACATAGGTTTTAAGACTCTTCCTAGTCAGATACATTCTTGGGCGGTGAATAGGGGGTGTTGAGTCCAGTTCACTGAGCAGGGAGTAGGTCTTGTCTATTACATATTTGGCTTGTGGAACGGTATGTGAGCTAATTTCAAACCCTTGTTTTATGCATCGCCCCACCTCACCTTTCCCGTTAAGCAGCCATAGTGTGTTTTGTAAATGTGTGACTCTGTTCTGTTTTGGAATTCAGTTCAGGTGTAGCGATGTTGACATTCCCTCTATCAGTGATATCTTAGGATAAGCGTCCTTTTCTGTGTGACTTACTTCACTTAGAGTCATCGTCCCTAAATCCACTCATCATGCTGCTACTAGCCTTATGACACTGATTTCATGGCTGAGTGATATTCCATTGTGCATAAGTACCACAACTTCTTTATCCATTTTTCTCTTTCCTGGGATATTTAAGGTGTACCGAAGTGGAGGTTCTTTGAAACAGAGCAGCCGTAAAGTTTGGGGTGCCTGTGTCGTGTTGATTTTTAGGTTTCCCGATTTCTACGCCCATGAGTGGAAGTGCCCTATGCTCTCTCAGCTGTGTCTATTCCATGTTTCAGGACGCAGCGTACACTTCTCCAGAGTGGCTGTTGGCAATTTCCATCCCGCCCATCAGCGTAGCAAGGCTCCCGTGTCTCCATGGCCTGTCCTGCATTTCTGGTTTTTACACTCTTTTCAGCATGGCCCTTTTGACCGCTGGCAAGTGAGACTTCTTTGTAGCGCCGATTTGCCTTTCCGGCTTGCTTGGTTGGCCAAAAAGGGCGTATGCGTTTTTTCCTGAATACATTCAGGAAAAAACGCATACGCCCTTTTTGGCCAAGGGCATCATTGTCAACGCTTTGCCGCTTTTCATGTGCTTTCAAGGCGAGTCGAATCTACCTCCTGAAATCTGTTTCCTGCAATTCTGCCTTGCTTTCAAATCCTCTTCGTTGCCTTCCCTCAATATATTTGTGGACGAGAGTCATCATTTCTAACTATGCAGGTTTGTGAATTGCAGTGCCCCTGAGCTCCATTTGTCAACTCGCTTTTTTGGGAGCTGGCCGCAAAAGCGCAGGATTGCTTCAGGCCCTATTCTGGTTCCGGGGGGCAGGCTGAGCCTGTGGTTCATTCTTCTTCCTGATGGGAAAATAGAGTGACCTGTGCCTGTCCCAACACCTAGAGCTAGTCTCTCATTGGTTCCCCCTCTTCCCGTTCATCCTCAGGACAAATTGCGACCTGTACGAAACAGGAGGTCAACGGTGCTGATTCTCCAAGTAGGGAGATGGTTAGTGAAGCGGCTGGAATGGCGAACCCGAGCACAAGGAGAGGAGAAATGAGGTGCGTTTTAGAAACCTTTCCCGATCACACGGTGTACCATCTTCTGGGTTTCCCAGGCATGTTTTCGATGTAGGAAGATGCCCTTGAACCTGGAGATTTGGGACCCATGGCATGGGTACCACGCACTATTACTTTAAAGGGTCTGCGTTTGCTCACCCAACCTCACCAATCCTCTCAGCCCCAAGAGTGTCCAGCCTTATGTCTCATCCAGCTGTGGGTCTAGATATGGTCAATCCAGGTTGCATCAGAGCCCCTGAACGGATTTTGTAAGAATGTCTCTCTCTTTCACTGTCTTTGTTTTCTGGGGTTTTTTTTTTTAAGTAATCTATTTTTATAATGGGGTTTAGCTGCTTTTCCCTGCTGTGTTTATGCCGCTTTACACCCTCTTGATTCACTTCCAGAGAGATATCAATACATAGGTTTTAAGACTCTTCCTAGTCAGATATATTCTTGGGCGGTGAATAGGGGGTGTTGAGTCTAGTTCACTGAGCAGGGAGTAGGTCTTGTCTATTACATATTTGGCTTGTGGAACGGTATGTGAGCTAATTTCAAACCCTTGTTTTATGCATCGCCCCGCCTCACCTTTCCCGTTAAGCAGCCATAGTGTGTTTTCTAAATGTGTGACTCTGTTCTGTTTTGGAATTCAGTTCAGGTGTAGCGATGTTGACATTCCCTCTATCAGTGATATCTTAGGATAAGCGTCCTTTTCTGTGTGACTTACTTCACTTAGAGTCATCGTCCCTAAATCCACTCATCATGCTGCTACTAGCCTTATGACACTGATTTCATGGCTGAGTGATATTCCATTGTGCATAAGTACCACAACTTCTTTATCCATTTTTCTCTTTCCTGGGATATTTCAGGTGTACCGAAGTGGAGGTTCTTGGAAACAGAGCAGCCCTAACTTTGGGGTGCCTGTGTCTTGTTGATTTTTAAGTTTCCCGATTTCTACGCCCATGAGTGGAAGTGCCCTATGCTCTCTCAGCTGTGTCTATTCCATGTTTCAGGACGCAGCGTACACTTCTCCAGAGTGGCTGTTGGCAATTTCCATCCCGCCCATCAGCGTAGCAAGGCTCCCGTTTCTCCATGGCCTGTCCTGCATTTCTGATTTTTACACTTTTTTCAGCATGGCCCTTTTGACCGCTGGCAAGCGAGACTTCTTTGTAGCGCCGATTTGCCTTTCCGGCTTGCTTGGTTGGCCAAAAAGGGCGTATGCGTTTTTTCCTGAATATATTCAGGAAAAAACGCATACGCCCTTTTTGGCCAAGGGCATCATTGTCAACGCTTTGCCGCTTTTCATGTGCTTTCAAGGCGAGTCGAATCTACCTCCTGAAATCTGTTTCCTGCAATTCTGCCTTGCTTTCAAATCCTCTTCGTTGCCTTCCCTCAATATATTTGTGGACGAGAGTCATCATTTCTAACTCTGCAGGTTTGTGAATTGCAGTGCCCCTGAGCTCCATTTGTCAACTCGCTTTTTTGGGAGCTGGCCGCAAAAGCGCAGGATTGCTTCAGGCCCTATTCTGGTTCCGGGGGGCAGGCTGAGCCTGTGGTTCATTCTTCTTTCTGATGGGAAAATAGAGTGACCTGTGCCTGTCCCAACACCTAGAGCTAGTCTCTCATTGGTTCCCCCTCTTCCCGTTCATCCTCAGGACAAATTGCGACCTGTACGAAACAGGAGGTCAACGGTGCTGATTCTCCAAGTAGGGAGATTGTTAGTGAAGCGGCTGGAATGGCGAACCCGAGCACAAGGAGAGGAGAAATGAGGTGCGTTTTAGAAACCTTTCCCGATCACACGGTGTACCATCTTCTGGGTTTCCCAGGCATGTTTTCGATGTAGGAAGATGCCCTTGAACCTGGAGATTTGGGACCCATGGCATGGGTACCACGCACTATTACTTTAAAGGGTCTGCGTTTGCTCACCCAACCTCACCAATCCTCTCAGCCCCAAGAGTGTCCAGCCTTATGTCTCATCCAGCTGTGGGTCTAGATATGGTCAATCCAGGTTGCATCAGAGCCCCTGAACGGATTTTGAAAGAATGTCTCTCTCTTTCACTGTCTTTGTTTTCTGGGTTTTTTTTTTAAGTAATCTATTTTTATAATGGGGTTTAGCTGCTTTTCCCTGCTGTGTTTATGCCGCTTTACACCCTCTTGATTCACTTCCAGAGAGATATCAATACATAGGTTTTAAGACTCTTCCTAGTCAGATACATTCTTGGGCGGTGAATAGGGGGTGTTGAGTCCAGTTCACTGAGCAGGGAGTAGGTCTTGTCTATTACATGTTTGGCTTGTGGAACGGTATGTGAGCTAATTTCAAACCCTTGTTTTATTCATCGCCCCGCCTCACCTTTCCCGTTAAGCAGGCATAGTGTGTTTTGTAAATGTGTGACTCTGTTCTGTTTTGGAATTCAGTTCAGGTGTAGCGATGTTGACATTCCCTCTATCAGTGATATCTTAGGATAAGCGTCCTTTTCTGTGTGACTTACTTCACTTAGAGTCATCGTCCCTAAATCCACTCATCATGCTGCTACTAGCCTTATGACACTGATTTCATGGCTGAGTGATATTCCATTGTGCATAAGTACCACAACTTCCTTATCCATTTTTCTCTTTCCTGGGATATTTAAGGTGTACCGAAGTGGAGGTTCTTGGAAACAGAGCAACCCTAAACTTTGGGGTGCCTGTGTCGTGTTGATTTTTAGGTTTCCCGATTTCTACGCCCATGAGTGGAAGTGCCCTATGCTCTCTCAGCTGTGTCTATTCCATGTTTCAGGACGCAGCGTACACTTCTCCAGAGTGGCTGTTGGCAATTTCCATCCCGCCCATCAGCGTAGCAAGGCTCCCGTGTCTCCATGGCCTGTCCTGCATTTCTGGTTTTTACACTTTTTTCAGCATGGCCCTTTGGACCGCTGGCAAGCGAGACTTCTTTGTAGCGCCGATTTGCCTTTCCGGCTTGCTTGGTTGGCCAAAAAGGGCGTATGCGTTTTTTCCTGAATATATTCAGGAAAAAACGCATACGCCCTTTTTGGCCAAAGGCATCATTGTCAACGCTTTGCCGCTTTTCATGTGCTTTCAAGGCGAGTCGAATCTACCTCCTGAAATCTGTTTCCTGCAATTCTGCCTTGCTTTCAAATCCTCTTCGTTGCCTTCCCTCAATATATTTGTGGACGAGAGTCATCATTTCTAACTCTGCAGGTTTGTGAATTGCAGTGCCCCTGAGCTCCATTTGTCAACTCGCTTTTTTGGGAGCTGGCCGCAAAAGCGCAGGATTGCTTCAGGCCCTATTCTGGTACCGGGGGGCAGGCTGAGCCTGTGGTTCATTCTTCTTCCTGATGGGAAAATAGAGTGACCTGTGCCTGTCCCAACACCTAGAGCTAGTCTCTCATTGGTTCCCCCTCTTCCCGTTCATCCTCAGGACAAATTGCGACCTGTACGAAACAGGAGGTCAACGGTGCTGATTCTCCAAGTAGGGAGATTGTTAGTGAAGCGGCTGGAATGGCGAACCCGAGCACAAGGAGAGGAGAAATGAGGTGCGTTTTAGAAACCTTTCCCGATCACACGGTGTACCATCTTCTGGGTTTCCCAGGCATGTTTTCGATGTAGGAAGATGCCCTTGAACCTGGAGATTTGGGACCCATGGCATGGGTACCACGCACTATTACTTTAAAGGGTCTGCGTTTGCTCACCCAACCTCACCAATCCTCTCAGCCCCAAGAGTGTCCAGCCTTATGTCTCATCCAGCTGTGGGTCTAGATATGGTCAATCCAGGTTGCATCAGAGCCCCTGAACGGATTTTGTAAGAATGTCTCTCTCTTTCACTGTCTTTGTTTTCTGGGTTTTTTTTTTTAAGTAATCTATTTTTATAATGGGGTTTAGCTGCTTTTCCCTGCTGTGTTTATGCCGCTTTACACCCTCTTGATTCACTTCCAGAGAGATATCAATACATAGGTTTTAAGACTCTTCCTAGTCAGATATATTCTTGGGCGGTGAATAGGGGGTGTTGAGTCCAGTTCACTGAGCAGGGAGTAGGTCTTGTCTATTACATATTTGGCTTGTGGAACGGTATGTGAGCTAATTTCAAACCCTTGTTTTATGCATCGCCCCGCCTCACCTTTCCCGTTAAGCAGCCATAGTGTGTTTTGTAAATGTGTGACTCTGTTCTGTTTTGGAATTCAGTTCAGGTGTAGCGATGTTGACATTCCCTCTATCAGTGATATCTTAGGATAAGCGTCCTTTTCTGTGTGACTTACTTCACTTAGAGTCATCGTCCCTAAATCCACTCATCATGCTGCTACTAGCCTTATGACACTGATTTCATGGCTGAGTGATATTCCATTGTGCATAAGTACCACAACTTCTTTATCCATTTTTCTCTTTCCTGGGATATTTCAGGTGTACCGAAGTGGAGGTTCTTGGAAACAGAGCAGCCCTAACTTTGGGGTGCCTGTGTCTTGTTGATTTTTAAGTTTCCCGATTTCTACGCCCATGAGTGGAAGTGCCCTATGCTCTCTCAGCTGTGTCTATTCCATGTTTCAGGACGCAGCGTACACTTCTCCAGAGTGGCTGTTGGCAATTTCCATCCCGCCCATCAGCGTAGCAAGGCTCCCGTTTCTCCATGGCCTGTCCTGCATTTCTGATTTTTACACTTTTTTCAGCATGGCCCTTTTGACCGCTGGCAAGCGAGACTTCTTTGTAGCGCCGATTTGCCTTTCCGGCTTGCTTGGTTGGCCAAAAAGGGCGTATGCGTTTTTTCCTGAATATATTCAGGAAAAAACGCATACGCCCTTTTTGGCCAAGGGCATCATTGTCAACGCTTTGCCGCTTTTCATGTGCTTTCAAGGCGAGTCGAATCTACCTCCTGAAATCTGTTTCCTGCAATTCTGCCTTGCTTTCAAATCCTCTTCGTTGCCTTCCCTCAATATATTTGTGGACGAGAGTCATCATTTCTAACTCTGCAGGTTTGTGAATTGCAGTGCCCCTGAGCTCCATTTGTCAACTCGCTTTTTTGGGAGCTGGCCGCAAAAGCGCAGGATTGCTTCAGGCCCTATTCTGGTTCCGGGGGGCAGGCTGAGCCTGTGGTTCATTCTTCTTTCTGATGGGAAAATAGAGTGACCTGTGCCTGTCCCAACACCTAGAGCTAGTCTCTCATTGGTTCCCCCTCTTCCCGTTCATCCTCAGGACAAATTGCGACCTGTACGAAACAGGAGGTCAACGGTGCTGATTCTCCAAGTAGGGAGATTGTTAGTGAAGCGGCTGGAATGGCGAACCCGAGCACAAGGAGAGGAGAAATGAGGTGCGTTTTAGAAACCTTTCCCGATCACACGGTGTACCATCTTCTGGGTTTCCCAGGCATGTTTTCGATGTAGGAAGATGCCCTTGAACCTGGAGATTTGGGACCCATGGCATGGGTACCACGCACTATTACTTTAAAGGGTCTGCGTTTGCTCACCCAACCTCACCAATCCTCTCAGCCCCAAGAGTGTCCAGCCTTATGTCTCATCCAGCTGTGGGTCTAGATATGGTCAATCCAGGTTGCATCAGAGCCCCTGAACGGATTTTGAAAGAATGTCTCTCTCTTTCACTGTCTTTGTTTTCTGGGTTTTTTTTTTAAGTAATCTATTTTTATAATGGGGTTTAGCTGCTTTTCCCTGCTGTGTTTATGCCGCTTTACACCCTCTTGATTCACTTCCAGAGAGATATCAATACATAGGTTTTAAGACTCTTCCTAGTCAGATACATTCTTGGGCGGTGAATAGGGGGTGTTGAGTCCAGTTCACTGAGCAGGGAGTAGGTCTTGTCTATTACATGTTTGGCTTGTGGAACGGTATGTGAGCTAATTTCAAACCCTTGTTTTATTCATCGCCCCGCCTCACCTTTCCCGTTAAGCAGGCATAGTGTGTTTTGTAAATGTGTGACTCTGTTCTGTTTTGGAATTCAGTTCAGGTGTAGCGATGTTGACATTCCCTCTATCAGTGATATCTTAGGATAAGCGTCCTTTTCTGTGTGACTTACTTCACTTAGAGTCATCGTCCCTAAATCCACTCATCATGCTGCTACTAGCCTTATGACACTGATTTCATGGCTGAGTGATATTCCATTGTGCATAAGTACCACAACTTCCTTATCCATTTTTCTCTTTCCTGGGATATTTAAGGTGTACCGAAGTGGAGGTTCTTGGAAACAGAGCAACCCTAAACTTTGGGGTGCCTGTGTCGTGTTGATTTTTAGGTTTCCCGATTTCTACGCCCATGAGTGGAAGTGCCCTATGCTCTCTCAGCTGTGTCTATTCCATGTTTCAGGACGCAGCGTACACTTCTCCAGAGTGGCTGTTGGCAATTTCCATCCCGCCCATCAGCGTAGCAAGGCTCCCGTGTCTCCATGGCCTGTCCTGCATTTCTGGTTTTTACACTTTTTTCAGCATGGCCCTTTGGACCGCTGGCAAGCGAGACTTCTTTGTAGCGCCGATTTGCCTTTCCGGCTTGCTTGGTTGGCCAAAAAGGGCGTATGCGTTTTTTCCTGAATATATTCAGGAAAAAACGCATACGCCCTTTTTGGCCAAAGGCATCATTGTCAACGCTTTGCCGCTTTTCATGTGCTTTCAAGGCGAGTCGAATCTACCTCCTGAAATCTGTTTCCTGCAATTCTGCCTTGCTTTCAAATCCTCTTCGTTGCCTTCCCTCAATATATTTGTGGACGAGAGTCATCATTTCTAACTCTGCAGGTTTGTGAATTGCAGTGCCCCTGAGCTCCATTTGTCAACTCGCTTTTTTGGGAGCTGGCCGCAAAAGCGCAGGATTGCTTCAGGCCCTATTCTGGTACCGGGGGGCAGGCTGAGCCTGTGGTTCATTCTTCTTCCTGATGGGAAAATAGAGTGACCTGTGCCTGTCCCAACACCTAGAGCTAGTCTCTCATTGGTTCCCCCTCTTCCCGTTCATCCTCAGGACAAATTGCGACCTGTACGAAACAGGAGGTCAACGGTGCTGATTCTCCAAGTAGGGAGATTGTTAGTGAAGCGGCTGGAATGGCGAACCCGAGCACAAGGAGAGGAGAAATGAGGTGCGTTTTAGAAACCTTTCCCGATCACACGGTGTACCATCTTCTGGGTTTCCCAGGCATGTTTTCGATGTAGGAAGATGCCCTTGAACCTGGAGATTTGGGACCCATGGCATGGGTACCACGCACTATTACTTTAAAGGGTCTGCGTTTGCTCACCCAACCTCACCAATCCTCTCAGCCCCAAGAGTGTCCAGCCTTATGTCTCATCCAGCTGTGGGTCTAGATATGGTCAATCCAGGTTGCATCAGAGCCCCTGAACGGATTTTGTAAGAATGTCTCTCTCTTTCACTGTCTTTGTTTTCTGGGTTTTTTTTTTTAAGTAATCTATTTTTATAATGGGGTTTAGCTGCTTTTCCCTGCTGTGTTTATGCCGCTTTACACCCTCTTGATTCACTTCCAGAGAGATATCAATACATAGGTTTTAAGACTCTTCCTAGTCAGATATATTCTTGGGCGGTGAATAGGGGGTGTTGAGTCCAGTTCACTGAGCAGGGAGTAGGTCTTGTCTATTACATATTTGGCTTGTGGAACGGTATGTGAGCTAATTTCAAACCCTTGTTTTATGCATCGCCCCGCCTCACCTTTCCCGTTAAGCAGCCATAGTGTGTTTTGTAAATGTGTGACTCTGTTCTGTTTTGGAATTCAGTTCAGGTGTAGCGATGTTGACATTCCCTCTATCAGTGATATCTTAGGATAAGCGTCCTTTTCTGTGTGACTTACTTCACTTAGAGTCATCGTCCCTAAATCCACTCATCATGCTGCTACTAGCCTTATGACACTGATTTCATGGCTGAGTGATATTCCATTGTGCATAAGTACCACAACTTCCTTATCCATTTTTCTCTTTCCTGGGATATTTAAGGTGTACCGAAGTGGAGGTTCTTGGAAACAGAGCAGCCCTAAACTTTGGGGTGCCTGTGTCGTGTTGATTTTTAGGTTTCCCGATTTCTACGCCCATGAGTGGAAGTGCCCTATGCTCTCTCAGCTGTGTCTATTCCATGTTTCAGGACGCAGCGTACACTTCTCCAGAGTGGCTGTTGGCAATTTCCATCCCGCCCATCAGCGTAGCAAGGCTCCCGTGTCTCCATGGCCTGTCCTGCATTTCTGGTTTTTACACTCTTTTCAGCATGGCCCTTTTGACCGCTGGCAAGTGAGACTTCTTTGTAGCGCCGATTTGCCTTTCCGGCTTGCTTGGTTGGCCAAAAAGGGCGTATGCGTTTTTTCCTGAATACATTCAGGAAAAAACGCATACGCCCTTTTTGGCCAAGGGCATCATTGTCAACGCTTTGCCGCTTTTCATGTGCTTTCAAGGCGAGTCGAATCTACCTCCTGAAATCTGTTTCCTGCAATTCTGCCTTGCTTTCAAATCCTCTTCGTTGCCTTTCCTCAATATATTTGTGGATGAGAGTCATCATTTCTAACTCTGCAGGTTTGTGAATTGCAGTGCCCCTGAGCTCCATTTGTCAACTCGCTTTTTTGGGAGCTGGCCGCAAAAGCGCAGGATTGCTTCAGGCCCTATTCTGGTTCCGGGGGGCAGGCTGAGCCTGTGGTTCATTCTTCTTCCTGATGGGAAAATAGAGTGACCTGTGCCTGTCCCAACACCTAGAGCTAGTCTCTCATTGGTTCCCCCTCTTCCCGTTCATCCTCAGGACAAATTGCGACCTGTACGAAACAGGAGGTCAACGGTGCTGATTCTCCAAGTAGGGAGATGGTTAGTGAAGCGGCTGGAATGGCGAACCCGAGCACAAGGAGAGGAGAAATGAGGTGCGTTTTAGAAACCTTTCCCGATCACACGGTGTACCATCTTCTGGGTTTCCCAGGCATGTTTTCGATGTAGGAAGATGCCCTTGAACCTGGAGATTTGGGACCCATGGCATGGGTACCACGCACTATTACTTTAAAGGGTCTGCGTTTGCTCACCCAACCTCACCAATCCTCTCAGCCCCAAGAGTGTCCAGCCTTATGTCTCATCCAGCTGTGGGTCTAGATATGGTCAATCCAGGTTGCATCAGAGCCCCTGAACGGATTTTGTAAGAATGTCTCTCTCTTTCACTGTCTTTGTTTTCTGGGGTTTTTTTTTTTAAGTAATCTATTTTTATAATGGGGTTTAGCTGCTTTTCCCTGCTGTGTTTATGCCGCTTTACACCCTCTTGATTCACTTCCAGAGAGATATCAATACATAGGTTTTAAGACTCTTCCTAGTCAGATATATTCTTGGGCGGTGAATAGGGGGTGTTGAGTCTAGTTCACTGAGCAGGGAGTAGGTCTTGTCTATTACATATTTGGCTTGTGGAACGGTATGTGAGCTAATTTCAAACCCTTGTTTTATGCATCGCCCCGCCTCACCTTTCCCGTTAAGCAGCCATAGTGTGTTTTCTAAATGTGTGACTCTGTTCTGTTTTGGAATTCAGTTCAGGTGTAGCGATGTTGACATTCCCTCTATCAGTGATATCTTAGGATAAGCGTCCTTTTCTGTGTGACTTACTTCACTTAGAGTCATCGTCCCTAAATCCACTCATCATGCTGCTACTAGCCTTATGACACTGATTTCATGGCTGAGTGATATTCCATTGTGCATAAGTACCACAACTTCTTTATCCATTTTTCTCTTTCCTGGGATATTTCAGGTGTACCGAAGTGGAGGTTCTTGGAAACAGAGCAGCCCTAACTTTGGGGTGCCTGTGTCTTGTTGATTTTTAAGTTTCCCGATTTCTACGCCCATGAGTGGAAGTGCCCTATGCTCTCTCAGCTGTGTCTATTCCATGTTTCAGGACGCAGCGTACACTTCTCCAGAGTGGCTGTTGGCAATTTCCATCCCGCCCATCAGCGTAGCAAGGCTCCCGTTTCTCCATGGCCTGTCCTGCATTTCTGATTTTTACACTTTTTTCAGCATGGCCCTTTTGACCGCTGGCAAGCGAGACTTCTTTGTAGCGCCGATTTGCCTTTCCGGCTTGCTTGGTTGGCCAAAAAGGGCGTATGCGTTTTTTCCTGAATATATTCAGGAAAAAACGCATACGCCCTTTTTGGCCAAGGGCATCATTGTCAACGCTTTGCCGCTTTTCATGTGCTTTCAAGGCGAGTCGAATCGACCTCCTGAAATCTGTTTCCTGCAATTCTGCCTTGCTTTCAAATCCTCTTCGTTGCCTTCCCTCAATATATTTGTGGACGAGAGTCATCATTTCTAACTCTGCAGGTTTGTGAATTGCAGTGCCCCTGAGCTCCATTTGTCAACTCGCTTTTTTGGGAGCTGGCCGCAAAAGCGCAGGATTGCTTCAGGCCCTATTCTGGTTCCGGGGGGCAGGCTGAGCCTGTGGTTCATTCTTCTTTCTGATGGGAAAATAGAGTGACCTGTGCCTGTCCCAACACCTAGAGCTAGTCTCTCATTGGTTCCCCCTCTTCCCGTTCATCCTCAGGACAAATTGCGACCTGTACGAAACAGGAGGTCAACGGTGCTGATTCTCCAAGTAGGGAGATTGTTAGTGAAGCGGCTGGAATGGCGAACCCGAGCACAAGGAGAGGAGAAATGAGGTGCGTTTTAGAAACCTTTCCCGATCACACGGTGTACCATCTTCTGGGTTTCCCAGGCATGTTTTCGATGTAGGAAGATGCCCTTGAACCTGGAGATTTGGGACCCATGGCATGGGTACCACGCACTATTACTTTAAAGGGTCTGCGTTTGCTCACCCAACCTCACCAATCCTCTCAGCCCCAAGAGTGTCCAGCCTTATGTCTCATCCAGCTGTGGGTCTAGATATGGTCAATCCAGGTTGCATCAGAGCCCCTGAACGGATTTTGAAAGAATGTCTCTCTCTTTCACTGTCTTTGTTTTCTGGGTTTTTTTTTTAAGTAATCTATTTTTATAATGGGGTTTAGCTGCTTTTCCCTGCTGTGTTTATGCCGCTTTACACCCTCTTGATTCACTTCCAGAGAGATATCAATACATAGGTTTTAAGACTCTTCCTAGTCAGATACATTCTTGGGCGGTGAATAGGGGGTGTTGAGTCCAGTTCACTGAGCAGGGAGTAGGTCTTGTCTATTACATGTTTGCTTGTGGAACGGTATGTGAGCTAATTTCAAACCCTTGTTTTATTCATCGCCCCGCCTCACCTTTCCCGTTAAGCAGGCATAGTGTGTTTTGTAAATGTGTGACTCTGTTCTGTTTTGGAATTCAGTTCAGGTGTAGCGATGTTGACATTCCCTCTATCAGTGATATCTTAGGATAAGCGTCCTTTTCTGTGTGACTTACTTCACTTAGAGTCATCGTCCCTAAATCCACTCATCATGCTGCTACTAGCCTTATGACACTGATTTCATGGCTGAGTGATATTCCATTGTGCATAAGTACCACAACTTCCTTATCCATTTTTCTCTTTCCTGGGATATTTAAGGTGTACCGAAGTGGAGGTTCTTGGAAACAGAGCAACCCTAAACTTTGGGGTGCCTGTGTCGTGTTGATTTTTAGGTTTCCCGATTTCTACGCCCATGAGTGGAAGTGCCCTATGCTCTCTCAGCTGTGTCTATTCCATGTTTCAGGACGCAGCGTACACTTCTCCAGAGTGGCTGTTGGCAATTTCCATCCCGCCCATCAGCGTAGCAAGGCTCCCGTGTCTCCATGGCCTGTCCTGCATTTCTGGTTTTTACACTTTTTTCAGCATGGCCCTTTGGACCGCTGGCAAGCGAGACTTCTTTGTAGCGCCGATTTGCCTTTCCGGCTTGCTTGGTTGGCCAAAAAGGGCGTATGCGTTTTTTCCTGAATATATTCAGGAAAAAACGCATACGCCCTTTTTGGCCAAAGGCATCATTGTCAACGCTTTGCCGCTTTTCATGTGCTTTCAAGGCGAGTCGAATCTACCTCCTGAAATCTGTTTCCTGCAATTCTGCCTTGCTTTCAAATCCTCTTCGTTGCCTTCCCTCAATATATTTGTGGACGAGAGTCATCATTTCTAACTCTGCAGGTTTGTGAATTGCAGTGCCCCTGAGCTCCATTTGTCAACTCGCTTTTTTGGGAGCTGGCCGCAAAAGCGCAGGATTGCTTCAGGCCCTATTCTGGTTCCGGGGGGCAGGCTGAGCCTGTGGTTCATTCTTCTTCCTGATGGGAAAATAGAGTGACCTGTGCCTGTCCCAACACCTAGAGCTAGTCTCTCATTGGTTCCCCCTCTTCCCGTTCATCCTCAGGACAAATTGCGACCTGTACGAAACAGGAGGTCAACGGTGCTGATTCTCCAAGTAGGGAGATTGTTAGTGAAGCGGCTGGAATGGCGAACCCGAGCACAAGGAGAGGAGAAATGAGGTGCGTTTTAGAAACCTTTCCCGATCACACGGTGTACCATCTTCTGGGTTTCCCAGGCATGTTTTCGATGTAGGAAGATGCCCTTGAACCTGGAGATTTGGGACCCATGGCATGGGTACCACGCACTATTACTTTAAAGGGTCTGCGTTTGCTCACCCAACCTCACCAATCCTCTCAGCCCCAAGAGTGTCCAGCCTTATGTCTCATCCAGCTGTGGGTCTAGATATGGTCAATCCAGGTTGCATCAGAGCCCCTGAACGGATTTTGTAAGAATGTCTCTCTCTTTCACTGTCTTTGTTTTCTGGGTTTTTTTTTTTAAGTAATCTATTTTTATAATGGGGTTTAGCTGCTTTTCCCTGCTGTGTTTATGCCGCTTTACACCCTCTTGATTCACTTCCAGAGAGATATCAATACATAGGTTTTAAGACTCTTCCTAGTCAGATATATTCTTGGGCGGTGAATAGGGGGTGTTGAGTCCAGTTCACTGAGCAGGGAGTAGGTCTTGTCTATTACATATTTGGCTTGTGGAACGGTATGTGAGCTAATTTCAAACCCTTGTTTTATGCATCGCCCCGCCTCACCTTTCCCGTTAAGCAGCCATAGTGTGTTTTGTAAATGTGTGACTCTGTTCTGTTTTGGAATTCAGTTCAGGTGTAGCGATGTTGACATTCCCTCTATCAGTGATATCTTAGGATAAGCGTCCTTTTCTGTGTGACTTACTTCACTTAGAGTCATCGTCCCTAAATCCACTCATCATGCTGCTACTAGCCTTATGACACTGATTTCATGGCTGAGTGATATTCCATTGTGCATAAGTACCACAACTTCCTTATCCATTTTTCTCTTTCCTGGGATATTTAAGGTGTACCGAAGTGGAGGTTCTTGGAAACAGAGCAGCCCTAAACTTTGGGGTGCCTGTGTCGTGTTGATTTTTAGGTTTCCCGATTTCTACGCCCATGAGTGGAAGTGCCCTATGCTCTCTCAGCTGTGTCTATTCCATGTTTCAGGACGCAGCGTACACTTCTCCAGAGTGGCTGTTGGCAATTTCCATCCCGCCCATCAGCGTAGCAAGGCTCCCGTGTCTCCATGGCCTGTCCTGCATTTCTGGTTTTTACACTTTTTTCAGCATGGCCCTTTGGACCGCTGGCAAGCGAGACTTCTTTGTAGCGCCGATTTGCCTTTCCGGCTTGCTTGGTTGGCCAAAAAGGGCGTATGCGTTTTTTCCTGAATATATTCAGGAAAAAACGCATACGCCCTTTTTGGCCAAAGGCATCATTGTCAACGCTTTGCCGCTTTTCATGTGCTTTCAAGGCGAGTCGAATCTACCTCCTGAAATCTGTTTCCTGCAATTCTGCCTTGCTTTCAAATCCTCTTCGTTGCCTTCCCTCAATATATTTGTGGACGAGAGTCATCATTTCTAACTCTGCAGGTTTGTGAATTGCAGTGCCCCTGAGCTCCATTTGTCAACTCGCTTTTTTGGGAGCTGGCCGCAAAAGCGCAGGATTGCTTCAGGCCCTATTCTGGTTCCGGGGGGCAGGCTGAGCCTGTGGTTCATTCTTCTTCCTGATGGGAAAATAGAGTGACCTGTGCCTGTCCCAACACCTAGAGCTAGTCTCTCATTGGTTCCCCCTCTTCCCGTTCATCCTCAGGACAAATTGCGACCTGTACGAAACAGGAGGTCAACGGTGCTGATTCTCCAAGTAGGGAGATTGTTAGTGAAGCGGCTGGAATGGCGAACCCGAGCACAAGGAGAGGAGAAATGAGGTGCGTTTTAGAAACCTTTCCCGATCACACGGTGTACCATCTTCTGGGTTTCCCAGGCATGTTTTCGATGTAGGAAGATGCCCTTGAACCTGGAGATTTGGGACCCATGGCATGGGTACCACGCACTATTACTTTAAAGGGTCTGCGTTTGCTCACCCAACCTCACCAATCCTCTCAGCCCCAAGAGTGTCCAGCCTTATGTCTCATCCAGCTGTGGGTCTAGATATGGTCAATCCAGGTTGCATCAGAGCCCCTGAACGGATTTTGTAAGAATGTCTCTCTCTTTCACTGTCTTTGTTTTCTGGGTTTTTTTTTTTAAGTAATCTATTTTTATAATGGGGTTTAGCTGCTTTTCCCTGCTGTGTTTATGCCGCTTTACACCCTCTTGATTCACTTCCAGAGAGATATCAATACATAGGTTTTAAGACTCTTCCTAGTCAGATATATTCTTGGGCGGTGAATAGGGGGTGTTGAGTCCAGTTCACTGAGCAGGGAGTAGGTCTTGTCTATTACATATTTGGCTTGTGGAACGGTATGTGAGCTAATTTCAAACCCTTGTTTTATGCATCGCCCCGCCTCACCTTTCCCGTTAAGCAGCCATAGTGTGTTTTGTAAATGTGTGACTCTGTTCTGTTTTGGAATTCAGTTCAGGTGTAGCGATGTTGACATTCCCTCTATCAGTGATATCTTAGGATAAGCGTCCTTTTCTGTGTGACTTACTTCACTTAGAGTCATCGTCCCTAAATCCACTCATCATGCTGCTACTAGCCTTATGACACTGATTTCATGGCTGAGTGATATTCCATTGTGCATAAGTACCACAACTTCTTTATCCATTTTTCTCTTTCCTGGGATATTTAAGGTGTACCGAAGTGGAGGTTCTTGGAAACAGAGCAGCCCTAACTTTGGGGTGCCTGTGTCTTGTTGATTTTTAAGTTTCCCGATTTCTACGCCCATGAGTGGAAGTGCCCTATGCTCTCTCAGCTGTGTCTATTCCATGTTTCAGGACGCAGCGTACACTTCTCCAGAGTGGCTGTTGGCAATTTCCATCCCGCCCATCAGCGTAGCAAGGCTCCCGTTTCTCCATGGCCTGTCCTGCATTTCTGATTTTTACACTTTTTTCAGCATGGCCCTTTTGACCGCTGGCAAGCGAGACTTCTTTGTAGCGCCGATTTGCCTTTCCGGCTTGCTTGGTTGGCCAAAAAGGGCGTATGCGTTTTTTCCTGAATATATTCAGGAAAAAACGCATACGCCCTTTTTGGCCAAGGGCATCATTGTCAACGCTTTGCCGCTTTTCATGTGCTTTCAAGGCGAGTCGAATCTACCTCCTGAAATCTGTTTCCTGCAATTCTGCCTTGCTTTCAAATCCTCTTCGTTGCCTTCCCTCAATATATTTGTGGACGAGAGTCATCATTTCTAACTCTGCAGGTTTGTGAATTGCAGTGCCCCTGAGCTCCATTTGTCAACTCGCTTTTTTGGGAGCTGGCCGCAAAAGCGCAGGATTGCTTCAGGCCCTATTCTGGTTCCGGGGGGCAGGCTGAGCCTGTGGTTCATTCTTCTTTCTGATGGGAAAATAGAGTGACCTGTGCCTGTCCCAACACCTAGAGCTAGTCTCTCATTGGTTCCCCCTCTTCCCGTTCATCCTCAGGACAAATTGCGACCTGTACGAAACAGGAGGTCAACGGTGCTGATTCTCCAAGTAGGGAGATTGTTAGTGAAGCGGCTGGAATGGCGAACCCGAGCACAAGGAGAGGAGAAATGAGGTGCGTTTTAGAAACCTTTCCCGATCACACGGTGTACCATCTTCTGGGTTTCCCAGGCATGTTTTCGATGTAGGAAGATGCCCTTGAACCTGGAGATTTGGGACCCATGGCATGGGTACCACGCACTATTACTTTAAAGGGTCTGCGTTTGCTCACCCAACCTCACCAATCCTCTCAGCCCCAAGAGTGTCCAGCCTTATGTCTCATCCAGCTGTGGGTCTAGATATGGTCAATCCAGGTTGCATCAGAGCCCCTGAACGGATTTTGTAAGAATGTCTCTCTCTTTCACTGTCTTTGTTTTCTGGGGTTTTTTTTTTAAGTAATCTATTTTTATAATGGGGTTTAGCTGCTTTTCCCTGCTGTGTTTATGCCGCTTTACACCCTCTTGATTCACTTCCAGAGAGATATCAATACATAGGTTTTAAGACTCTTCCTAGTCAGATACATTCTTGGGCGGTGAATAGGGGGTGTTGAGTCCAGTTCACTGAGCAGGGAGTAGGTCTTGTCTATTACATGTTTGGCTTGTGGAACGGTATCTGAGCTAATTTCAAACCCTTGTTTTATTCATCGCCCCGCCTCACCTTTCCCGTTAAGCAGGCATAGTGTGTTTTGTAAATGTGTGACTCTGTTCTGTTTTGGAATTCAGTTCAGGTGTAGCGATGTTGACATTCCCTCTATCAGTGATATCTTAGGATAAGCGTCCTTTTCTGTGTGACTTACTTCACTTAGAGTCATCGTCCCTAAATCCACTCATCATGCTGCTACTAGCCTTATGACACTGATTTCATGGCTGAGTGATATTCCATTGTGCATAAGTACCACAACTTCCTTATCCATTTTTCTCTTTCCTGGGATATTTAAGGTGTACCGAAGTGGAGGTTCTTGGAAACAGAGCAGCCCTAAACTTTGGGGTGCCTGTGTCGTGTTGATTTTTAGGTTTCCCGATTTCTACGCCCATGAGTGGAAGTGCCCTATGCTCTCTCAGCTGTGTCTATTCCATGTTTCAGGACGCAGCGTACACTTCTCCAGAGTGGCTGTTGGCAATTTCCATCCCGCCCATCAGCGTAGCAAGGCTCCCGTGTCTCCATGGCCTGTCCTGCATTTCTGGCTTTACACTTTTTTCAGCATGGCCCTTTGGACCGCTGGCAAGCGAGACTTCTTTGTAGCGCCGATTTGCCTTTCCGGCTTGCTTGGTTGGCCAAAAAGGGCGTATGCGTTTTTTCCTGAATATATTCAGGAAAAAACGCATACGCCCTTTTTGGCCAAAGGCATCATTGTCAACGCTTTGCCGCTTTTCATGTGCTTTCAAGGCGAGTCGAATCTACCTCCTGAAATCTGTTTCCTGCAATTCTGCCTTGCTTTCAAATCCTCTTCGTTGCCTTCCCTCAATATATTTGTGGACGAGAGTCATCATTTCTAACTCTGCAGGTTTGTGAATTGCAGTGCCCCTGAGCTCCATTTGTCAACTCGCTTTTTTGGGAGCTGGCCGCAAAAGCGCAGGATTGCTTCAGGCCCTATTCTGGTTCCGGGGGGCAGGCTGAGCCTGTGGTTCATTCTTCTTCCTGATGGGAAAATAGAGTGACCTGTGCCTGTCCCAACACCTAGAGCTAGTCTCTCATTGGTTCCCCCTCTTCCCGTTCATCCTCAGGACAAATTGCGACCTGTACGAAACAGGAGGTCAACGGTGCTGATTCTCCAAGTAGGGAGATTGTTAGTGAAGCGGCTGGAATGGCGAACCCGAGCACAAGGAGAGGAGAAATGAGGTGCGTTTTAGAAACCTTTCCCGATCACACGGTGTACCATCTTCTGGGTTTCCCAGGCATGTTTTCGATGTAGGAAGATGCCCTTGAACCTGGAGATTTGGGACCCATGGCATGGGTACCACGCACTATTACTTTAAAGGGTCTGCGTTTGCTCACCCAACCTCACCAATCCTCTCAGCCCCAAGAGTGTCCAGCCTTATGTCTCATCCAGCTGTGGGTCTAGATATGGTCAATCCAGGTTGCATCAGAGCCCCTGAACGGATTTTGTAAGAATGTCTCTCTCTTTCACTGTCTTTGTTTTCTGGGGTTTTTTTTTTAAGTAATCTATTTTTATAATGGGGTTTAGCTGCTTTTCCCTGCTGTGTTTATGCCGCTTTACACCCTCTTGATTCACTTCCAGAGAGATATCAATACATAGGTTTTAAGACTCTTCCTAGTCAGATATATTCTTGGGCGGTGAATAGGGGGTGTTGAGTCCAGTTCACTGAGCAGGGAATAGGTCTTGTCTATTACATATTTGGCTTGTGGAACGGTATGTGAGCTAATTTCAAACCCTTGTTTTATGCATCGCCCCGCCTCACCTTTCCCGTTAAGCAGCCATAGTGTGTTTTGTAAATGTGTGACTCTGTTCTGTTTTGGAATTCAGTTCAGGTGTAGCGATGTTGACATTCCCTCTATCAGTGATATCTTAGGATAAGCGTCCTTTTCTGTGTGACTTACTTCACTTAGAGTCATCGTCCCTAAATCCACTCATCATGCTGCTACTAGCCTTATGACACTGATTTCATGGCTGAGTGATATTCCATTGTGCATAAGTACCACAACTTCTTTATCCATTTTTCTCTTTCCTGGGATATTTAAGGTGTACCGAAGTGGAGGTTCTTGGAAACAGAGCAGCCCTAACTTTGGGGTGCCTGTGTCTTGTTGATTTTTAAGTTTCCCGATTTCTACGCCCATGAGTGGAAGTGCCCTATGCTCTCTCAGCTGTGTCTATTCCATGTTTCAGGACGCAGCGTACACTTCTCCAGAGTGGCTGTTGGCAATTTCCATCCCGCCCATCAGCGTAGCAAGGCTCCCGTGTCTCCATGGCCTGTCCTGCATTTCTGGTTTTTACACTTTTTTCAGCATGGCCCTTTGGACCGCTGGCAAGCGAGACTTCTTTGTAGCGCCGATTTGCCTTTCCGGCTTGCTTGGTTGGCCAAAAAGGGCGTATGCGTTTTTTCCTGAATATATTCAGGAAAAAACGCATACGCCCTTTTTGGCCAAAGGCATCATTGTCAACGCTTTGCCGCTTTTCATGTGCTTTCAAGGCGAGTCGAATCTACCTCCTGAAATCTGTTTCCTGCAATTCTGCCTTGCTTTCAAATCCTCTTCGTTGCCTTCCCTCAATATATTTGTGGACGAGAGTCATCATTTCTAACTCTGCAGGTTTGTGAATTGCAGTGCCCCTGAGCTCCATTTGTCAACTCGCTTTTTTGGGAGCTGGCCGCAAAAGCGCAGGATTGCTTCAGGCCCTATTCTGGTTCCGGGGGGCAGGCTGAGCCTGTGGTTCATTCTTCTTCCTGATGGGAAAATAGAGTGGCCTGTGCCTGTCCCAACACCTAGAGCTAGTCTCTCATTGGTTCCCCCTCTTCCCGTTCATCCTCAGGACAAATTGCGACCTGTACGAAACAGGAGGTCAACGGTGCTGATTCTCCAAGTAGGGAGATTGTTAGTGAAGGGGCTGGAATGGCGAACCCGAGCACAAGGAGAGGAGAAATGAGGTGCGTTTTAGAAACCTTTCCCGATCACACGGTGTACCATCTTCTGGGTTTCCCAGGCATGTTTTCGATGTAGGAAGATGCCCTTGAACCTGGAGATTTGGGATCCATGGCATGGGTACCACGCACTATTACTTTAAAGGGTCTGCGTTTGCTCACCCAACCTCACCAATCCTCTCAGCCCCAAGAGTGTCCAGCCTTATGTCTCATCCAGCTGTGGGTCTAGATATGGTCAATCCAGGTTGCATCAGAGCCCCTGAACGGATTTTGTAAGAATGTCTCTCTCTTTCACTGTCTTTGTTTTCTGGGGTTTTTTTTTTAAGTAATCTATTTTTATAATGGGGTTTAGCTGCTTTTCCCTGCTGTGTTTATGCCGCTTTACACCCTCTTGATTCACTTCCAGAGAGATATCAATACATAGGTTTTAAGACTCTTCCTAGTCAGATATATTCTTGGGCGGTGAATAGGGGGTGTTGAGTCCAGTTCACTGAGCAGGGAGTAGGTCTTGTCTATTACATATTTGGCTTGTGGAACGGTATCTGAGCTAATTTCAAACCCTTGTTTTATGCATCGCCCCGCCTCACCTTTCCCGTTAAGCAGCCATAGTGTGTTTTGTAAATGTGTGACTCTGTTCTGTTTTGGAATTCAGTTCAGGTGTAGCGATGTTGACATTCCCTCTATCAGTGATATCTTAGGATAAGCGTCCTTTTCTGTGTGACTTACTTCACTTAGAGTCATCGTCCCTAAATCCACTCATCATGCTGCTACTAGCCTTATGACACTGATTTCATGGCTGAGTGATATTCCATTGTGCATAAGTACCACAACTTCTTTATCCATTTTTCTCTTTCCTGGGATATTTAAGGTGTACCGACGTGGAGGTTCTTGGAAACAGAGCAGCCCTAACTTTGGGGTGCCTGTGTCTTGTTGATTTTTAAGTTTCCCGATTTCTACGCCCATGAGTGGAAGTGCCCTATGCTCTCTCAGCTGTGTCTATTCCATGTTTCAGGACGCAGCGTACACTTCTCCAGAGTGGCTGTTGGCAATTTCCATCCCGCCCATCAGCGTAGCAAGGCTCCCGTGTCTCCATGGCCTGTCCTGCATTTCTGATTTTTACACTTTTTTCAGCATGGCCCTTTTGACCGCTGGCAAGCGAGACTTCTTTGTAGCGCCGATTTGCCTTTCCGGCTTGCTTGGTTGGCCAAAAAGGGCGTATGCGTTTTTTCCTGAATATATTCAGGAAAAAACGCATACGCCCTTTTTGGCCAAGGGCATCATTGTCAACGCTTTGCCGCTTTTCATGTGCTTTCAAGGCGAGTCGAAGCTACCTCCTGAAATCTGTTTCCTGCAATTCTGCCTTGCTTTCAAATCCTCTTCGTTGCCTTCCCTCAATATATTTGTGGACGAGAGTCATCATTTCTAACTCTGCAGGTTTGTGAATTGCAGTGCCCCTGAGCTCCATTTGTCAACTCGCTTTTTTGGGAGCTGGCCGCAAAAGCACAGGATTGCTTCAGGCCCTATTCTGGTTCCGGGGGGCAGGCTGAGCCTGTGGTTCATTCTTCTTCCTGATGGGAAAATAGAGTGACCTGTGCCTGTCCCAACACCTAGAGCTAGTCTCTCATTGGTTCCCCCTCTTCCCGTTCATCCTCAGGACAGATTGCGACCTGTACGAAACAGGAGGTCAACGGTGCTGATTCTCCAAGTAGGGAGATTGTTAGTGAAGCGGCTGGAATGGCGAACCCGAGCACAAGGAGAGGAGAAATGAGGTGCGTTTTAGAAACCTTTCCCGATCACACGGTGTACCATCTGGGTTTCCCAGGCATGTTTTCGATGTAGGAAGATGCCCTTGAACCTGGAGATTTGGGACCCATGGCATGGGTACCACGCAGTATTACTTTAAAGGGTCTGCGTTTGCTCACCCAACCTCACCAATCCTCTCAGCCCCAAGAGTGTCCAGCCTTATGTCTCATCCAGCTGTGGGTCTAGATATGGTCAATCCAGGTTGCATCAGAGCCCCTGAACGGATTTTGTAAGAATGTCTCTCTCTTTCACTGTCTTTGTTTTCTTGGTTTTTTTTTTTAAGTAATCTATTTTTATAATGGGGTTTAGCTGCTTTTCCCTGCTGTGTTTATGCCGCTTTACACCCTCTTGATTCACTTCCAGAGAGATATCAATACATAGGTTTTAAGACTCTTCCTAGTCAGATATATTCTTGGGCGGTGAATAGGGGGTGTTGAGTCCAGTTCACTGAGCAGGGAGTAGGTCTTGTCTATTACATATTTGGCTTGTGGAACGGTATGTGAGCTAATTTCAAACCCTTGTTTTATGCATCGCCCCGCCTCACCTTTCCCGTTAAGCAGCCATAGTGTGTTTTGTAAATGTGTGACTCTGTTCTGTTTTGGAATTCAGTTCAGGTGTAGCGATGTTGACATTCCCTCTATCAGTGATATCTTAGGATAAGCGTCCTTTTCTGTGTGACTTACTTCACTTAGAGTCATCGTCCCTAAATCCACTCATCATGCTGCTACTAGCCTTATGACACTGATTTCATGGCTGAGTGATATTCCATTGTGCATAAGTACCACAACTTCTTTATCCATTTTTCTCTTTCCTGGGATATTTCAGGTGTACCGAAGTGGAGGTTCTTGGAAACAGAGCAGCCGTAAAGTTTGGGGTGCCTGTGTCGTGTTGATTTTTAGGTTTCCCGATTTCTACGCCCATGAGTGGAAGTGCCCTATGCTCTCTCAGCTGTGTCTATTCCATGTTTCAGGACGCAGCGTACACTTCTCCAGAGTGGCTGTTGGCAATTTCCATCCCGCCCATCAGCGTAGCAAGGCTCCCGTTTCTCCATGGCCTGTCCTGCATTTCTGGTTTTTACACTCTTTTCAGCATGACCCTTTTGACCGCTGGCAAGTGAGACTTCTTTGTAGCGCCGATTTCCTTTCCGGCTTGCTTGGTTGGCCAAAAAGGGCGTATGCGTTTTTTCCTGAATATATTCAGGAAAAAACGCATACGCCCTTTTTGGCCAAGGGCATCATTGTCAACGCTTTGCCGCTTTTCATGTGCTTTCAAGGCGAGTCGAATCTACCTCCTGAAATCTGTTTCCTGCAATTCTGCCTTGCTTTCAAATCCTCTTCGTTGCCTTCCCTCAATATATTTGTGGACGAGAGTCATCATTTCTAACTCTGCAGGTTTGTGAATTGCAGTGCCCCTGAGCTCCATTTGTCAACTCGCTTTTTTGGGAGCTGGCCGCAAAAGCGCAGGATTGCTTCAGGCCCTATTCTGGTTCCGGGGGGCAGGCTGAGCCTGTGGTTCATTCTTCTTCCTGATGGGAAAATAGAGTGACCTGTGCCTGTCCCAACACCTAGAGCTAGTCTCTCATTGGTTCCCCCTCTTCCCGTTAATCCTCAGGACAAATTGCGACCTGTACGAAACAGGAGGTCAACGGTGCTGATTCTCCAAGTAGGGAGATTGTTAGTGAAGCGGCTGGAATGGCGAACCCGAGCACAAGGAGAGGAGAAATGAGGTGCGTTTTAGAAACCTTTCCCGATCACACGGTGTACCATCTTCTGGGTTTCCCAGGCATGTTTTCGATGTAGGAAGATGCCCTTGAACCTGGAGATTTGGGACCCATGGCATGGGTACCACGCACTATTACTTTAAAGGGTCTGCGTTTGCTCACCCAACCTCACCAATCCTCTCAGCCCCAAGAGTGTCCAGCCTTATGTCTCATCCAGCTGTGGGTCTAGATATGGTCAATCCAGGTTGCATCAGAGCCCCTGAACGGATTTTGTAAGAATGTCTCTCTCTTTCACTGTCTTTGTTTTCTGGGTTTTTTTTTTAAGTAATCTATTTTTATAATGGGGTTTAGCTGCTTTTCCCTGCTGTGTTTATGCCGCTTTACACCCTCTTGATTCACTTCCAGAGAGATATCAATACATAGGTTTTAAGACTCTTCCTAGTCAGATACATTCTTGGGCGGTGAATAGGGGGTGTTGAGTCCAGTTCACTGAGCAGGGAGTAGGTCTTGTCTATTACATATTTGGCTTGTGGAACGGTATGTGAGCTAATTTCAAACCCTTGTTTTATGCATCGCCCCACCTCACCTTTCCCGTTAAGCAGCCATAGTGTGTTTTGTAAATGTGTGACTCTGTTCTGTTTTGGAATTCATTTCAGGTGTAGCGATGTTGACATTCCCTCTATCAGTGATATCTTAGGATAAGCGTCCTTTTCTGTGTGACTTACTTCACTTAGAGTCATCGTCCCTAAATCCACTCATCATGCTGCTACTAGCCTTATGACACTGATTTCATGGCTGAGTGATATTCCATTGTGCATAAGTACCACAACTTCTTTATCCATTTTTCTCTTTCCTGGGATATTTCAGGTGTACCGAAGTGGAGGTTCTTGGAAACAGAGCAGCCCTAAACTTTGGGGTGCCTGTGTCGTGTTGATTTTTAGGTTTCCCGATTTCTACGCCCATGAGTGGAAGTGCCCTATGCTCTCTCAGCTGTGTCTATTCCATGTTTCAGGACGCAGCGTACACTTCTCCAGAGTGGCTGTTGGCAATTTCCATCCCGCCCATCAGCGTAGCAAGGCTCCCGTGTCTCCATGGCCTGTCCTGCATTTCTGGTTTTTACACTCTTTTCAGCATGGCCCTTTTGACCGCTGGCAAGTGAGACTTCTTTGTAGCGCCGATTTGCCTTTCCGGCTTGCTTGGTTGGCCAAAAAGGGCGTATGCTTTTTTTCCTGAATACATTCAGGAAAAAAAGCATACGCCCTTTTTGGCCAAGGGCATCATTGTCAACGCTTTGCCGCTTTTCATGTGCTTTCAAGGCGAGTCGAATCGACCTCCTGAAATCTGTTTCCTGCAATTCTGCCTTGCTTTCAAATCCTCTTCGTTGCCTTCCCTCAATATATTTGTGGACGAGAGTCATCATTTCTAACTCTGCAGGTTTGTGAATTGCAGTGCCCCTGAGCTCCATTTGTCAACTCGCTTTTTTGGGAGCTGGCCGCAAAAGCGCAGGATTGCTTCAGGCCCTATTCTGGTTCCGGGGGGCAGGCTGAGCCTGTGGTTCATTCTTCTTCCTGATGGGAAAATAGAGTGACCTGTGCCTGTCCCAACACCTAGAGCTAGTCTCTCATTGGTTCCCCCTCTTCCCGTTCATCCTCAGGACAAATTGCGACCTGTACGAAACAGGAGGTCAACGGTGCTGATTCTCCAAGTAGGGAGATTGTTAGTGAAGCGGCTGGAATGGCGAACCCGAGCACAAGGAGAGGAGAAATGAGGTGCGTTTTAGAAACCTTTCCCGATCACACGGTGTACCATCTTCTGGGTTTCCCAGGTATGTTTTCGATGTAGGAAGATGCCCTTGAACCTGGAGATTTGGGACCCATGGCATGGGTACCACGCACTATTACTTTAAAGGGTCTGCGTTTGCTCACCCAACCTCACCAATCCTCTCAGCCCCAAGAGTGTCCAGCCTTATGTCTCATCCAGCTGTGGGTCTAGATATGGTCAATCCAGGTTGCATCAGAGCCCCTGAACGGATTTTGTAAGAATGTCTCTCTCTTTCACTGTCTTTGTTTTCTGGGTTTTTTTTTTAAGTAATCTATTTTTATAATGGGGTTTAGCTGCTTTTCCCTGCTGTGTTTATGCCGCTTTACACCCTCTTGATTCACTTCCAGAGAGATATCAATACATAGGTTTTAAGACTCTTCCTAGTCAGATATATTCTTGGGCGGTGAATAGGGGGTGTTGAGTCCAGTTCACTGAGCAGGGAGTAGGTCTTGTCTATTACATATTTGGCTTGTGGAACGGTATGTGAGCTAATTTCAAACCCTTGTTTTATGCATCGCCCCGCCTCACCTTTCCCGTTAAGCAGCCATAGTGTGTTTTGTAAATGTGTGACTCTGTTCTGTTTTGGAATTCAGTTCAGGTGTAGCGATGTTGACATTCCCTCTATCAGTGATATCTTAGGATAAGCGTCCTTTTCTGTGTGACTTACTTCACTTAGAGTCATCGTCCCTAAATCCACTCATCATGCTGCTACTAGCCTTATGACACTGATTTCATGGCTGAGTGATATTCCATTGTGCATAAGTACCACAACTTCTTTATCCATTTTTCTCTTTCCTGGGATATTTCAGGTGTACCGAAGTGGAGGTTCTTGGAAACAGAGCAGCCGTAAAGTTTGGGGTGCCTGTGTCGTGTTGATTTTTAGGTTTCCCGATTTCTACGCCCATGAGTGGAAGTGCCCTATGCTCTCTCAGCTGTGTCTATTCCATGTTTCAGGACGCAGCGTACACTTCTCCAGAGTGGCTGTTGGCAATTTCCATCCCGCCCATCAGCGTAGCAAGGCTCCCGTGTCTCCATGGCCTGTCCTGCATTTCTGGTTTTTACACTCTTTTCAGCATGGCCCTTTTGACCGCTGGCAAGTGAGACTTCTTTGTAGCGCCGATTTCCTTTCCGGCTTGCTTGGTTGGCCAAAAAGGGCGTATGCGTTTTTTCCTGAATACATTCAGGAAAAAACGCATCCGCCCTTTTTGGCCAAGGGCATCATTGTCAACGCTTTGCCGCTTTTCATGTGCTTTCAAGGCGATTCGAATCTACCTCCTGAAATCTGTTTCCTGCAATTCTGCCTTGCTTTCAAATCCTCTTCGTTGCCTTCCCTCAATATATTTGTGGACGAGAGTCATCATTTCTAACTCTGCAGGTTTGTGAATTGCAGTGCCCCTGAGCTCCATTTGTCAACTCGCTTTTTTGGGAGCTGGCCGCAAATGCGCAGGATTGCTTCAGGCCCTATTCTGGTTCCGGGGGGCAGGCTGAGCCTGTGGTTCATTCTTCTTCCTGATGGGAAAATAGAGTGACCTGTGCCTGTCCCAACACCTAGAGCTAGTCTCTCATTGGTTCCCCCTCTTCCCGTTCATCCTCAGGACAAATTGCGACCTGTACGAAACAGGAGGTCAACGGTGCTGATTCTCCAAGTAGGGAGATTGTTAGTGAAGCGGCTGGAATGGCGAACCCGAGCACAAGGAGAGGAGAAATGAGGTGCGTTTTAGAAACCTTTCCCGATCACACGGTGTACCATCTTCTGGGTTTCCCAGGCATGTTTTCGATGTAGGAAGATGCCCTTGAACCTGGAGATTTGGGACCCATGGCATGGGTACCACGCACTATTACTTTAAAGGGTCTGCGTTTGCTCACCCAACCTCACCAATCCTCTCAGCCCCAAGAGTGTCCAGCCTTATGTCTCATCCAGCTGTGGGTCTAGATATGGTCAATCCAGGTTGCATCAGAGCCCCTGAACGGATTTTGTAAGAATTTCTCTATCTTTCACTGTCTTTGTTTTCTGGGGTTTTTTTTTTTAAGTAATCTATTTTTATAATGGGGTTTAGCTGCTTTTCCCTGCTGTGTTTATGCCGCTTTACACCCTCTTGATTCACTTCCAGAGAGATATCAATACATAGGTTTTAAGACTCTTCCTAGTCAGATATATTCTTGGGCGGTGAATAGGGGGTGTTGAGTCCAGTTCACTGAGCAGGGAGTAGGTCTTGTCTATTACATATTTGGCTTGTGGAACGGTATGTGAGCTAATTTCAAACCCTTGTTTTATGCATCGCCCCGCCTCACCTTTCCCGTTAAGCAGCCATAGTGTGTTTTGTAAATGTGTGACTCTGTTCTGTTTTGGAATTCAGTTCAGGTGTAGCGATGTTGACATTCCCTCTATCAGTGATATCTTAGGATAAGCGTCCTTTTCTGTGTGACTTACTTCACTTAGAGTCATCGTCCCTAAATCTACTCATCATGTTGCTACTAGCCTTATGACACTGATTTCATGGCTGAGTGATATTCCATTGTGCATAAGTACCACAACTTCTTTATCCATTTTTCTCTTTCCTGGGATATTTAAGGTGTACCGAAGTGGAGGTTCTTGGAAACAGAGCAGCCCTAACTTTGGGGTGCCTGTGTCTTGTTGATTTTTAAGTTTCCCGATTTCTACGCCCATGAGTGGAAGTGCCCTATGCTCTCTCAGCTGTGTCTATTCCATGTTTCAGGACGCAGCGTACACTTCTCCAGAGTGGCTGTTGGCAATTTCCATCCCGCCCATCAGCGTAGCAAGGCTCCCATGTCTCCATGGCCTGTCCTGCATTTCTGATTTTTACACTTTTTTCAGCATGGCCCTTTTGACCGCTGGCAAGCGAGACTTCTTTGTAGCGCCGATTTGCCTTTCCGGCTTGCTTGGTTGGCAAAAAAGGGCGTATGCGTTTTTTCCTGAATATATTCAGGAAAAAACGCATACGCCCTTTTTGGCCAAGGGCATCATTGTCAACGCTTTGCCGCTTTTCATGTGCTTTCAAGGCGAGTCGAATCTACCTCCTGAAATCTGTTTCCTGCAATTCTGCCTTGCTTTCAAATCCTCTTCGTTGCCTTCCCTCAATATATTTGTGGACGAGAGTCATCATTTCTAACTCTGCAGGTTTGTGAATTGCAGTGCCCCTGAGCTCCATTTGTCAACTCGCTTTTTTGGGAGCTGGCCGCAAAAGCGCAGGATTGCTTCAGGCCCTATTCTGGTTCCGGGGGGCAGGCTGAGCCTGTGGTTCATTCTTCTTCCTGATGGGAAAATAGAGTGACCTGTGCCTGTCCCAACACCTAGAGCTAGTCTCTCATTGGTTCCCCCTCTTCCCGTTCATCCTCAGGACAAATTGCGACCTGTACGAAACAGGAGGTCAACGGTGCTGATTCTCCAAGTAGGGAGATTGTTAGTGAAGCGGCTGGAATGGCGAACCCGAGCACAAGGAGAGGAGAAATGAGGTGCGTTTTAGAAACCTTTCCCGATCACACGGTGTACCATCTTCTGGGTTTCCCAGGCATGTTTTCGATGTAGGAAGATGCCCTTGAACCTGGAGATTTGGGACCCATGGCATGGGTACCACGCACTATTACTTTAAAGGGTCTGCGTTTGCTCACCCAACCTCACCAATCCTCTCAGCCCCAAGAGTGTCCAGCCTTATGTCTCATCCAGCTGTGGGTCTAGATATGGTCAATCCAGGTTGCATCAGAGCCCCTGAACGGATTTTGTAAGAATGTCTCTCTCTTTCACTGTCTTTGTTTTCTGGGTTTTTTTTTTAAGTAATCTATTTTTATAATGGGGTTTAGCTGCTTTTCCCTGCTGTGTTTATGCCGCTTTACACCCTCTTGATTCACTTCCAGAGAGATATCAATACATAGGTTTTAAGACTCTTCCTAGTCAGATACATTCTTGGGCGGTGAATAGGGGGTGTTGAGTCCAGTTCACTGAGCAGGGAGTAGGTCTTGTCTATTACATATTTGGCTTGTGGAACGGTATGTGAGCTAATTTCAAACCCTTGTTTTATGCATCGCCCCACCTCACCTTTCCCGTTAAGCAGCCATAGTGTGTTTTGTAAATGTGTGACTCTGTTCTGTTTTGGAATTCAGTTCAGGTGTAGCGATGTTGACATTCCCTCTATCAGTGATATCTTAGGATAAGCGTCCTTTTCTGTGTGACTTACTTCACTTAGAGTCATCGTCCCTAAATCCACTCATCATGCTGCTACTAGCCTTATGACACTGATTTCATGGCTGAGTGATATTCCATTGTGCATAAGTACCACAACTTCTTTATCCATTTTTCTCTTTCCTGGGATATTTCAGGTGTACCGAAGTGGAGGTTCTTGGAAACAGAGCAGCCCTAAACTTTGGGGTGCCTGTGTCGTGTTGATTTTTAGGTTTCCCGATTTCTACGCCCATGAGTGGAAGTGCCCTATGCTCTCTCAGCTGTGTCTATTCCATGTTTCAGGACGCAGCGTACACTTCTCCAGAGTGGCTGTTGGCAATTTCCATCCCGCCCATCAGCATAGCAAGGCTCCCGTGTCTCCATGGCCTGTCCTGCATTTCTGGTTTTTACACTCTTTTCAGCATGGCCCTTTTGACCGCTGGCAAGTGAGACTTCTTTGTAGCGCCGATTTGCCTTTCCGGCTTGCTTGGTTGGCCAAAAAGGGCGTATGCTTTTTTTCCTGAATACATTCAGGAAAAAAAGCATACGCCCTTTTTGGCCAAGGGCATCATTGTCAACGCTTTGCCGCTTTTCATGTGCTTTCAAGGCGAGTCGAATCGACCTCCTGAAATCTGTTTCCTGCAATTCTGCCTTGCTTTCAAATCCTCTTCGTTGCCTTCCCTCAATATATTTGTGGACGAGAGTCATCATTTCTAACTCTGCAGGTTTGTGAATTGCAGTGCCCCTGAGCTCCATTTGTCAACTCGCTTTTTTGGGAGCTGGCCGCAAAAGCGCAGGATTGCTTCAGGCCCTATTCTGGTTCCGGGGGGCAGGCTGAGCCTGTGGTTCATTCTTCTTCCTGATGGGAAAATAGAGTGACCTGTGCCTGTCCCAACACCTAGAGCTAGTCTCTCATTGGTTCCCCCTCTTCCCGTTCATCCTCAGGACAAATTGCGACCTGTACGAAACAGGAGGTCAACGGTGCTGATTCTCCAAGTAGGGAGATTGTTAGTGAAGCGGCTGGAATGGCGAACCCGAGCACAAGGAGAGGAGAAATGAGGTGCGTTTTAGAAACCTTTCCCGATCACACGGTGTACCATCTTCTGGGTTTCCCAGGCATGTTTTCGATGTAGGAAGATGCCCTTGAACCTGGAGATTTGGGACCCATGGCATGGGTACCACGCACTATTACTTTAAAGGGTCTGCGTTTGCTCACCCAACCTCACCAATCCTCTCAGCCCCAAGAGTGTCCAGCCTTATGTCTCATCCAGCTGTGGGTCTAGATATGGTCAATCCAGGTTGCATCAGAGCCCCTGAACGGATTTTGTAAGAATTTCTCTCTCTTTCACTGTCTTTGTTTTCTGGGTTTTTTTTTTAAGTAATCTATTTTTATAATGGGGTTTAGCTGCTTTTCCCTGCTGTGTTTATGCCGCTTTACACCCTCTTGATTCACTTCCAGAGAGATATCAATACATAGGTTTTAAGACTCTTCCTAGTCAGATATATTCTTGGGCGGTGAATAGGGGGTGTTGAGTCCAGTTCACTGAGCAGGGAGTAGGTCTTGTCTATTACATATTTGGCTTGTGGAACGGTATGTGAGCTAATTTCAAACCCTTGTTTTATGCATCGCCCCGCCTCACCTTTCCCGTTAAGCAGCCATAGTGTGTTTTGTAAATGTGTGACTCTGTTCTGTTTTGGAATTCAGTTCAGGTGTAGCGATGTTGACATTCCCTCTATCAGTGATATCTTAGGATAAGCGTCCTTTTCTGTGTGACTTACTTCACTTAGAGTCATCGTCCCTAAATCCACTCATCATGCTGCTACTAGCCTTATGACACTGATTTCATGGCTGAGTGATATTCCATTGTGCATAAGTACCACAACTTCTTTATCCATTTTTCTCTTTCCTGGGATATTTAAGGTGTACCGAAGTGGAGGTTCTTCGAAACAGAGCAGCCCTAACTTTGGGGTGCCTGTGTCTTGTTGATTTTTAAGTTTCCCGATTTCTACGCCCATGAGTGGAAGTGCCCTATGCTCTCTCAGCTGTGTCTATTCCATGTTTCAGGACGCAGCGTACACTTCTCCAGAGTGGCTGTTGGCAATTTCCATCCCGCCCATCAGCGTAGCAAGGCTCCCATGTCTCCATGGCCTGTCCTGCATTTCTGATTTTTACACTTTTTTCAGCATGGCCCTTTTGACCGCTGGCAAGCGAGACTTCTTTGTAGCGCCGATTTGCCTTTCCGGCTTGCTTGGTTGGCCAAAAAGGGCGTATGCGTTTTTTCCTGAATATATTCAGGAAAAAACGCATACGCCCTTTTTGGCCAAGGGCATCATTGTCAACGCTTTGCCGCTTTTCATGTGCTTTCAAGGCGAGTCGAATCTACCTCCTGAAATCTGTTTCCTGCAATTCTGCCTTGCTTTCAAATCCTCTTCGTTGCCTTCCCTCAATATATTTGTGGACGAGAGTCATCATTTCTAACTCTGCAGGTTTGTGAATTGCAGTGCCCCTGAGCTCCATTTGTCAACTCGCTTTTTTGGGAGCTGGCCGCAAAAGCGCAGGATTGCTTCAGGCCCTATTCTGGTTCCGGGGGGCAGGCTGAGCCTGTGGTTCATTCTTCTTCCTGATGGGAAAATAGAGTGACCTGTGCCTGTCCCAACACCTAGAGCTAGTCTCTCATTGGTTCCCCCTCTTCCCGTTCATCCTCAGGACAAATTGCTACCTGTACGAAACAGGAGGTCAACGGTGCTGATTCTCCAAGTAGGGAGATTGTTAGTGAAGCGGCTGGAATGGCGAACCCGAGCACAAGGAGAGGAGAAATGAGGTGCGTTTTAGAAACCTTTCCCGATCACACGGTGTACCATCTTCTGGGTTTCCCAGGCATGTTTTCGATGTAGGAAGATGCCCTTGAACCTGGAGATTTGGGACCCATGGCATGGGTACCACGCACTATTACTTTAAAGGGTCTGCGTTTGCTCACCCAACCTCACCAATCCTCTCAGCCCCAAGAGTGTCCAGCCTTATGTCTCATCCAGCTGTGGGTCTAGATATGGTCAATCCAGGTTGCATCAGAGCCCCTGAACGGATTTTGTAAGAATGTCTCTCTCTTTCACTGTCTTTGTTTTCTGGGGTTTTTTTTTTTAAGTAATCTATTTTTATAATGGGGTTTAGCTGCTTTTCCCTGCTGTGTTTATGCCGCTTTACACCCTCTTGATTCACTTCCAGAGAGATATCAATACATAGGTTTTAAGACTCTTCCTAGTCAGATACATTCTTGGGCGGTGAATAGGGGGTGTTGAGTCCAGTTCACTGAGCAGGGAGTAGGTCTTGTCTATTACATATTTGGCTTGTGGAACGGTATGTGAGCTAATTTCAAACCCTTGTTTTATGCATCGCCCCGCCTAACCTTTCCCGTTAAGCAGCCATAGTGTGTTTTGTAAATGTGTGACTCTGTTCTGTTTTGGAATTCAGTTCAGGTGTAGCGATGTTGACATTCCCTCTATCAGTGATATCTTAGGATAAGCGTCCTTTTCTGTGTGACTTACTTCACTTAGAGTCATCGTCCCTAAATCCACTCATCATGCTGCTACTAGCCTTATGACACTGATTTCATGGCTGAGTGATATTCCATTGTGCATAAGTACCACAACTTCCTTATCCACTTTTCTCTTTCCTGGGATATTTAAGGTGTACCGAAGTGGAGGTTCTTGGAAACAGAGCAGCCCTAAACTTTGGGGTGCCTGTGTCGTGTTGATTTTTAGGTTTCCCGATTTCTACACCCATGAGTGGAAGTGCCCTATGCTCTCTCAGCTGTGTCTATTCCATGTTTCAGGACGCAGCGTACACTTCTCCAGAGTGGCTGTTGGCAATTTCCATCCCTCCCATCAGCGTAGCAAGGCTCCCGTGTCTCCATGGCCTGTCCTGCATTTCTGGTTTTTACACTTTTTTCAGCATGGCCCTTTGGACCGCTGGCAAGCGAGACTTCTTTGTAGCGCCGATTTGCCTTTCCGGCTTGCTTGGTTGGCCAAAAAGGGCGTATGCGTTTTTTCCTGAATATATTCAGGAAAAAACGCATACGCCCTTTTTGGCCAAGGGCATCATTGTCAACGCTTTGCCGCTTTTCATGTGCTTTCAAGGCGAGTCGAATCTACCTCCTGAAATCTGTTTCCTGCAATTCTGCCTTGCTTTCAAATCCTCTTCGTTGCCTTCCCTCAATATATTTGTGGACGAGAGTCATCATTTAGAACTCTGCAGGTTTGTGAATTGCAGTGCCCCTGAGCTCCATTTGTCAACTCGCTTTTTTGGGAGCTGGCCGCAAAAGCGCAAGATTGCTTCAGGCCCTATTCTGGTTCCGGGGGGCAGGCTGAGCCTGTGGTTCATTCTTCTTCCTGATGGGAAAATAGAGTGACCTGTGCCTGTCCCAACACCTAGAGCTAGTCTCTCATTGGTTCCCCCTCTTCCCGTTCATCCTCAGGACAAATTGCGACCTGTACGAAACAGGAGGTCAACGGTGCTGATTCTCCAAGTAGGGAGATTGTTAGTGAAGCGGCTGGAATGGCGAACCCGAGCACAAGGAGAGGAGAAATGAGGTGCGTTTTAGAAACCTTTCCCGATCACACGGTGTACCATCTTCTGGGTTTCCCAGGCATGTTTTCGATGTAGGAAGATGCCCTTGAACCTGGAGATTTGGGACCCATGGCATGGGTACCACGCAGTATTACTTTAAAGGGTCTGCGTTTGCTCACCCAACCTCACCAATCCTCTCAGCCCCAAGAGTGTCCAGCCTTATGTCTCATCCAGCTGTGGGTCTAGATATGGTCAATCCAGGTTGCATCAGAGCCCCTGAACGGATTTTGTAAGAATTTCTCTCTCTTTCACTGTCTTTGTTTTCTGGGGTTTTTTTTTTTAAGTAATCTATTTTTATAATGGGGTTTAGCTGCTTTTCCCTGCTGTGTTTATGCCGCTTTACACCCTCTTGATTCACTTCCAGAGAGATATCAATACATAGGTTTTAAGACTCTTCCTAGTCAGATATATTCTTGGGCGGTGAATAGGGGGTGTTGAGTCCAGTTCACTGAGCAGGGAGTAGGTCTTGTCTATTACATATTTGGCTTGTGGAACGGTATGTGAGCTAATTTCAAACCCTTGTTTTATGCATCGCCCCGCCTCACCTTTCCCGTTAAGCAGCCATAGTGTGTTTTGTAAATGTGTGACTCTGTTCTGTTTTGGAATTCAGTTCAGGTGTAGCGATGTTGACATTCCCTCTATCAGTGATATCTTAGGATAAGCGTCCTTTTCTGTGTGACTTACTTCACTTAGAGTCATCGTCCCTAAATCCACTCATCATGCTGCTACTAGCCTTATGACACTGATTTCATGGCTGAGTGATATTCAATTGTGCATAAGTACCACAACTTCCTTATCCACTTTTCTCTTTCCTGGGATATTTAAGGTGTACCGAAGTGGAGGTTCTTGGAAACAGAGCAGCCCTAAACTTTGGGGTGCCTGTGTCGTGTTGATTTTTAGGTTTCCCGATTTCTACACCCATGAGTGGAAGTGCCCTATGCTCTCTCAGCTGTGTCTATTCCATGTTTCAGGACGCAGCGTACACTTCTCCAGAGTGGCTGTTGGCAATTTCCATCCCGCCCATCAGCGTAGCAAGGCTCCCGTGTCTCCATGGCCTGTCCTGCATTTCTGGTTTTTACACTTTTTTCAGCATGGCCCTTTGGACCGCTGGCAAGCGAGACTTCTTTGTAGCGCCGATTTGCCTTTCCGGCTTGCTTGGTTGGCCAAAAAGGGCGTATGCGTTTTTTCCTGAATATATTCAGGAAAAAACGCATACGCCCTTTTTGGCCAAGGGCATCATTGTCAACGCTTTGCCGCTTTTCATGTGCTTTCAAGGCGAGTCGAATCTACCTCCTGAAATCTGTTTCCTGCAATTCTGCCTTGCTTTTAAATCCTCTTCGTTGCCTTCCCTCAATATATTTGTGGACGAGAGTCATCATTTCTAACTCTGCAGGTTTGTGAATTGCAGTGCCCCTGAGCTCCATTTGTCAACTCGCTTTTTTGGGAGCTGGCCGCAAAAGCGCAGGATTGCTTCAGGCCCTATTCTGGTTCCGGGGGGCAGGCTGAGCCTGTGGTTCATTCTTCTTCCTGATGGGAAAATAGAGTGACCTGTGCCTGTCCCAACACCTAGAGCTAGTCTCTCATTGGTTCCCCCTCTTCCCGTTCATCCTCAGGACAAATTGCGACCTGTACGAAACAGGAGGTCAACGGTGCTGATTCTCCAAGTAGGGAGATTGTTAGTGAAGCGGCTGGAATGGCGAACCCGAGCACAAGGAGAGGAGAAATGAGGTGCGTTTTAGAAACCTTTCCCGATCACACGGTGTACCATCTTCTGGGTTTCCCAGGCATGTTTTCGATGTAGGAAGATGCCCTTGAACCTGGAGATTTGGGACCCATGGCATGGGTACCACGCAGTATTACTTTAAAGGGTCTGCGTTTGCTCACCCAACCTCACCAATCCTCTCAGCCCCAAGAGTGTCCAGCCTTATGTCTCATCCAGCTGTGGGTCTAGATATGGTCAATCCAGGTTGCATCAGAGCCCCTGAACGGATTTTGTAAGAATTTCTCTCTCTTTCACTGTCTTTGTTTTCTGGGGTTTTTTTTTTTAAGTAATCTATTTTTATAATGGGGTTTAGCTGCTTTTCCCTGCTGTGTTTATGCCGCTTTACACCCTCTTGATTCACTTCCAGAGAGATATCAATACATAGGTTTTAAGACTCTTCCTAGTCAGATATATTCTTGGGCGGTGAATAGGGGGTGTTGAGTCCAGTTCACTGAGCAGGGAGTAGGTCTTGTCTATTACATATTTGGCTTGTGGAACGGTATGTGAGCTAATTTCAAACCCTTGTTTTATGCATCGCCCCGCCTCACCTTTCCCGTTAAGCAGCCATAGTGTGTTTTCTAAATGTGTGACTCTGTTCTGTTTTGGAAGTCAGTTCAGGTGTAGCGATGTTGACATTCCCTCTATCAGTGATATCTTAGGATAAGCGTCCTTTTCTGTGTGACTTACTTCACTTAGAGTCATCGTCCCTAAATCCACTCATCATGCTGCTACTAGCCTTATGACACTGATTTCATGGCTGAGTGATATTCCATTGTGCATAAGTACCACAACTTCTTTATCCATTTTTCTCTTTCCTGGGATATTTAAGGTGTACCGAAGTGGAGGTTCTTGGAAACAGAGCAGCCCTAACTTTGGGGTGCCTGTGTCTTGTTGATTTTTCAGTTTACCGATTTCTACGCCCATGAGTGGAAGTGCCCTATGCTCTCTCAGCTGTGTCTATTCCATGTTTCAGGACGCAGCGTACACTTCTCCAGAGTGGCTGTTGGCAATTTCCATCCCGCCCATCAGCGTAGCAAGGCTCCCGTTTCTCCATGGCCTGTCCTGCATTTCTGATTTTTACACTTTTTTCAGCATGGCCCTTTGGACCGCTGGCAAGCGAGACTTCTTTGTAGCGCCGATTTGCCTTTCCGGCTTGCTTGGTTGGCCAAAAAGGGCGTATGCGTTTTTTCCTGAATATATTCAGGAAAAAACGCATACGCCCTTTTTGGCCAAGGGCATCATTGTCAACGCTTTGCCGCTTTTCATGTGCTTTCAAGGCGAGTCGAATCTACCTCCTGAAATCTGTTTCCTGCAATTCTGCCTTGCTTTCAAATCCTCTTCGTTGCCTTCCCTCAATATATTTGTGGACGAGAGTCATCATTTAGAACTCTGCAGGTTTCTGAATTGCAGTGCCCCTGAGCTCCATTTGTCAACTCGCTTTTTTGGGAGCTGGCCGCAAAAGCACAGGATTGCTTCAGGCCCTATTCTGGTTCCGGGGGGCAGGCTGAGCCTGTGGTTCATTCTTCTTCCTGATGGGAAAATAGAGTGACCTGTGCCTGTCCCAACACCTAGAGCTAGTCTCTCATTGGTTCCCCCTCTTCCCGTTCATCCTCAGGACAAATTGCAACCTGTACGAAACAGGAGGTCAACGGTGCTGATTCTCCAAGTAGGGAGATTGTTAGTGAAGCGGCTGGAATGGCGAACCCGAGCACAAGGAGAGGAGAAATGAGGTGCGTTTTAGAAACCTTTCCCGATCACACGTTGTACCATCTGGGTTTCCCAGGCATGTTTTCGATGTAGGAAGATGCCCTTGAACCTGGAGATTTGGGACCGATGGCATGGGTACCACGCAGTATTACTTTAAAGGGTCTGCGTTTGCTCACCCAACCTCACCAATCCTCTCAGCCCCAAGAGTGTCCAGCCTTATGTCTCATCCAGCTGTGGGTCTAGATATGGTCAATCCAGGTTGCATCAGAGCCCCTGAACGGATTTTGTAAGAATGTCTCTCTCTTTCACTGTCTTTGTTTTCTGGGGTTTTTTTTTTTAAGTAATCTATTTTTATAATGGGGTTTAGCTGCTTTTCCCTGCTGTGTTTATGCCGCTTTACACCCTCTTGATTCACTTCCAGAGAGATATCAATACATAGGTTTTAAGACTCTTCCTAGTCCCATACATTCTTGGGCGGTGAATAGGGGGTGTTGAGTCCAGTTCACTGAGCAGGGAGTAGGTCTTGTCTATTACATATTTGGCTTGTGGAACGGTATGTGAGCTAATTTCAAACCCTTGTTTTATGCATCGCCCCGCCTCACCTTTCCCGTTAAGCAGCCATAGTGTGTTTTGTAAATGTGTGACTCTGTTCTGTTTTGGAATTCAGTTCAGGTGTAGCGATGTTGACATTCCCTCTATCAGTGATATCTTAGGATAAGCGTCCTTTTCTGTGTGACTTACTTCACTTAGAGTCATCGTCCCTAAATCCACTCATCATGCTGCTACTAGCCTTATGACACTGATTTCATGGCTGAGTGATATTCCATTGTGCATAAGTACCACAACTTCTTTATCCATTTTTCTCTTTCCTGGGATATTTCAGGTGTACCGAAGTGGAGGTTCTTGGAAACAGAGCAGCCCTAACTTTGGGGTGCCTGTGTCGTGTTGATTTTTAGGTTTCCCGATTTCTACGCCCATGAGTGGAAGTGCCCTATGGTCTCTCAGCTGTGTCTATTCCATGTTTCAGGACGCAGCGTACACTTCTCCAGAGTGGCTGTTGGCAATTTCCATCCCGCCCATCAGCGTAGCAAGGCTCCCGTGTCTCCGTGGCCTGTCCTGCATTTCTGGTTTTTACACTCTTTTCACCATGGCCCTTTTGACCGCTGGCAAGTGAGACTTCTTTGTAGCGCCGATTTGCCTTTCCGGCTTGCTTGGTTGGCCAAAAAGGGCGTATGCGTTTTTTCCTGAGTATATTCAGGAAAAAACGCATACGCCCTTTTTGGCCAAGGGCATCATTGTCAACGCTTTGCCGCTTTTCATGTGCTTTCAAGGCGAGTCGAATCTACCTCCTGAAATCTGTTTCCTGCAATTCTGCCTTGCTTTCAAATCCTCTTCGTTGCCTTCCCTCAATATATTTGTGGACGAGAGTCATCATTTCTAACTCTGCAGGTTTGTGAATTGCAGTGCCCCTGAGCTCCATTTGTCAACTCGCTTTTTTGGGAGCTGGCCGCAAAAGCGCAGGATTGCTTCAGGCCCTATTCTGGTTCCGGGGGGCAGGCTGAGCCTGTGGTTCATTCTTCTTCCTGATGGGAAAATAGAGTGACCTGTGCCTGTCCCAACACCTAGAGCTAGTCTCTCATTGGTTCCCCCTCTTCCCGTTCATCCTCAGGACAAATTGCGACCTGTACGAAACAGGAGGTCAACGGTGCTGATTCTCCAAGTAGGGAGATTGTTAGTGAAGCGGCTGGAATGGCGAACCCGAGCACAAGGAGAGGAGAAATGAGGTGCGTTTTAGAAACCTTTCCCGATCTCACGGTGTACCATCTTCTGGGTTTCCCAGGCATGTTTTCGATGTAGGAAGATGCCCTTGAACCTGGAGATTTGGGACCCATGGCATGGGTACCACGCAGTATTACTTTAAAGGGTCTGCGTTTGCTCACCCAACCTCACCAATCCTCTCAGCCCCAAGAGTGTCCAGCCTTATGTCTCATCCAGCTGTGGGTCTAGATATGGTCAATCCAGGTTGCATCAGAGCCCCTGAACGGGTTTTGTAAGAATGTCTCTCTCTTTCACTGTCTTTGTTTTCTGGGTTTTTTTTTTTAAGTAATCTATTTTTATAATGGGGTTTAGCTGCTTTTCCCTGCTGTGTTTATGCCGCTTTACACCCTCTTGATTCACTTCCAGAGAGATATCAGTACATAGGTTTTAAGACTCTTCCTAGTCAGATATATTCTTGGGCGGTGAATAGGGGGTGTTGAGTCCAGTTCACTGAGCAGGGAGTAGGTCTTGTCTATTACATATTTGGCTTGTGGAACGGTATGTGAGCTAATTTCAAACCCTTGTTTTATGCATCGCCCCGCCTCTCCTTTCCCGTTAAGCAGCCATAGTGTGTTTTCTAAATGTGTGACTCTGTTCTGTTTTGGAATTCAGTTCAGGTGTAGCGATGTTGACATTCCCTCTATCAGTGATATCTTAGGATAAGCGTCCTTTTCTGTGTGACTTACTTCACTTAGAGTCATCGTCCCTAAATCCACTCATCATGCTGCTACTAGCCTTATGACACTGATTTCATGGCTGAGTGATATTCCATTGTGCATAAGTACCACAACTTCTTTATCCATTTTTCTCTTTCCTGGGATATTTAAGGTGTACCGAAGTGGAGGTTCTTGGAAACAGAGCAGCCCTAAACTTTGGGGTGCCTGTGTCGTGTTGATTTTTAGGTTTCCCGATTTCTACGCCCATGAGTGGAAGTGCCCTATGCTCTCTCAGCTGTGTCTATTCCATGTTTCAGGACGCAGCGTACACTTCTCCAGAGTGGCTGTTGGCAATTTCCATCCCGCCCATCAGCGTAGCAAGGCTCCCGTGTCTCCATGGCCTGTCCTGCATTTCTGGTTTTTACACTTTTTTCAGCATGGCCCTTTTGACCGCTGGCAAGCGAGACTTCTTTGTAGCGCCGATTTGCCTTTCCGGCTTGCTTGGTTGGCCAAAAAGGGCGTATGCGTTTTTTCCTGAATATATTCAGGAAAAAACGCATACGCCCTTTTTGGCCAAGGGCATCATTGTCAACGCTTTGCCGCTTTTCATGTGCTTTCAAGGCGAGTCGAATCGACCTCCTGAAATCTGTTTCCTGCAATTCTGCCTTGCTTTCAAATCCTCTTCGTTGCCTTCCCTCAATATATTTGTGGACGAGAGTCATCATTTCTAACTCTGCAGGTTTGTGAATTGCAGTGCCCCTGAGCTCCATTTGTCAACTCGCTTTTTTGGGAGCTGGCCGCAAAAGCGCAGGATTGCTTCAGGCCCTATTCTGGTTCCGGGGGGCAGGCTGAGCCTGTGGTTCATTCTTCTTCCTGATGGGAAAATAGAGTGACCTGTGCCTGTCCCAACACCTGGAGCTAGTCTCTCATTGGTTCCCCCTCTTCCCGTTCATCCTCAGGACAAATTGCGACCTGTACGAAACAGGAGGTCAACGGTGCTGATTCTCCAAGTAGGGAGATTGTTAGTGAAGCGGCTGGAATGGCGAACCCGAGCACAAGGAGAGGAGAAATGAGGTGCGTTTTAGAAACCTTTCCCGATCACATGGTGTACCATCTTCTGGGTTTCCCAGGCATGTTTTCTATGTAGGAAGATGCCCTTGAACCTGGAGATTTGGGACCCATGGCATGGGTACCACGCACTATTACTTTAAAGGGTCTGCGTTTGCTCACCCAACCTCACCAATCCTCTCAGCCCCAAGAGTGTCCAGCCTTATGTCTCATCCAGCTGTGGGTCTAGATATGGTCAATCCAGGTTGCATCAGAGCCCCTGAACGGATTTTGTAAGAATGTCTCTCTCTTTCACTGTCTTTGTTTTCTGGGGTTTTTTTTTTTAAGTAATCTATTTTTATAATGGGGTTTAGCTGCTTTTCCCTGCTGTGTTTATGCCGCTTTACACCCTCTTGATTCACTTCCAGAGAGATATCAATACATAGGTTTTAAGACTCTTCCTAGTCAGATACATTCTTGGGCGGTGAATAGGGGGTGTTGAGTCCAGTTCACTGAGCAGGGAGTAGGTCTTGTCTATTACATATTTGGCTTGTGGAACGGTATGTGAGCTAATTTCAAACCCTTGTTTTATGCATCGCCCCGCCTCACCTTTCCCGTTAAGCAGCCATAGTGTGTTTTGTAAATGTGTGACTCTGTTCTGTTTTGGAATTCAGTTCAGGTGTAGCGATGTTGACATTCCCTCTATCAGTGATATCTTAGGATAAGCGTCCTTTTCTGTGTGACTTACTTCACTTAGAGTCATCTTCCCTAAATCCACTCATCATGCTGCTACTAGCCTTATGACACTGATTTCATGGCTGAGTGATATTCCATTGTGCATAAGTACCACAACTTCTTTATCCATTTTTCTCTTTCCTGGGATATTTAAGGTGTACCGAAGTGGAGGTTCTTGGAAACAGAGCAGCCCTAAACTTTGGGGTGCCTGTGTCGTGTTGATTTTTAGGTTTCCCGATTTCTACGCCCATGAGTGGAAGTGCCCTATGCTCTCTCAGCTGTGTCTATTCCATGTTTCAGGACGCAGCGTACACTTCTCCAGAGTGGCTGTTGGCAATTTCCATCCCGTCCATCAGCGTAGCAAGGCTCCCGTGTCTCCATGGCCTGTCCTGCATTTCTGGTTTTTACACTTTTTTCAGCATGGCCCTTTTGACCGCTGGCAAGCGAGACTTCTTTGTAGCGCCGATTTGCCTTTCCGGCTTGCTTGGTTGGCCAAAAAGGGCGTATGCGTTTTTTCCTGAATATATTCAGGAAAAAACGCATACGCCCTTTTTGGCCAAGGGCATCATTGTCAACGCTTTGCCGCTTTCATGTGCTTTCAAGGCGAGTCGAATCTACCTCCTGAAATCTGTTTCCTGCAATTCTGCCTTGCTTTCAAATCCTCTTCGTTGCCTTCCCTCAATATATTTGTGGACAAGAGTCATCATTTCTAACTGTGCAGGTTTGTGAATTGCAGTGCCCCTGAGCTCCATTTGTCAACTCGCTTTTTTGGGAGCTGGCCGCAAAAGCGCAGGATTGCTTCAGGCCCTATTCTGGTTCCGGGGGGCAGGCTGAGCCTGTGGTTCATTCTTCTTCCTGATGGGAAAATAGAGTGACCTGTGCCTGTCCCAACACCTAGAGCTAGTCTCTCATTGGTTCCCCCTCTTCCCGTTCATCCTCAGGACAAATTGCGACCTGTACGAAACAGGAGGTCAACGGTGCTGATTCTCCAAGTAGGGAGATTGTTAGTGAAGCGGCTGGAATGGCGAACCCGAGCACAAGGAGAGGAGAAATGAGGTGCGTTTTAGAAACCTTTCCCGATCACACGGTGTACCATCTTCTGGGTTTCCCAGGCATGTTTTCGATGTAAGAAGATGCCCTTGAACCTGGAGATTTGGGACCCATGGCATGGGTACCACGCACTATTACTTTAAAGGGTCTGCGTTTGCTCACCGAACCTCACCAATACTCTCAGCCCCAAGAGTGTCCAGCCTTATGTCTCATCCAGCTGTGGGTCTAGATATGGTCAATCCAGGTTGCATCAGAGCCCCTGAACGGATTTTGTAAGAATTTCTCTCTCTTTCACTGTCTTTGTTTTCTGGGTTTTTTTTTTTTTTAAGTAATCTATTTTTATAATGGGGTTTAGCTGCTTTTCCCTGCTGTGTTTATGCCGCTTTACACCCTCTTGATTCACTTCCAGAGAGATATCAATACATAGGTTTTAAGACTCTTCCTAGTCAGATATATTCTTGGGCGGTGAATAGGGGGTGTTGAGTCCAGTTCACTGAGCAGGGAGTAGGTCTTGTCTATTACATATTTGGCTTGTGGAACGGTATGTGAGCTAATTTCAAACCCTTGTTTTATGCACCGCCCCGCCTCACCTTTCCCGTTAAGCAGCCATAGTGTGTTTTCTAAAAGTGTGACTCTGTTCTGTTTTGGAATTCAGTTCAGGTGTAGCGATGTTGACATTCCCTCTATCAGTGATATCTTAGGATAAGCGTCCTTTTCTGTGTGACTTACTTCACTTAGAGTCATCGTCCCTAAATCCACTCATCATGCTGCTACTAGCCTTATGACACTGATTTCATGGCTGAGTGATATTCCATTGTGCATAAGTACCACAACTTCTTTATCCATTTTTCTCTTTCCTGGGATATTTAAGGTGTACCGAAGTGGAGGTTCTTGGAAACAGAGCAGCCCTAAACTTTGGGGTGCCTGTGTCGTGTTGATTTTTAGGTTTCCCGATTTCTACGCCCATGAGTGGAAGTGCCCTATGCTCTCTCGGCTGTGTCTATTCCATGTTTCAGGCCGCAGCGTACACTTCTCCAGAGTGGCTGTTGGCAATTTCCATCCCGCCCATCAGCGTAGCAAGGCTCCCGTGTCTCCATGGCCTGTCCTGCATTTCTGGTTTTTACACTTTTTTCAGCATGGCCCTTTTGACCGCTGGCAAGCGAGACTTCTTTGTAGCGCCGATTTGCCTTTCCGGCTTGCTTGGTTGGCCAAAAAGGGCGTATGCGTTTTTTCCTGAATATATTCAGGAAAAAACGCATACGCCCTTTTTGGCCAAGGGCATCATTGTCAACGCTTTGCCGCTTTTCATGTGCTTTCAAGGCGAGTCGAATCTACCTCCTGAAATCTGTTTCCTGCAATTCTGCCTTGCTTTCAAATCCTCTTCGTTGCCTTCCCTCAATATATTTGTGAACGAGAGTCATCATTTCTAACTCTGCAGGTTTGTGAATTGCAGTGCCCCTGAGCTCCATTTGTCAACTCGCTTTTTTGGGAGCTGGCCGCAAAAGCGCAGGATTGCTTCAGGCCCTATTCTGGTTCCGGGGGGCAGGCTGAGCCTGTGGTTCATTCTTCTTCCTGATGGGAAAATAGAGTGACCTGTGCCTGTCCCAACACCTAGAGCTAGTCTCTCATTGGTTCCCCCTCTTCCCGTTCATCCTCAGGACAAATTGCGACCTGTACGAAACAGGAGGTCAACGGTGCTGATTCTCCAAGTAGGGAGATTGTTAGTGAAGCGGCTGGAATGGCGAACCCGAGCACAAGGAGAGGAGAAATGAGGTGCGTTTTAGAAACCTTTCCCGATCACACGGTGTACCATCTTCTGGGTTTCCCAGGCATGTTTTCGATGTAGGAAGATGCCCTTGAACCTGGAGATTTGGGACCCATGGCATGGGTACCACGCACTATTACTTTAAAGGGTCTGCGTTTGCTCACCCAACCTCACCAATCCTCTCAGCCCCAAGAGTGTCCAGCCTTATGTCTCATCCAGCTGTGGGTCTAGATATGGTCAATCCAGGTTGCATCAGAGCCCCTGAACGGATTTTGTAAGAATTTCTCTCTCTTTCACTGTCTTTGTTTTCTGGGTTTTTTTTTTTAAGTAATCTATTTTTATAATGGGGTTTAGCTGCTTTTCCCTGCTGTGTTTATGCCGCTTTACACCCTCTTGATTCACTTCCAGAGAGATATCAATACATAGCTTTTAAGACTCTTCCTAGTCAGATATATTCTTGGGCGGTGAATAGGGGGTGTTGAGTCCAGTTCACTGAGCAGGGAGTAGGTCTTGTCTATTACATATTTGGCTTGTGGAACGGTATGTGAGCTAATTTCAAACCCTTGTTTTATGCACCGCCCCGCCTCACCTTTCCCGTTAAGCAGCCATAGTGTGTTTTCTACATGTGTGACTCTGTTCTGTTTTGGATTTCAGTTCAGGTGTAGCGATGTTGACATTCCCTCTATCAGTGATATCTTAGGATAAGCGTCCTTTTCTGTGTGACTTACTTCACTTAGAGTCATCGTCCCTAAATCCACTCATCATGCTGCTACTAGCCTTATGACACTGATTTCATGGCTGAGTGATATTCCATTGTGCATAAGTACCACAACTTCTTTATCCATTTTTCTCTTTCCTGGGATATTTCAGGTGTACCGAAGTGGAGGTTCTTGGAAACAGAGCAGCCCTAAACTTTGGGGTGCCTGTGTCGTGTTGATTTTTAGGTTTCCCGATTTCTACGCCCATGAGTGGAAGTGCCCTATGCTCTCTCAGCTGTGTCTATTCCATGTTTCAGGACGCAGCGTACACTTCTCCAGAGTGGCTGTTGGCAATTTCCATCCCGCCCATCAGCGTAGCAAGGCTCCCGTGTCTCCATGGCCTGTCCCGCATTTCTGGTTTTTACACTTTTTTCAGCATGGCCCTTTTGACCGCTGGCAAGCGAGACTTCTTTGTAGCGCCGATTTGCCTTTCCGGCTTGCTTGGTTGGCCAAAAAGGGCGTATGCGTTTTTTCCTGAATATATTCAGGAAAAAACGCATACGCCCTTTTTGGCCAAGGGCATCATTGTCAACGCTTTGCTGCTTTTCATGTGCTTTCAAGGCGAGTCGAAACTACCTCCTGAAATCTGTTTCCTGCAATTCTGCCTTTTTTTCCAATCCTCTTCGTTGCCTTCCCTCAATATATTTGTGGACGAGAGTCATCATTTAGAACTCTGCAGGTTTGTGAAGTGCAGTGCCCCTGAGCTCCATTTGTCAACTCGCTTTTTTGGGAGCTGGCCGCAAAAGCGCAGGATTGCTTCAGGCCCTATTCTGGTTCCGGGGGGCAGGCTGAGCCTGTGGTTCATTCTTCTTCCTGATGGGAAAATAGAGTGACCTGTGCCTGTCCCAACACCTAGAGCTAGTCTCTCATTGGTTCCCCCTCTTCCCGTTCATCCTCAGGACAAATTGCGACCTGTACGAAACAGGAGGTCAACGGTGCTGATTCTCCAAGTAGGGAGATGGTTAGTGAAGCGGCTGGAATGGCGAACCCGAGCACAAGGAGAGGAGAAATGAGGTGCGTTTTTGAAACCTTTCCCGATCACACGGTGTACCATCTTCTGGGTTTCCCAGGCATGTTTTCGATGTAGGAAGATGCCCTTGAACCTGGAGATTTGGGACCCACGGCATGGGTACCACGCACTATTACTTTAAAGGGTCTGCGTTTGCTCACCCAACCTCACCAATCCTCTCAGCCCCAAGAGTGTCCAGCCTTATGTCTCATCCAGCTGTGGGTCTAGATATGGTCAATCCAGGTTGCATCAGAGCCCCTGAACGGATTTTGGAAGAATTTCTCTCTCTTTCACTGTCTTTGTTTTATGGGGTTTTTTTTTTAAGTAATCTATTTTTCAAATGGGGTTTAGCTGCTTTTGCCTGCTGTGTTTATGCCGCTTTACACCCTCTTGATTCACTTCCAGAGAGATATCAATACATAGGTTTTAAGACTCTTCCTAGTCAGATATATTCTTGGGCGGTGAATAGGGGGTGTTGAGTCCAGTTCACTGAGCAGGGAGTAGGTCTTGTCTATTACATATTTGGCTTGTGGAACGGTATCTGAGCTAATTTCAAACCCTTGTTTTATGCATCACCCCACCTCACCTTTCCCGTTAAGCAGCCATAGTGTGTTTTCTAAATGTGTGACTCTGTTCTGTTTTGGAAGTCAGTTCAGGTGTAGCGATGTTGACATTCCCTCTATAAGTGATATCTTAGGATAAGTGTCCTTTTCTGTGTGACTTACTTCACTTAGAGTCATCGTCCCTAAATCCACTCATCATGCTGCTACTAGCCTTATGACACTGATTTCATGGCTGAGTGATATTCCATTGTGCATAAGTACCACAACTTCTTTATCCATTTTTCTCTTTCCTGGGATATTTAAGGTGTACCGAAGTGGAGGTTCTTGGAAACAGAGCAGCCCTAAAGTTTGGGGTGCCTGTGTCTTGTTGATTTTTAGGTTTCCCGATTTCTACGCCCATGAGTGGAAGTGCCCTATGCTCTCTCAGCTGTGTCTATTCCATGTTTCAGGACGCAGCGTACACTTCTCCAGAGTGGCTGTTGGCAATTTCCATCCCGCCCATCAGCGTAGCAAGGCTCCCGTGTCTCCATGGCCTGTCCTGCATTTCTGGTTTTTACACTTTTTTCAGCATGGCCCTTTGGACCGCTGGCAAGCGAGACTTCTTTGTAGCGCCGATTTGCCTTTCCGGCTTGCTTGGTTGGCCAAACAGGGCGTATGCGTTGTTTCCTGAATATATTCAGGAAACAACGCATACGCCCTGTTTGGCCAAGGGCATCATTGTCAACACTTTGCCGCTTTTCATGTGCTTTCAAGGCGAGTCGAATCGACCTCCTGAAATCTGTTTCCTGCAATTCTGCCTTGCTTTCAAATCCTCTTCGTTGCCTTCCCTCAATATATTTGTGGACGAGAGTCATCATTTCTAACTCTGCAGGTTTGTGAATTGCAGTGCCCCTGAGCTCCATTTGTCAACTCGCTTTTTTGAGAGCTGGCCGCAAAAGCGCAGGATTGCTTCAGGCCCTATTCTGGTTCCGGGGGGCAGGCTGAGCCTGTGGTTCATTCTTCTTCCTGATGGGAAAATAGAGTGACCTGTGCCTGTCCCAACACCTAGAGCTAGTCTCTCATTGGTTCCCCCTCTTCCCGTTCATCCTCAGGACAAATTGCGACCTGTACGAAACAGGAGGTCCACGGTGCTGATTCTCCAAGTAGGGAGATTGTTAGTGAAGCGGCTGGAATGGCGAACCCGAGCACAAGGAGAGGAAAAATGAGGTGTGTTTTAGAAACCTTTCCCGATCACACGGTGTACCACCTTCTGGGTTTCCCAGGCATGTTTTCGATGTAGGAAGATGCCCTTGAACCTGGAGATTTGGGACCCATGGCATGGGTACCACGCACTATTACTTTAAAGGGTCTGCGTTTGCTCACCCAACCTCACCAATCCTCTCAGCCCCAAGAGTGTCCAGCCTTATGTCTCATCCAGCTGTGGGTCTAGATCTGGTCAATCCAGGTTGCATCAGAGCCCCTGAACGGATTTTGTAAGAATTTCTCTCTCTTTCACTGTCTTTGTTTTATGGGGTTTTTTTTTTTAGTAATCTATTTTTATAATGCGGTTTAGCTGCTTTTCCCTGCTGTGTTTATGCCGCTTTACACCCTCTTGATTCACTTCCAGAGAGATATCAATACATAGGTTTAAAGACTCTTCCTAGTCAGATATATTCTTGGGCGGTGAATAGGGGGTGTTGAGTCCAGTTCACTGAGCAGGGAGTAGGTCTTGTCTATTACATATTTGGCTTGTGGAACGGTATGTGAGCTAATTTCAAACCCTTGTTTTATGCACCGCCCCGCCTCACCTTTCCCGTTAAGCAGCCATAGTGTGTTTTGTAAATGTGTGACTCTGTTCTGTTTTGGAATTCAGTTCAGGTGTAGCGATGTTGACATTCCCTCTATCAGTGATATCTTAGGATAAGCGTCCTTTTCTGTGTGACTTACTTCACTTAGAGTCATCGTTCCTAAATCCACTCATCATTCTGCTACTAGCCTTATGACACTGATTTCATGGCTGAGTGATATTCCATTGTGCATAAGTACCACAACTTCTTTATCCATTTTTCTCTTTCCTGGGATATTTCAGGTGTACCGAAGTGGAGGTTCTTGGAAACAGAGCAGCCCTAAACTTTGGGGTGCCTGTGTCGTGTTGATTTTTAGGTTTCCCGATTTCTACGTCCATGAGTGGAAGTGCCCTATGCTCTCTCAGCTGTGTCTATTCCATGTTTCAGGACGCAGCGTACACTTCTCCAGAGTGGCTGTTGGCAATTTCCATCCCGCCCATCAGCGTAGCAAGGCTCCCGTGTCTCCATGGCCTGTCCCGCATTTCTGGTTTTTACACTTTTTTCAGCATGGCCCTTTTGACCGCTGGCAAGCGAGACTTCTTTGTAGCGCCGATTTGCCTTTCCGGCTTGCTTGGTTGGCCAAACAGGGCGTATGCGTTTTTTCCTGAATATATTCAGGAAAAAACGCATACGCCCTGTTTGGCCAAGGGCATCATTTTCAACGCTTTGCCGCTTTTCATGTGCTTTCAAGGCGAGTCGAATCTACCTCCTGAAATCTGTTTCCTGCAATTCTGCCTTGTTTTCAAATCCTCTTCGTTGCCTTCCCTCAATATATTTGTGGACGAGAGTCATCATTTAGAACTCTGCAGGTTTGTGAATTGCAGTGACCCTGAGCTCCATTTGTCAACTCGCTTTTTTGGGAGCTGGCCGCAAAAGCGCAGGATTGCTTCAGGCCCTATTCTGGTTCCGGGGGGCAGGCTGAGCCTGTGGTTCATTCTTCTTCCTGATGGGAAAATAGAGTGACCTGTGCCTGTCCCAACACCTAGAGCTAGTCTCTCATTGGTTCCCCCTCTTCCCGTTCATCCTCAGGACAAATTGCGACCTGTACGCAACAGGAGGTCAACGGTGCTGATTCTCCAATTAGGGAGATTGTTAGTGAAGCGGCTGGAATGGCGAACCCGAGCACAAGGAGAGGAGAAATGAGGTGCGTTTTAGAAACCTTTCCCGATCACACGGTGTACCATCTTCTGGGTTTCCCAGGCATGTTTTCGATGTAGGAAGATGCCCTTGAACCTGGAGATTTGGGACCCACGGCATGGGTACCACGCAGTATTACTTTAAAGGGTCTGCGTTTGCTCACCCAACCTCACCAATCCTCTCAGCCCCAAGAGTGTCCAGCCTTATGTCTCATCCAGCTGTGGGTCTAGATCTGGTCAATCCAGGTTGCATCAGAGCCCCTGAACGGATTTTGGAAGAATTTCTCTCTCTTTCACTGTCTTTGTTTTATGGGCCTTTTTTTTTAAGTAATCTATTTTTCAAATGGGGTTTAGCTGCTTTTGCCTGCTGTGTTTATGCCGCTTTACACCCTCTTGATTCACTTCCAGAGAGATATCAATACATAGGTTTTAAGACTCTTCCTAGTCAGATATATTCCTGGGCGGTGAATAGGGGGTGTTGAGTCCAGTTCACTGAGCAGGGAGTAGGTCTTGTCTATTACATATTTGGCTTGTGGAACGGTATCTGAGCTAATTTCACACCCTTGTTTTATGCATCGCCCCACCTCACCTTTCCCGTTAAGCAGCCATAGTGTGTTTTCTAAATGTGTGACTCTGTTCTGTTTTGGAAGTCAGTTCAGGTGTAGCGATGTTGACATTCCCTCTATAAGTGATATCTTAGGATAAGTGTCCTTTTCTGTGTGACTTACTTCACTTAGAGTCATCGTCCCTAAATCCACTCATCATGCTGCTACTAGCCTTATGACACTGATTTCATGGCTGAGTGATATTCCATTGTGCATAAGTACCACAACTTCTTTATCCATTTTTCTCTTTCCTGGGATATTTCAGGTGTACCGAAGTGGAGGTTCTTGGAAACAGAGCAGCCCTAAAGTTTGGGGTGCCTGTGTCTTGTTGATTTTTAGGTTTCCCGATTTCTACGCCCATGAGTGGAAGTGCCCTATGCTCTCTCAGCTGTGTCTATTCCATGTTTCAGGACGCAGCGTACACTTCTCCAGAGTGGCTGTTGGCAATTTCCATCCCGCCCATCAGCGTAGCAAGGCTCCCATGTCTCCATGGCCTGTCCTGCATTTCTGGTTTTTACACTTTTTTCAGCATGGCCCTTTTGACCGCTGGCAAGCGAGACTTCTTTGTAGCGCCGATTTGCCTTTCCGGCTTGCTTGGTTGGCCAAACAGGGCGTATGCGTTTTTTCCTGAATATATTCAGGAAAAAACGCATACGCCCTGTTTGGCCAAGGGCATCATTGTCAACGCTTTGCCGCTTTTCATGTGCTTTGAAGGCGAGTCGAATCGACCTCCTGAAATCTGTTTCCTGCAATTCTGCCTTGCTTTCAAATCCTCTTCGTTGCCTTCCCTCAATATATTTGGGGACGAGAGTTATCATATATAGCTCTGCAGGTTTGTGAATTGCAGTGCCCCTGAGCTCCATTTGTCAACTCGCTTTTTTGGGAGCTGGCCGCAAAAGCGCAGGATTGCTTCAGGCCCTATTCTGGTTCCGGGGGGCAGGCTGAGCCTGTGGTTCATTCTTCTTCCTGATGGGAAAATAGAGTGACCTGTGCCTGTCCCAACACCTAGAGCTAGTCTCTCATTGGTTCCCCCTCTTCCCGTTCATCCTCAGGACAAATTGCGACCTGTACGCAACAGGAGGTCAACGGTGCTGATTCTCCAAGTAGGGAGATGGTTAGTGAAGCGGCTGGAATGGCGAACCCGAGCACAAGGAGAGGAGAAATGAGGTGCGTTTTAGAAACCTTTCCCGATCACACGGTGTACCATCTTCTGGGTTTCCCAGGCATGTTTTCGATGTAGGAAGATGCCCTTGAACCTGGAGATTTGGGACCCACGGCATGGGTACCACGCACTATTACTTTAAAGGGTCTGCGTTTGCTCACCCAACCTCACCAATCCTCTCAGCCCCAAGAGTGTCCAGCCTTATGTCTCATCCAGCTGTGGGTCTAGATCTGGTCAATCCAGGTTGCATCAGAGCCCCTGAACGGATTTTGGAAGAATTTCTCTCTCTTTCACTGTCTTTGTTTTATGGGCCTTTTTTTTTAAGTAATCTATTTTTCAAATGGGGTTTAGCTGCTTTTGCCTGCTGTGTTTATGCCGCTTTACACCCTCTTGATTCACTTCCAGAGAGATATCAATACATAGGTTTTAAGACTCTTCCTAGTCAGATATATTCCTGGGCGGTGAATAGGGGGTGTTGAGTCCAGTTCACTGAGCAGGGAGTAGGTCTTGTCTATTACATATTTGGCTTGTGGAACGGTATCTGAGCTAATTTCAAACCCTTGTTTTATGCATCGCCCCACCTCACCTTTCCCGTTAAGCAGCCATAGTGTGTTTTGTAAATGTGTGACTCTGTTCTGTTTTGGAATTCAGTTCAGGTGTAGCGATGTTGACATTCCCTCTATCAGTGATATCTTAGGATAAGCGTCCTTTTCTGTGTGACTTACTTCACTTAGAGTCATCGTCCCTAAATCCACTCATCATGCTGCTACTAGCCTTATGACACTGATTTCATGGCTGAGTGATATTCCATTGTGCATAAGTACCACAACTTCTTTATCCATTTTTCTCTTTCCTGGGATATTTCAGGTGTACCGAAGTGGAGGTTCTTGGAAACAGAGCAGCCCTAAACTTTGGGGTGCCTGTGTCGTGTTGATTTTTAGGTTTCCCGATTTCTACGCCCATGAGTGGAAGTGCCCTATGCTCTCTCAGCTGTGTCTATTCCATGTTTCAGGACGCAGCGTACACTTCTCCAGAGTGGCTGTTGGCAATTTCCATCCCGCCCATCAGCGTAGCAAGGCTCCCGTGTCTCCCTGGCCTGTCCCGCATTTCTGGTTTTTACACTTTTTTCAGCATGGCCCTTTTGACCGCTGGCAAGCGAGACTTCTTTGTAGCGCCGATTTGCCTTTCCGGCTTGCTTGGTTGGCCAAACAGGGCGTATGCGTTTTTTCCTGAATATATTCAGGAAAAAACGCATACGCCCTGTTTAGCCAAGGGCATCATTGTCAACGCTTTGCCGCTTTTCATGTGCTTTCAAGGCGAGTCGAATCTACCTCCTGAAATCTGTTTCCTGCAATTCTGCCTTGTTTTCAAATCCTCTTCGTTGCCTTCCCTCAATATATTTGTGGACGAGAGTCATCATTTAGAACTCTGCAGGTTTGTGAATTGCAGTGACCCTGAGCTCCATTTGTCAACTCGCTTTTTTGGGAGCTGGCCGCAAAAGCGCAGGATTGCTTCAGGCCCTATTCTGGTTCCGGGGGGCAGGCTGAGCCTGTGGTTCATTCTTCTTCCTGATGGGAAAATAGAGTGACCTGTGCCTGTCCCAACACCTAGAGCTAGTCTCTCATTGGTTCCCCCTCTTCCCGTTCATCCTCAGGACAAATTGCGACCTGTACGAAACAGGAGGTCAACGGTGCTGATTCTCCAAGTAGGGAGATGGTTAGTGAAGCGGCTGGAATGGCGAACCCGAGCACAAGGAGAGGAGAAATGAGGTGCGTGATTGAAACCTTTCCCGATCACACGGTGTACCATCTTCTGGGTTTCCCAGGCATGTTTTCGATGTAGGAAGATGCCCTTGAACCTGGAGATTTGGGACCCATGGCATGGGTACCACGCACTATTACTTTAAAGGGTCTGCGTTTGCTCACCGAACCTCACCAATCCTCTCAGCCCCAAGAGTGTCCAGCCTTATGTCTCATCCAGCTGTGGGTCTAGATATGGTCAATCCAGGTTGCATCAGAGCCCCTGAACGGATTTTGTAAGAATTTCTCTCTCTTTCACTGTCTTTGTTTTCTGGGGTTTTTTTTTTTAAGTAATCTATTTTTATAATGGGGTTTAGCTGCTTTTCCCTGCTGTGTTTATGCCGCTTTACACCCTCTTGATTCACTTCCAGAGAGATATCAATACATAGGTTTTAAGACTCTTCCTAGTCAGATATATTCTTGGGCGGTGAATAGGGGGTGTTGAGTCCAGTTCACTGAGCAGGGAGTAGGTCTTGTCTATTACATATTTGGCTTGTGGAACGGTATGTGAGCTAATTTCAAACCCTTGTTTTATGAACCGCCCCGCCTCACCTTTCCCGTTAAGCAGCCATAGTGTGTTTTCTACATGTGTGACTCTGTTCTGTTTTGGATTTCAGTTCAGGTGTAGCGATGTTGACATTCCCTCTATAACTGATATCTTAGGATAAGCGTCCTTTTCTGTGTGACTTACTTCACTTAGAGTCATCGTCCCTAAATCCACTCATCATGCTGCTACTAGCCTTATGACACTGATTTCATGGCTGAGTGATATTCCATTGTGCATAAGTACCACAACTTCTTTATCCATTTTTCTCTTTCCTGGGATATTTAAGGTGTACCGAAGTGGAGGTTCTTGGAAACAGAGCAGCCCTAAACTTTGGGGTGCCTGTGTCGTGTTGATTTTTAGGTTTCCCGATTTCTACGCCCATGAGTGGAAGTGCCCTATGCTCTCTCAGCTGTGTCTATTCCATGTTTCAGGACGCAGCGTACACTTCTCCAGAGTGGCTGTTGGCAATTTCCATCCCGCCCATCAGCGTAGCAAGGCTCCCGTGTCTCCATGGCCTATCCCGCATTTCTGGTTTTTACACTTTTTTCAGCATGGCCCTTTTGACCGCTGGCAAGCGAGACTTCTTTGTAGCGCCGATTTGCCTTTCCGGCTTGCTTGGTTGGCCAAAAAGGGCGTATGCGTTTTTTCCTGAATATATTCAGGAAAAAACGCATACGCCCTTTTTGGCCAAAGGCATCATTGTCAACGCTTTGCCGCTTTTCATGTGCTTTCAAGGCGAGTCGAATCTACCTCCTGAAATCTGTTTCCTGCAATTCTGCCTTGCTTTCAAATCCTCTTCGTTGCCTTCCCTCAATATATTTGTGGACGAGAGTCATCATTTCTAACTCTGCAGGTTTGTGAATTGCAGTGCCCCTGAGCTCCATTTGTCAACTCGCTTTTTTGGGAGCTGGCCGCAAAAGCGCAGGATTGCTTCAGGCCCTATTCTGGTACCGGGGGGCAGGCTGAGCCTGTGGTTCATTCTTCTTCCTGATGGGAAAATAGAGTGACCTGTGCCTGTCCCAACACCTAGAGCTAGTCTCTCATTGGTTCCCCCTCTTCCCGTTCATCCTCAGGACAAATTGCGACCTGTACGAAACAGGAGGTCAACGGTGCTGATTCTCCAAGTAGGGAGATTGTTAGTGAAGCGGCTGGAATGGCGAACCCGAGCACAAGGAGAGGAGAAATGAGGTGCGTTTTAGAAACCTTTCCCGATCACACGGTGTACCATCTTCTGGGTTTCCCAGGCATGTTTTCGATGTAGGAAGATGCCCTTGAACCTGGAGATTTGGGACCCATGGCATGGGTACCACGCACTATTACTTTAAAGGGTCTGCGTTTGCTCACCCAACCTCACCAATCCTCTCAGCCCCAAGAGTGTCCAGCCTTATGTCTCATCCAGCTGTGGGTCTAGATATGGTCAATCCAGGTTGCATCAGAGCCCCTGAACGGATTTTGTAAGAATGTCTCTCTCTTTCACTGTCTTTGTTTTCTGGGTTTTTTTTTTTAAGTAATCTATTTTTATAATGGGGTTTAGCTGCTTTTCCCTGCTGTGTTTATGCCGCTTTACACCCTCTTGATTCACTTCCAGAGAGATATCAATACATAGGTTTTAAGACTCTTCCTAGTCAGATATATTCTTGGGCGGTGAATAGGGGGTGTTGAGTCCAGTTCACTGAGCAGGGAGTAGGTCTTGTCTATTACATATTTGGCTTGTGGAACGGTATGTGAGCTAATTTCAAACCCTTGTTTTATGCATCGCCCCGCCTCACCTTTCCCGTTAAGCAGCCATAGTGTGTTTTGTAAATGTGTGACTCTGTTCTGTTTTGGAATTCAGTTCAGGTGTAGCGATGTTGACATTCCCTCTATCAGTGATATCTTAGGATAAGCGTCCTTTTCTGTGTGACTTACTTCACTTAGAGTCATCGTCCCTAAATCCACTCATCATGCTGCTACTAGCCTTATGACACTGATTTCATGGCTGAGTGATATTCCATTGTGCATAAGTACCACAACTTCTTTATCCATTTTTCTCTTTCCTGGGATATTTCAGGTGTACCGAAGTGGAGGTTCTTGGAAACAGAGCAGCCCTAACTTTGGGGTGCCTGTGTCTTGTTGATTTTTAAGTTTCCCGATTTCTACGCCCATGAGTGGAAGTGCCCTATGCTCTCTCAGCTGTGTCTATTCCATGTTTCAGGACGCAGCGTACACTTCTCCAGAGTGGCTGTTGGCAATTTCCATCCCGCCCATCAGCGTAGCAAGGCTCCCGTTTCTCCATGGCCTGTCCTGCATTTCTGATTTTTACACTTTTTTCAGCATGGCCCTTTTGACCGCTGGCAAGCGAGACTTCTTTGTAGCGCCGATTTGCCTTTCCGGCTTGCTTGGTTGGCCAAAAAGGGCGTATGCGTTTTTTCCTGAATATATTCAGGAAAAAACGCATACGCCCTTTTTGGCCAAGGGCATCATTGTCAACGCTTTGCCGCTTTTCATGTGCTTTCAAGGCGAGTCGAATCTACCTCCTGAAATCTGTTTCCTGCAATTCTGCCTTGCTTTCAAATCCTCTTCGTTGCCTTCCCTCAATATATTTGTGGACGAGAGTCATCATTTCTAACTCTGCAGGTTTGTGAATTGCAGTGCCCCTGAGCTCCATTTGTCAACTCGCTTTTTTGGGAGCTGGCCGCAAAAGCGCAGGATTGCTTCAGGCCCTATTCTGGTTCCGGGGGGCAGGCTGAGCCTGTGGTTCATTCTTCTTTCTGATGGGAAAATAGAGTGACCTGTGCCTGTCCCAACACCTAGAGCTAGTCTCTCATTGGTTCCCCCTCTTCCCGTTCATCCTCAGGACAAATTGCGACCTGTACGAAACAGGAGGTCAACGGTGCTGATTCTCCAAGTAGGGAGATTGTTAGTGAAGCGGCTGGAATGGCGAACCCGAGCACAAGGAGAGGAGAAATGAGGTGCGTTTTAGAAACCTTTCCCGATCACACGGTGTACCATCTTCTGGGTTTCCCAGGCATGTTTTCGATGTAGGAAGATGCCCTTGAACCTGGAGATTTGGGACCCATGGCATGGGTACCACGCACTATTACTTTAAAGGGTCTGCGTTTGCTCACCCAACCTCACCAATCCTCTCAGCCCCAAGAGTGTCCAGCCTTATGTCTCATCCAGCTGTGGGTCTAGATATGGTCAATCCAGGTTGCATCAGAGCCCCTGAACGGATTTTGAAAGAATGTCTCTCTCTTTCACTGTCTTTGTTTTCTGGGTTTTTTTTTTAAGTAATCTATTTTTATAATGGGGTTTAGCTGCTTTTCCCTGCTGTGTTTATGCCGCTTTACACCCTCTTGATTCACTTCCAGAGAGATATCAATACATAGGTTTTAAGACTCTTCCTAGTCAGATACATTCTTGGGCGGTGAATAGGGGGTGTTGAGTCCAGTTCACTGAGCAGGGAGTAGGTCTTGTCTATTACATGTTTGGCTTGTGGAACGGTATGTGAGCTAATTTCAAACCCTTGTTTTATTCATCGCCCCGCCTCACCTTTCCCGTTAAGCAGGCATAGTGTGTTTTGTAAATGTGTGACTCTGTTCTGTTTTGGAATTCAGTTCAGGTGTAGCGATGTTGACATTCCCTCTATCAGTGATATCTTAGGATAAGCGTCCTTTTCTGTGTGACTTACTTCACTTAGAGTCATCGTCCCTAAATCCACTCATCATGCTGCTACTAGCCTTATGACACTGATTTCATGGCTGAGTGATATTCCATTGTGCATAAGTACCACAACTTCCTTATCCATTTTTCTCTTTCCTGGGATATTTAAGGTGTACCGAAGTGGAGGTTCTTGGAAACAGAGCAACCCTAAACTTTGGGGTGCCTGTGTCGTGTTGATTTTTAGGTTTCCCGATTTCTACGCCCATGAGTGGAAGTGCCCTATGCTCTCTCAGCTGTGTCTATTCCATGTTTCAGGACGCAGCGTACACTTCTCCAGAGTGGCTGTTGGCAATTTCCATCCCGCCCATCAGCGTAGCAAGGCTCCCGTGTCTCCATGGCCTGTCCTGCATTTCTGGTTTTTACACTTTTTTCAGCATGGCCCTTTGGACCGCTGGCAAGCGAGACTTCTTTGTAGCGCCGATTTGCCTTTCCGGCTTGCTTGGTTGGCCAAAAAGGGCGTATGCGTTTTTTCCTGAATATATTCAGGAAAAAACGCATACGCCCTTTTTGGCCAAAGGCATCATTGTCAACGCTTTGCCGCTTTTCATGTGCTTTCAAGGCGAGTCGAATCTACCTCCTGAAATCTGTTTCCTGCAATTCTGCCTTGCTTTCAAATCCTCTTCGTTGCCTTCCCTCAATATATTTGTGGACGAGAGTCATCATTTCTAACTCTGCAGGTTTGTGAATTGCAGTGCCCCTGAGCTCCATTTGTCAACTCGCTTTTTTGGGAGCTGGCCGCAAAAGCGCAGGATTGCTTCAGGCCCTATTCTGGTACCGGGGGGCAGGCTGAGCCTGTGGTTCATTCTTCTTCCTGATGGGAAAATAGAGTGACCTGTGCCTGTCCCAACACCTAGAGCTAGTCTCTCATTGGTTCCCCCTCTTCCCGTTCATCCTCAGGACAAATTGCGACCTGTACGAAACAGGAGGTCAACGGTGCTGATTCTCCAAGTAGGGAGATTGTTAGTGAAGCGGCTGGAATGGCGAACCCGAGCACAAGGAGAGGAGAAATGAGGTGCGTTTTAGAAACCTTTCCCGATCACACGGTGTACCATCTTCTGGGTTTCCCAGGCATGTTTTCGATGTAGGAAGATGCCCTTGAACCTGGAGATTTGGGACCCATGGCATGGGTACCACGCACTATTACTTTAAAGGGTCTGCGTTTGCTCACCCAACCTCACCAATCCTCTCAGCCCCAAGAGTGTCCAGCCTTATGTCTCATCCAGCTGTGGGTCTAGATATGGTCAATCCAGGTTGCATCAGAGCCCCTGAACGGATTTTGTAAGAATGTCTCTCTCTTTCACTGTCTTTGTTTTCTGGGTTTTTTTTTTTAAGTAATCTATTTTTATAATGGGGTTTAGCTGCTTTTCCCTGCTGTGTTTATGCCGCTTTACACCCTCTTGATTCACTTCCAGAGAGATATCAATACATAGGTTTTAAGACTCTTCCTAGTCAGATATATTCTTGGGCGGTGAATAGGGGGTGTTGAGTCCAGTTCACTGAGCAGGGAGTAGGTCTTGTCTATTACATATTTGGCTTGTGGAACGGTATGTGAGCTAATTTCAAACCCTTGTTTTATGCATCGCCCCGCCTCACCTTTCCCGTTAAGCAGCCATAGTGTGTTTTCTAAATGTGTGACTCTGTTCTGTTTTGGAATTCAGTTCAGGTGTAGCGATGTTGACATTCCCTCTATCAGTGATATCTTAGGATAAGCGTCCTTTTCTGTGTGACTTACTTCACTTAGAGTCATCGTCCCTAAATCCACTCATCATGCTGCTACTAGCCTTATGACACTGATTTCATGGCTGAGTGATATTCCATTGTGCATAAGTACCACAACTTCCTTATCCATTTTTCTCTTTCCTGGGATATTTCAGGTGTACCGAAGTGGAGGTTCTTGGAAACAGAGCAGCCCTAACTTTGGGGTGCCTGTGTCTTGTTGATTTTTAAGTTTCCCGATTTCTACGCCCATGAGTGGAAGTGCCCTATGCTCTCTCAGCTGTGTCTATTCCATGTTTCAGGACGCAGCGTACACTTCTCCAGAGTGGCTGTTGGCAATTTCCATCCCGCCCATCAGCGTAGCAAGGCTCCCGTTTCTCCATGGCCTGTCCTGCATTTCTGATTTTTACACTTTTTTCAGCATGGCCCTTTTGACCGCTGGCAAGCGAGACTTCTTTGTAGCGCCGATTTGCCTTTCCGGCTTGCTTGGTTGGCCAAAAAGGGCGTATGCGTTTTTTCCTGAATATATTCAGGAAAAAACGCATACGCCCTTTTTGGCCAAGGGCATCATTGTCAACGCTTTGCCGCTTTTCATGTGCTTTCAAGGCGAGTCGAATCTACCTCCTGAAATCTGTTTCCTGCAATTCTGCCTTGCTTTCAAATCCTCTTCGTTGCCTTCCCTCAATATATTTGTGGACGAGAGTCATCATTTCTAACTCTGCAGGTTTGTGAATTGCAGTGCCCCTGAGCTCCATTTGTCAACTCGCTTTTTTGGGAGCTGGCCGCAAAAGCGCAGGATTGCTTCAGGCCCTATTCTGGTTCCGGGGGGCAGGCTGAGCCTGTGGTTCATTCTTCTTTCTGATGGGAAAATAGAGTGACCTGTGCCTGTCCCAACACCTAGAGCTAGTCTCTCATTGGTTCCCCCTCTTCCCGTTCATCCTCAGGACAAATTGCGACCTGTACGAAACAGGAGGTCAACGGTGCTGATTCTCCAAGTAGGGAGATTGTTAGTGAAGCGGCTGGAATGGCGAACCCGAGCACAAGGAGAGGAGAAATGAGGTGCGTTTTAGAAACCTTTCCCGATCACACGGTGTACCATCTTCTGGGTTTCCCAGGCATGTTTTCGATGTAGGAAGATGCCCTTGAACCTGGAGATTTGGGACCCATGGCATGGGTACCACGCACTATTACTTTAAAGGGTCTGCGTTTGCTCACCCAACCTCACCAATCCTCTCAGCCCCAAGAGTGTCCAGCCTTATGTCTCATCCAGCTGTGGGTCTAGATATGGTCAATCCAGGTTGCATCAGAGCCCCTGAACGGATTTTGAAAGAATGTCTCTCTCTTTCACTGTCTTTGTTTTCTGGGTTTTTTTTTTAAGTAATCTATTTTTATAATGGGGTTTAGCTGCTTTTCCCTGCTGTGTTTATGCCGCTTTACACCCTCTTGATTCACTTCCAGAGAGATATCAATACATAGGTTTTAAGACTCTTCCTAGTCAGATACATTCTTGGGCGGTGAATAGGGGGTGTTGAGTCCAGTTCACTGAGCAGGGAGTAGGTCTTGTCTATTACATGTTTGGCTTGTGGAACGGTATGTGAGCTAATTTCAAACCCTTGTTTTATTCATCGCCCCGCCTCACCTTTCCCGTTAAGCAGGCATAGTGTGTTTTGTAAATGTGTGACTCTGTTCTGTTTTGGAATTCAGTTCAGGTGTAGCGATGTTGACATTCCCTCTATCAGTGATATCTTAGGATAAGCGTCCTTTTCTGTGTGACTTACTTCACTTAGAGTCATCGTCCCTAAATCCACTCATCATGCTGCTACTAGCCTTATGACACTGATTTCATGGCTGAGTGATATTCCATTGTGCATAAGTACCACAACTTCCTTATCCATTTTTCTCTTTCCTGGGATATTTAAGGTGTACCGAAGTGGAGGTTCTTGGAAACAGAGCAACCCTAAACTTTGGGGTGCCTGTGTCGTGTTGATTTTTAGGTTTCCCGATTTCTACGCCCATGAGTGGAAGTGCCCTATGCTCTCTCAGCTGTGTCTATTCCATGTTTCAGGACGCAGCGTACACTTCTCCAGAGTGGCTGTTGGCAATTTCCATCCCGCCCATCAGCGTAGCAAGGCTCCCGTGTCTCCATGGCCTGTCCTGCATTTCTGGTTTTTACACTTTTTTCAGCATGGCCCTTTGGACCGCTGGCAAGCGAGACTTCTTTGTAGCGCCGATTTGCCTTTCCGGCTTGCTTGGTTGGCCAAAAAGGGCGTATGCGTTTTTTCCTGAATATATTCAGGAAAAAACGCATACGCCCTTTTTGGCCAAAGGCATCATTGTCAACGCTTTGCCGCTTTTCATGTGCTTTCAAGGCGAGTCGAATCTACCTCCTGAAATCTGTTTCCTGCAATTCTGCCTTGCTTTCAAATCCTCTTCGTTGCCTTCCCTCAATATATTTGTGGACGAGAGTCATCATTTCTAACTCTGCAGGTTTGTGAATTGCAGTGCCCCTGAGCTCCATTTGTCAACTCGCTTTTTTGGGAGCTGGCCGCAAAAGCGCAGGATTGCTTCAGGCCCTATTCTGGTTCCGGGGGGCAGGCTGAGCCTGTGGTTCATTCTTCTTCCTGATGGGAAAATAGAGTGACCTGTGCCTGTCCCAACACCTAGAGCTAGTCTCTCATTGGTTCCCCCTCTTCCCGTTCATCCTCAGGACAAATTGCGACCTGTACGAAACAGGAGGTCAACGGTGCTGATTCTCCAAGTAGGGAGATTGTTAGTGAAGCGGCTGGAATGGCGAACCCGAGCACAAGGAGAGGAGAAATGAGGTGCGTTTTAGAAACCTTTCCCGATCACACGGTGTACCATCTTCTGGGTTTCCCAGGCATGTTTTCGATGTAGGAAGATGCCCTTGAACCTGGAGATTTGGGACCCATGGCATGGGTACCACGCACTATTACTTTAAAGGGTCTGCGTTTGCTCACCCAACCTCACCAATCCTCTCAGCCCCAAGAGTGTCCAGCCTTATGTCTCATCCAGCTGTGGGTCTAGATATGGTCAATCCAGGTTGCATCAGAGCCCCTGAACGGATTTTGTAAGAATGTCTCTCTCTTTCACTGTCTTTGTTTTCTGGGTTTTTTTTTTTAAGTAATCTATTTTTATAATGGGGTTTAGCTGCTTTTCCCTGCTGTGTTTATGCCGCTTTACACCCTCTTGATTCACTTCCAGAGAGATATCAATACATAGGTTTTAAGACTCTTCCTAGTCAGATATATTCTTGGGCGGTGAATAGGGGGTGTTGAGTCCAGTTCACTGAGCAGGGAGTAGGTCTTGTCTATTACATATTTGGCTTGTGGAACGGTATGTGAGCTAATTTCAAACCCTTGTTTTATGCATCGCCCCGCCTCACCTTTCCCGTTAAGCAGCCATAGTGTGTTTTGTAAATGTGTGACTCTGTTCTGTTTTGGAATTCAGTTCAGGTGTAGCGATGTTGACATTCCCTCTATCAGTGATATCTTAGGATAAGCGTCCTTTTCTGTGTGACTTACTTCACTTAGAGTCATCGTCCCTAAATCCACTCATCATGCTGCTACTAGCCTTATGACACTGATTTCATGGCTGAGTGATATTCCATTGTGCATAAGTACCACAACTTCCTTATCCATTTTTCTCTTTCCTGGGATATTTAAGGTGTACCGAAGTGGAGGTTCTTGGAAACAGAGCAGCCCTAAACTTTGGGGTGCCTGTGTCGTGTTGATTTTTAGGTTTCCCGATTTCTACGCCCATGAGTGGAAGTGCCCTATGCTCTCTCAGCTGTGTCTATTCCATGTTTCAGGACGCAGCGTACACTTCTCCAGAGTGGCTGTTGGCAATTTCCATCCCGCCCATCAGCGTAGCAAGGCTCCCGTGTCTCCATGGCCTGTCCTGCATTTCTGGTTTTTACACTTTTTTCAGCATGGCCCTTTGGACCGCTGGCAAGCGAGACTTCTTTGTAGCGCCGATTTGCCTTTCCGGCTTGCTTGGTTGGCCAAAAAGGGCGTATGCGTTTTTTCCTGAATATATTCAGGAAAAAACGCATACGCCCTTTTTGGCCAAAGGCATCATTGTCAACGCTTTGCCGCTTTTCATGTGCTTTCAAGGCGAGTCGAATCTACCTCCTGAAATCTGTTTCCTGCAATTCTGCCTTGCTTTCAAATCCTCTTCGTTGCCTTCCCTCAATATATTTGTGGACGAGAGTCATCATTTCTAACTCTGCAGGTTTGTGAATTGCAGTGCCCCTGAGCTCCATTTGTCAACTCGCTTTTTTGGGAGCTGGCCGCAAAAGCGCAGGATTGCTTCAGGCCCTATTCTGGTTCCGGGGGGCAGGCTGAGCCTGTGGTTCATTCTTCTTCCTGATGGGAAAATAGAGTGACCTGTGCCTGTCCCAACACCTAGAGCTAGTCTCTCATTGGTTCCCCCTCTTCCCGTTCATCCTCAGGACAAATTGCGACCTGTACGAAACAGGAGGTCAACGGTGCTGATTCTCCAAGTAGGGAGATTGTTAGTGAAGCGGCTGGAATGGCGAACCCGAGCACAAGGAGAGGAGAAATGAGGTGCGTTTTAGAAACCTTTCCCGATCACACGGTGTACCATCTTCTGGGTTTCCCAGGCATGTTTTCGATGTAGGAAGATGCCCTTGAACCTGGAGATTTGGGACCCATGGCATGGGTACCACGCACTATTACTTTAAAGGGTCTGCGTTTGCTCACCCAACCTCACCAATCCTCTCAGCCCCAAGAGTGTCCAGCCTTATGTCTCATCCAGCTGTGGGTCTAGATATGGTCAATCCAGGTTGCATCAGAGCCCCTGAACGGATTTTGTAAGAATGTCTCTCTCTTTCACTGTCTTTGTTTTCTGGGTTTTTTTTTTTAAGTAATCTATTTTTATAATGGGGTTTAGCTGCTTTTCCCTGCTGTGTTTATGCCGCTTTACACCCTCTTGATTCACTTCCAGAGAGATATCAATACATAGGTTTTAAGACTCTTCCTAGTCAGATATATTCTTGGGCGGTGAATAGGGGGTGTTGAGTCCAGTTCACTGAGCAGGGAGTAGGTCTTGTCTATTACATATTTGGCTTGTGGAACGGTATGTGAGCTAATTTCAAACCCTTGTTTTATGCATCGCCCCGCCTCACCTTTCCCGTTAAGCAGCCATAGTGTGTTTTGTAAATGTGTGACTCTGTTGTGTTTTGGAATTCAGTTCAGGTGTAGCGATGTTGACATTCCCTCTATCAGTGATATCTTAGGATAAGCGTCCTTTTCTGTGTGACTTACTTCACTTAGAGTCATCGTCCCTAAATCCACTCATCATGCTGCTACTAGCCTTATGACACTGATTTCATGGCTGAGTGATATTCCATTGTGCATAAGTACCACAACTTCTTTATCCATTTTTCTCTTTCCTGGGATATTTAAGGTGTACCGAAGTGGAGGTTCTTGGAAACAGAGCAGCCCTAACTTTGGGGTGCCTGTGTCTTGTTGATTTTTAAGTTTCCCGATTTCTACGCCCATGAGTGGAAGTGCCCTATGCTCTCTCAGCTGTGTCTATTCCATGTTTCAGGACGCAGCGTACACTTCTCCAGAGTGGCTGTTGGCAATTTCCATCCCGCCCATCAGCGTAGCAAGGCTCCCGTTTCTCCATGGCCTGTCCTGCATTTCTGATTTTTACACTTTTTTCAGCATGGCCCTTTTGACCGCTGGCAAGCGAGACTTCTTTGTAGCGCCGATTTGCCTTTCCGGCTTGCTTGGTTGGCCAAAAAGGGCGTATGCGTTTTTTCCTGAATATATTCAGGAAAAAACGCATACGCCCTTTTTGGCCAAGGGCATCATTGTCAACGCTTTGCCGCTTTTCATGTGCTTTCAAGGCGAGTCGAATCTACCTCCTGAAATCTGTTTCCTGCAATTCTGCCTTGCTTTCAAATCCTCTTCGTTGCCTTCCCTCAATATATTTGTGGACGAGAGTCATCATTTCTAACTCTGCAGGTTTGTGAATTGCAGTGCCCCTGAGCTCCATTTGTCAACTCGCTTTTTTGGGAGCTGGCCGCAAAAGCGCAGGATTGCTTCAGGCCCTATTCTGGTTCCGGGGGGCAGGCTGAGCCTGTGGTTCATTCTTCTTTCTGATGGGAAAATAGAGTGACCTGTGCCTGTCCCAACACCTAGAGCTAGTCTCTCATTGGTTCCCCCTCTTCCCGTTCATCCTCAGGACAAATTGCGACCTGTACGAAACAGGAGGTCAACGGTGCTGATTCTCCAAGTAGGGAGATTGTTAGTGAAGCGGCTGGAATGGCGAACCCGAGCACAAGGAGAGGAGAAATGAGGTGCGTTTTAGAAACCTTTCCCGATCACACGGTGTACCATCTTCTGGGTTTCCCAGGCATGTTTTCGATGTAGGAAGATGCCCTTGAACCTGGAGATTTGGGACCCATGGCATGGGTACCACGCACTATTACTTTAAAGGGTCTGCGTTTGCTCACCCAACCTCACCAATCCTCTCAGCCCCAAGAGTGTCCAGCCTTATGTCTCATCCAGCTGTGGGTCTAGATATGGTCAATCCAGGTTGCATCAGAGCCCCTGAACGGATTTTGTAAGAATGTCTCTCTCTTTCACTGTCTTTGTTTTCTGGGGTTTTTTTTTTAAGTAATCTATTTTTATAATGGGGTTTAGCTGCTTTTCCCTGCTGTGTTTATGCCGCTTTACACCCTCTTGATTCACTTCCAGAGAGATATCAATACATAGGTTTTAAGACTCTTCCTAGTCAGATACATTCTTGGGCGGTGAATAGGGGGTGTTGAGTCCAGTTCACTGAGCAGGGAGTAGGTCTTGTCTATTACATGTTTGGCTTGTGGAACGGTATCTGAGCTAATTTCAAACCCTTGTTTTATTCATCGCCCCGCCTCACCTTTCCCGTTAAGCAGGCATAGTGTGTTTTGTAAATGTGTGACTCTGTTCTGTTTTGGAATTCAGTTCAGGTGTAGCGATGTTGACATTCCCTCTATCAGTGATATCTTAGGATAAGCGTCCTTTTCTGTGTGACTTACTTCACTTAGAGTCATCGTCCCTAAATCCACTCATCATGCTGCTACTAGCCTTATGACACTGATTTCATGGCTGAGTGATATTCCATTGTGCATAAGTACCACAACTTCCTTATCCATTTTTCTCTTTCCTGGGATATTTAAGGTGTACCGAAGTGGAGGTTCTTGGAAACAGAGCAGCCCTAAACTTTGGGGTGCCTGTGTCGTGTTGATTTTTAGGTTTCCCGATTTCTACGCCCATGAGTGGAAGTGCCCTATGCTCTCTCAGCTGTGTCTATTCCATGTTTCAGGACGCAGCGTACACTTCTCCAGAGTGGCTGTTGGCAATTTCCATCCCGCCCATCAGCGTAGCAAGGCTCCCGTGTCTCCATGGCCTGTCCTGCATTTCTGGCTTTACACTTTTTTCAGCATGGCCCTTTGGACCGCTGGCAAGCGAGACTTCTTTGTAGCGCCGATTTGCCTTTCCGGCTTGCTTGGTTGGCCAAAAAGGGCGTATGCGTTTTTTCCTGAATATATTCAGGAAAAAACGCATACGCCCTTTTTGGCCAAAGGCATCATTGTCAACGCTTTGCCGCTTTTCATGTGCTTTCAAGGCGAGTCGAATCTACCTCCTGAAATCTGTTTCCTGCAATTCTGCCTTGCTTTCAAATCCTCTTCGTTGCCTTCCCTCAATATATTTGTGGACGAGAGTCATCATTTCTAACTCTGCAGGTTTGTGAATTGCAGTGCCCCTGAGCTCCATTTGTCAACTCGCTTTTTTGGGAGCTGGCCGCAAAAGCGCAGGATTGCTTCAGGCCCTATTCTGGTTCCGGGGGGCAGGCTGAGCCTGTGGTTCATTCTTCTTCCTGATGGGAAAATAGAGTGACCTGTGCCTGTCCCAACACCTAGAGCTAGTCTCTCATTGGTTCCCCCTCTTCCCGTTCATCCTCAGGACAAATTGCGACCTGTACGAAACAGGAGGTCAACGGTGCTGATTCTCCAAGTAGGGAGATTGTTAGTGAAGCGGCTGGAATGGCGAACCCGAGCACAAGGAGAGGAGAAATGAGGTGCGTTTTAGAAACCTTTCCCGATCACACGGTGTACCATCTTCTGGGTTTCCCAGGCATGTTTTCGATGTAGGAAGATGCCCTTGAACCTGGAGATTTGGGACCCATGGCATGGGTACCACGCACTATTACTTTAAAGGGTCTGCGTTTGCTCACCCAACCTCACCAATCCTCTCAGCCCCAAGAGTGTCCAGCCTTATGTCTCATCCAGCTGTGGGTCTAGATATGGTCAATCCAGGTTGCATCAGAGCCCCTGAACGGATTTTGTAAGAATGTCTCTCTCTTTCACTGTCTTTGTTTTCTGGGGTTTTTTTTTTAAGTAATCTATTTTTATAATGGGGTTTAGCTGCTTTTCCCTGCTGTGTTTATGCCGCTTTACACCCTCTTGATTCACTTCCAGAGAGATATCAATACATAGGTTTTAAGACTCTTCCTAGTCAGATATATTCTTGGGCGGTGAATAGGGGGTGTTGAGTCCAGTTCACTGAGCAGGGAATAGGTCTTGTCTATTACATATTTGGCTTGTGGAACGGTATGTGAGCTAATTTCAAACCCTTGTTTTATGCATCGCCCCGCCTCACCTTTCCCGTTAAGCAGCCATAGTGTGTTTTGTAAATGTGTGACTCTGTTCTGTTTTGGAATTCAGTTCAGGTGTAGCGATGTTGACATTCCCTCTATCAGTGATATCTTAGGATAAGCGTCCTTTTCTGTGTGACTTACTTCACTTAGAGTCATCGTCCCTAAATCCACTCATCATGCTGCTACTAGCCTTATGACACTGATTTCATGGCTGAGTGATATTCCATTGTGCATAAGTACCACAACTTCTTTATCCATTTTTCTCTTTCCTGGGATATTTCAGGTGTACCGAAGTGGAGGTTCTTGGAAACAGAGCAGCCCTAACTTTGGGGTGCCTGTGTCTTGTTGATTTTTAAGTTTCCCGATTTCTACGCCCATGAGTGGAAGTGCCCTATGCTCTCTCAGCTGTGTCTATTCCATGTTTCAGGACGCAGCGTACACTTCTCCAGAGTGGCTGTTGGCAATTTCCATCCCGCCCATCAGCGTAGCAAGGCTCCCGTTTCTCCATGGCCTGTCCTGCATTTCTGATTTTTACACTTTTTTCAGCATGGCCCTTTTGACCGCTGGCAAGCGAGACTTCTTTGTAGCGCCGATTTGCCTTTCCGGCTTGCTTGGTTGGCCAAAAAGGGCGTATGCGTTTTTTCCTGAATATATTCAGGAAAAAACGCATACGCCCTTTTTGGCCAAGGGCATCATTGTCAACGCTTTGCCGCTTTTCATGTGCTTTCAAGGCGAGTCGAATCTACCTCCTGAAATCTGTTTCCTGCAATTCTGCCTTGCTTTCAAATCCTCTTCGTTGCCTTCCCTCAATATATTTGTGGACGAGAGTCATCATTTCTAACTCTGCAGGTTTGTGAATTGCAGTGCCCCTGAGCTCCATTTGTCAACTCGCTTTTTTGGGAGCTGGCCGCAAAAGCGCAGGATTGCTTCAGGCCCTATTCTGGTTCCGGGGGGCAGGCTGAGCCTGTGGTTCATTCTTCTTCCTGATGGGAAAATAGAGTGACCTGTGCCTGTCCCAACACCTAGAGCTAGTCTCTCATTGGTTCCCCCTCTTCCCGTTCATCCTCAGGACAAATTGCGACCTGTACGAAACAGGAGGTCAACGGTGCTGATTCTCCAAGTAGGGAGATTGTTAGTGAAGCGGCTGGAATGGCGAACCCGAGCACAAGGAGAGGAGAAATGAGGTGCGTTTTAGAAACCTTTCCCGATCACACGGTGTACCATCTTCTGGGTTTCCCAGGCATGTTTTCGATGTAGGAAGATGCCCTTGAACCTGGAGATTTGGGACCCATGGCATCTGTACCACGCACTATTACTTTAAAGGGTCTGCGTTTGCTCACCAACCTCACCAATCCTCTCAGCCCCAAGAGTGTCCAGCCTTATGTCTCATCCAGCTGTGGGTCTAGATATGGTCAATCCAGGTTGCATCAGAGCCCCTGAACGGATTTTGTAAGAATGTCTCTCTCTTTCACTGTCTTTGTTTTCTGGGGTTTTTTTTTTAAGTAATCTATTTTTATAATAGGGTTTAGCTGCTTTTCCCTGCTGTGTTTATGCCGCTTTACACCCTCTTGATTCACTTCCAGAGAGATATCAATACATAGGTTTTAAGACTCTTCCTAGTCAGATACATTCTTGGGCGGTGAATAGGGGGTGTTGAGTCCAGTTCACTGAGCAGGGAGTAGGTCTTGTCTATTACATGTTTGGCTTGTGGAACGGTATGTGAGCTAATTTCAAACCCTTGTTTTATTCATCGCCCCGCCTCACCTTTCCCGTTAAACAGGCATAGTGTGTTTTGTAAATGTGTGACTCTGTTCTGTTTTGGAATTCAGTTCAGGTGTAGCGATGTTGACATTCCCTCTATCAGTGATATCTTAGGATAAGCGTCCTTTTCTGTGTGACTTACTTCACTTAGAGTCATCGTCCCTAAATCCACTCATCATGCTGCTACTAGCCTTATGACACTGATTTCATGGCTGAGTGATATTCCATTGTGCATAAGTACCACAACTTCCTTATCCATTTTTCTCTTTCCTGGGATATTTCAGGTGTACCGAAGTGGAGGTTCTTGGAAACAGAGCAGCCCTAAACTTTGGGGTGCCTGGTTCGTGTTGATTTTTAGGTTTCCCGATTTCTACGCCCATGAGTGGAAGTGCCCTATGCTCTCTCAGCTGTGTCTATTCCATGTTTCAGGACGCAGCGTACACTTCTCCAGAGTGGCTGTTGGCAATTTCCATCCCGCCCATCAGCGTAGCAAGGCTCCCGTGTCTCCATGGCCTGTCCTGCATTTCTGGTTTTTACACTTTTTTCAGCATGGCCCTTTGGACCGCTGGCAAGCGAGACTTCTTTGTAGCGCCGATTTGCCTTTCCGGCTTGCTTGGTTGGCCAAAAAGGGCGTATGCGTTTTTTCCTGAATATATTCAGGAAAAAACGCATACGCCCTTTTTGGCCAAAGGCATCATTGTCAACGCTTTGCCGCTTTTCATGTGCTTTCAAGGCGAGTCGAATCTACCTCCTGAAATCTGTTTCCTGCAATTCTGCCTTGCTTTCAAATCCTCTTCGTTGCCTTCCCTCAATATATTTGTGGACGAGAGTCATCATTTCTAACTCTGCAGGTTTGTGAATTGCAGTGCCCCTGAGCTCCATTTGTCAACTCGCTTTTTTGGGAGCTGGCCGCAAAAGCGCAGGATTGCTTCAGGCCCTATTCTGGTTCCGGGGGGCAGGCTGAGCCTGTGGTTCATTCTTCTTCCTGATGGGAAAATAGAGTGGCCTGTGCCTGTCCCAACACCTAGAGCTAGTCTCTCATTGGTTCCCCCTCTTCCCGTTCATCCTCAGGACAAATTGCGACCTGTACGAAACAGGAGGTCAACGGTGCTGATTCTCCAAGTAGGGAGATTGTTAGTGAAGGGGCTGGAATGGCGAACCCGAGCACAAGGAGAGGAGAAATGAGGTGCGTTTTAGAAACCTTTCCCGATCACACGGTGTACCATCTTCTGGGTTTCCCAGGCATGTTTTCGATGTAGGAAGATGCCCTTGAACCTGGAGATTTGGGATCCATGGCATGGGTACCACGCACTATTACTTTAAAGGGTCTGCGTTTGCTCACCCAACCTCACCAATCCTCTCAGCCCCAAGAGTGTCCAGCCTTATGTCTCATCCAGCTGTGGGTCTAGATATGGTCAATCCAGGTTGCATCAGAGCCCCTGAACGGATTTTGTAAGAATGTCTCTCTCTTTCACTGTCTTTGTTTTCTGGGGTTTTTTTTTTAAGTAATCTATTTTTATAATGGGGTTTAGCTGCTTTTCCCTGCTGTGTTTATGCCGCTTTACACCCTCTTGATTCACTTCCAGAGAGATATCAATACATAGGTTTTAAGACTCTTCCTAGTCAGATATATTCTTGGGCGGTGAATAGGGGGTGTTGAGTCCAGTTCACTGAGCAGGGAGTAGGTCTTGTCTATTACATATTTGGCTTGTGGAACGGTATCTGAGCTAATTTCAAACCCTTGTTTTATGCATCGCCCCGCCTCACCTTTCCCGTTAAGCAGCCATAGTGTGTTTTGTAAATGTGTGACTCTGTTCTGTTTTGGAATTCAGTTCAGGTGTAGCGATGTTGACATTCCCTCTATCAGTGATATCTTAGGATAAGCGTCCTTTTCTGTGTGACTTACTTCACTTAGAGTCATCGTCCCTAAATCCACTCATCATGCTGCTACTAGCCTTATGACACTGATTTCATGGCTGAGTGATATTCCATTGTGCATAAGTACCACAACTTCTTTATCCATTTTTCTCTTTCCTGGGATATTTAAGGTGTACCGACGTGGAGGTTCTTGGAAACAGAGCAGCCCTAACTTTGGGGTGCCTGTGTCTTGTTGATTTTTAAGTTTCCCGATTTCTACGCCCATGAGTGGAAGTGCCCTATGCTCTCTCAGCTGTGTCTATTCCATGTTTCAGGACGCAGCGTACACTTCTCCAGAGTGGCTGTTGGCAATTTCCATCCCGCCCATCAGCGTAGCAAGGCTCCCGTGTCTCCATGGCCTGTCCTGCATTTCTGATTTTTACACTTTTTTCAGCATGGCCCTTTTGACCGCTGGCAAGCGAGACTTCTTTGTAGCGCCGATTTGCCTTTCCGGCTTGCTTGGTTGGCCAAAAAGGGCGTATGCGTTTTTTCCTGAATATATTCAGGAAAAAACGCATACGCCCTTTTTGGCCAAGGGCATCATTGTCAACGCTTTGCCGCTTTTCATGTGCTTTCAAGGCGAGTCGAAGCTACCTCCTGAAATCTGTTTCCTGCAATTCTGCCTTGCTTTCAAATCCTCTTCGTTGCCTTCCCTCAATATATTTGTGGACGAGAGTCATCATTTCTAACTCTGCAGGTTTGTGAATTGCAGTGCCCCTGAGCTCCATTTGTCAACTCGCTTTTTTGGGAGCTGGCCGCAAAAGCACAGGATTGCTTCAGGCCCTATTCTGGTTCCGGGGGGCAGGCTGAGCCTGTGGTTCATTCTTCTTCCTGATGGGAAAATAGAGTGACCTGTGCCTGTCCCAACACCTAGAGCTAGTCTCTCATTGGTTCCCCCTCTTCCCGTTCATCCTCAGGACAGATTGCGACCTGTACGAAACAGGAGGTCAACGGTGCTGATTCTCCAAGTAGGGAGATTGTTAGTGAAGCGGCTGGAATGGCGAACCCGAGCACAAGGAGAGGAGAAATGAGGTGCGTTTTAGAAACCTTTCCCGATCACACGGTGTACCATCTGGGTTTCCCAGGCATGTTTTCGATGTAGGAAGATGCCCTTGAACCTGGAGATTTGGGACCCATGGCATGGGTACCACGCAGTATTACTTTAAAGGGTCTGCGTTTGCTCACCCAACCTCACCAATCCTCTCAGCCCCAAGAGTGTCCAGCCTTATGTCTCATCCAGCTGTGGGTCTAGATATGGTCAATCCAGGTTGCATCAGAGCCCCTGAACGGATTTTGTAAGAATGTCTCTCTCTTTCACTGTCTTTGTTTTCTTGGTTTTTTTTTTTAAGTAATCTATTTTTATAATGGGGTTTAGCTGCTTTTCCCTGCTGTGTTTATGCCGCTTTACACCCTCTTGATTCACTTCCAGAGAGATATCAATACATAGGTTTTAAGACTCTTCCTAGTCAGATATATTCTTGGGCGGTGAATAGGGGGTGTTGAGTCCAGTTCACTGAGCAGGGAGTAGGTCTTGTCTATTACATATTTGGCTTGTGGAACGGTATGTGAGCTAATTTCAAACCCTTGTTTTATGCATCGCCCCGCCTAACCTTTCCCGTTAAGCAGCCATAGTGTGTTTTGTAAATGTGTGACTCTGTTCTGTTTTGGAATTCAGTTCAGGTGTAGCGATGTTGACATTCCCTCTATCAGTGATATCTTAGGATAAGCGTCCTTTTCTGTGTGACTTACTTCACTTAGAGTCATCGTCCCTAAATCCACTCATCATGCTGCTACTAGCCTTATGACACTGATTTCATGGCTGAGTGATATTCCATTGTGCATAAGTACCACAACTTCTTTATCCATTTTTCTCTTTCCTGGGATATTTCAGGTGTACCGAAGTGGAGGTTCTTGGAAACAGAGCAGCCGTAAAGTTTGGGGTGCCTGTGTCGTGTTGATTTTTAGGTTTCCCGATTTCTACGCCCATGAGTGGAAGTGCCCTATGCTCTCTCAGCTGTGTCTATTCCATGTTTCAGGACGCAGCGTACACTTCTCCAGAGTGGCTGTTGGCAATTTCCATCCCGCCCATCAGCGTAGCAAGGCTCCCGTTTCTCCATGGCCTGTCCTGCATTTCTGGTTTTTACACTCTTTTCAGCATGACCCTTTTGACCGCTGGCAAGTGAGACTTCTCTGTAGCGCCGATTTCCTTTCCGGCTTGCTTGGTTGGCCAAAAAGGGCGTATGCGTTTTTTCCTGAATATATTCAGGAAAAAACGCATACGCCCTTTTTGGCCAAGGGCATCATTGTCAACGCTTTGCCGCTTTTCATGTGCTTTCAAGGCGAGTCGAATCTACCTCCTGAAATCTGTTTCCTGCAATTCTGCCTTGCTTTCAAATCCTCTTCGTTGCCTTCCCTCAATATATTTGTGGACGAGAGTCATCATTTCTAACTCTGCAGGTTTGTGAATTGCAGTGCCCCTGAGCTCCATTTGTCAACTCGCTTTTTTGGGAGCTGGCCGCAAAAGCGCAGGATTGCTTCAGGCCCTATTCTGGTTCCGGGGGGCAGGCTGAGCCTGTGGTTCATTCTTCTTCCTGATGGGAAAATAGAGTGACCTGTGCCTGTCCCAACACCTAGAGCTAGTCTCTCATTGGTTCCCCCTCTTCCCGTTCATCCTCAGGACAAATTGCGACCTGTACGAAACAGGAGGTCAACGGTGCTGATTCTCCAAGTAGGGAGATTGTTAGTGAAGCGGCTGGAATGGCGAACCCGAGCACAAGGAGAGGAGAAATGAGGTGCGTTTTAGAAACCTTTCCCGATCACACGGTGTACCATCTTCTGGGTTTCCCAGGCATGTTTTCGATGTAGGAAGATGCCCTTGAACCTGGAGATTTGGGACCCATGGCATGGGTACCACGCACTATTACTTTAAAGGGTCTGCGTTTGCTCACCCAACCTCACCAATCCTCTCAGCCCCAAGAGTGTCCAGCCTTATGTCTCATCCAGCTGTGGGTCTAGATATGGTCAATCCAGGTTGCATCAGAGCCCCTGAACGGATTTTGTAAGAATGTCTCTCTCTTTCACTGTCTTTGTTTTCTGGGTTTTTTTTTTAAGTAATCTATTTTTATAATGGGGTTTAGCTGCTTTTCCCTGCTGTGTTTATGCCGCTTTACACCCTCTTGATTCACTTCCAGAGAGATATCAATACATAGGTTTTAAGACTCTTCCTAGTCAGATACATTCTTGGGCGGTGAATAGGGGGTGTTGAGTCCAGTTCACTGAGCAGGGAGTAGGTCTTGTCTATTACATATTTGGCTTGTGGAACGGTATGTGAGCTAATTTCAAACCCTTGTTTTATGCATCGCCCCACCTCACCTTTCCCGTTAAGCAGCCATAGTGTGTTTTGTAAATGTGTGACTCTGTTCTGTTTTGGAATTCATTTCAGGTGTAGCGATGTTGACATTCCCTCTATCAGTGATATCTTAGGATAAGCGTCCTTTTCTGTGTGACTTACTTCACTTAGAGTCATCGTCCCTAAATCCACTCATCATGCTGCTACTAGCCTTATGACACTGATTTCATGGCTGAGTGATATTCCATTGTGCATAAGTACCACAACTTCTTTATCCATTTTTCTCTTTCCTGGGATATTTCAGGTGTACCGAAGTGGAGGTTCTTGGAAACAGAGCAGCCCTAAACTTTGGGGTGCCTGTGTCGTGTTGATTTTTAGGTTTCCCGATTTCTACGCCCATGAGTGGAAGTGCCCTATGCTCTCTCAGCTGTGTCTATTCCATGTTTCAGGACGCAGCGTACACTTCTCCAGAGTGGCTGTTGGCAATTTCCATCCCGCCCATCAGCGTAGCAAGGCTCCCGTGTCTCCATGGCCTGTCCTGCATTTCTGGTTTTTACACTCTTTTCAGCATGGCCCTTTTGACCGCTGGCAAGTGAGACTTCTTTGTAGCGCCGATTTGCCTTTCCGGCTTGCTTGGTTGGCCAAAAAGGGCGTATGCTTTTTTTCCTGAATACATTCAGGAAAAAAAGCATACGCCCTTTTTGGCCAAGGGCATCATTGTCAACGCTTTGCCGCTTTTCATGTGCTTTCAAGGCGAGTCGAATCGACCTCCTGAAATCTGTTTCCTGCAATTCTGCCTTGCTTTCAAATCCTCTTCGTTGCCTTCCCTCAATATATTTGTGGACGAGAGTCATCATTTCTAACTCTGCAGGTTTGTGAATTGCAGTGCCCCTGAGCTCCATTTGTCAACTCGCTTTTTTGGGAGCTGGCCGCAAAAGCGCAGGATTGCTTCAGGCCCTATTCTGGTTCCGGGGGGCAGGCTGAGCCTGTGGTTCATTCTTCTTCCTGATGGGAAAATAGAGTGACCTGTGCCTGTCCCAACACCTAGAGCTAGTCTCTCATTGGTTCCCCCTCTTCCCGTTCATCCTCAGGACAAATTGCGACCTGTACGAAACAGGAGGTCAACGGTGCTGATTCTCCAAGTAGGGAGATTGTTAGTGAAGCGGCTGGAATGGCGAACCCGAGCACAAGGAGAGGAGAAATGAGGTGCGTTTTAGAAACCTTTCCCGATCACACGGTGTACCATCTTCTGGGTTTCCCAGGTATGTTTTCGATGTAGGAAGATGCCCTTGAACCTGGAGATTTGGGACCCATGGCATGGGTACCACGCACTATTACTTTAAAGGGTCTGCGTTTGCTCACCCAACCTCACCAATCCTCTCAGCCCCAAGAGTGTCCAGCCTTATGTCTCATCCAGCTGTGGGTCTAGATATGGTCAATCCAGGTTGCATCAGAGCCCCTGAACGGATTTTGTAAGAATGTCTCTCTCTTTCACTGTCTTTGTTTTCTGGGTTTTTTTTTTAAGTAATCTATTTTTATAATGGGGTTTAGCTGCTTTTCCCTGCTGTGTTTATGCCGCTTTACACCCTCTTGATTCACTTCCAGAGAGATATCAATACATAGGTTTTAAGACTCTTCCTAGTCAGATATATTCTTGGGCGGTGAATAGGGGGTGTTGAGTCCAGTTCACTGAGCAGGGAGTAGGTCTTGTCTATTACATATTTGGCTTGTGGAACGGTATGTGAGCTAATTTCAAACCCTTGTTTTATGCATCGCCCCGCCTCACCTTTCCCGTTAAGCAGCCATAGTGTGTTTTGTAAATGTGTGACTCTGTTCTGTTTTGGAATTCAGTTCAGGTGTAGCGATGTTGACATTCCCTCTATCAGTGATATCTTAGGATAAGCGTCCTTTTCTGTGTGACTTACTTCACTTAGAGTCATCGTCCCTAAATCCACTCATCATGCTGCTACTAGCCTTATGACACTGATTTCATGGCTGAGTGATATTCCATTGTGCATAAGTACCACAACTTCTTTATCCATTTTTCTCTTTCCTGGGATATTTCAGGTGTACCGAAGTGGAGGTTCTTGGAAACAGAGCAGCCGTAAAGTTTGGGGTGCCTGTGTCGTGTTGATTTTTAGGTTTCCCGATTTCTACGCCCATGAGTGGAAGTGCCCTATGCTCTCTCAGCTGTGTCTATTCCATGTTTCAGGACGCAGCGTACACTTCTCCAGAGTGGCTGTTGGCAATTTCCATCCCGCCCATCAGCGTAGCAAGGCTCCCGTGTCTCCATGGCCTGTCCTGCATTTCTGGTTTTTACACTCTTTTCAGCATGGCCCTTTTGACCGCTGGCAAGTGAGACTTCTTTGTAGCGCCGATTTCCTTTCCGGCTTGCTTGGTTGGCCAAAAAGGGCGTATGCGTTTTTTCCTGAATACATTCAGGAAAAAACGCATCCGCCCTTTTTGGCCAAGGGCATCATTGTCAACGCTTTGCCGCTTTTCATGTGCTTTCAAGGCGATTCGAATCTACCTCCTGAAATCTGTTTCCTGCAATTCTGCCTTGCTTTCAAATCCTCTTCGTTGCCTTCCCTCAATATATTTGTGGACGAGAGTCATCATTTCTAACTCTGCAGGTTTGTGAATTGCAGTGCCCCTGAGCTCCATTTGTCAACTCGCTTTTTTGGGAGCTGGCCGCAAATGCGCAGGATTGCTTCAGGCCCTATTCTGGTTCCGGGGGGCAGGCTGAGCCTGTGGTTCATTCTTCTTCCTGATGGGAAAATAGAGTGACCTGTGCCTGTCCCAACACCTAGAGCTAGTCTCTCATTGGTTCCCCCTCTTCCCGTTCATCCTCAGGACAAATTGCGACCTGTACGAAACAGGAGGTCAACGGTGCTGATTCTCCAAGTAGGGAGATTGTTAGTGAAGCGGCTGGAATGGCGAACCCGAGCACAAGGAGAGGAGAAATGAGGTGCGTTTTAGAAACCTTTCCCGATCACACGGTGTACCATCTTCTGGGTTTCCCAGGCATGTTTTCGATGTAGGAAGATGCCCTTGAACCTGGAGATTTGGGACCCATGGCATGGGTACCACGCACTATTACTTTAAAGGGTCTGCGTTTGCTCACCCAACCTCACCAATCCTCTCAGCCCCAAGAGTGTCCAGCCTTATGTCTCATCCAGCTGTGGGTCTAGATATGGTCAATCCAGGTTGCATCAGAGCCCCTGAACGGATTTTGTAAGAATTTCTCTATCTTTCACTGTCTTTGTTTTCTGGGGTTTTTTTTTTTAAGTAATCTATTTTTATAATGGGGTTTAGCTGCTTTTCCCTGCTGTGTTTATGCCGCTTTACACCCTCTTGATTCACTTCCAGAGAGATATCAATACATAGGTTTTAAGACTCTTCCTAGTCAGATATATTCTTGGGCGGTGAATAGGGGGTGTTGAGTCCAGTTCACTGAGCAGGGAGTAGGTCTTGTCTATTACATATTTGGCTTGTGGAACGGTATGTGAGCTAATTTCAAACCCTTGTTTTATGCATCGCCCCGCCTCACCTTTCCCGTTAAGCAGCCATAGTGTGTTTTGTAAATGTGTGACTCTGTTCTGTTTTGGAATTCAGTTCAGGTGTAGCGATGTTGACATTCCCTCTATCAGTGATATCTTAGGATAAGCGTCCTTTTCTGTGTGACTTACTTCACTTAGAGTCATCGTCCCTAAATCTACTCATCATGTTGCTACTAGCCTTATGACACTGATTTCATGGCTGAGTGATATTCCATTGTGCATAAGTACCACAACTTCTTTATCCATTTTTCTCTTTCCTGGGATATTTAAGGTGTACCGAAGTGGAGGTTCTTGGAAACAGAGCAGCCCTAACTTTGGGGTGCCTGTGTCTTGTTGATTTTTAAGTTTCCCGATTTCTACGCCCATGAGTGGAAGTGCCCTATGCTCTCTCAGCTGTGTCTATTCCATGTTTCAGGACGCAGCGTACACTTCTCCAGAGTGGCTGTTGGCAATTTCCATCCCGCCCATCAGCGTAGCAAGGCTCCCATGTCTCCATGGCCTGTCCTGCATTTCTGATTTTTACACTTTTTTCAGCATGGCCCTTTTGACCGCTGGCAAGCGAGACTTCTTTGTAGCGCCGATTTGCCTTTCCGGCTTGCTTGGTTGGCAAAAAAGGGCGTATGCGTTTTTTCCTGAATATATTCAGGAAAAAACGCATACGCCCTTTTTGGCCAAGGGCATCATTGTCAACGCTTTGCCGCTTTTCATGTGCTTTCAAGGCGAGTCGAATCTACCTCCTGAAATCTGTTTCCTGCAATTCTGCCTTGCTTTCAAATCCTCTTCGTTGCCTTCCCTCAATATATTTGTGGACGAGAGTCATCATTTCTAACTCTGCAGGTTTGTGAATTGCAGTGCCCCTGAGCTCCATTTGTCAACTCGCTTTTTTGGGAGCTGGCCGCAAAAGCGCAGGATTGCTTCAGGCCCTATTCTGGTTCCGGGGGGCAGGCTGAGCCTGTGGTTCATTCTTCTTCCTGATGGGAAAATAGAGTGACCTGTGCCTGTCCCAACACCTAGAGCTAGTCTCTCATTGGTTCCCCCTCTTCCCGTTCATCCTCAGGACAAATTGCGACCTGTACGAAACAGGAGGTCAACGGTGCTGATTCTCCAAGTAGGGAGATTGTTAGTGAAGCGGCTGGAATGGCGAACCCGAGCACAAGGAGAGGAGAAATGAGGTGCGTTTTAGAAACCTTTCCCGATCACACGGTGTACCATCTTCTGGGTTTCCCAGGCATGTTTTCGATGTAGGAAGATGCCCTTGAACCTGGAGATTTGGGACCCATGGCATGGGTACCACGCACTATTACTTTAAAGGGTCTGCGTTTGCTCACCCAACCTCACCAATCCTCTCAGCCCCAAGAGTGTCCAGCCTTATGTCTCATCCAGCTGTGGGTCTAGATATGGTCAATCCAGGTTGCATCAGAGCCCCTGAACGGATTTTGTAAGAATGTCTCTCTCTTTCACTATCTTTGTTTTCTGGGTTTTTTTTTTAAGTAATCTATTTTTATAATGGGGTTTAGCTGCTTTTCCCTGCTGTGTTTATGCCGCTTTACACCCTCTTGATTCACTTCCAGAGAGATATCAATACATAGGTTTTAAGACTCTTCCTAGTCAGATACATTCTTGGGCGGTGAATAGGGGGTGTTGAGTCCAGTTCACTGAGCAGGGAGTAGGTCTTGTCTATTACATATTTGGCTTGTGGAACGGTATGTGAGCTAATTTCAAACCCTTGTTTTATGCATCGCCCCACCTCACCTTTCCCGTTAAGCAGCCATAGTGTGTTTTGTAAATGTGTGACTCTGTTCTGTTTTGGAATTCAGTTCAGGTGTAGCGATGTTGACATTCCCTCTATCAGTGATATCTTAGGATAAGCGTCCTTTTCTGTGTGACTTACTTCACTTAGAGTCATCGTCCCTAAATCCACTCATCATGCTGCTACTAGCCTTATGACACTGATTTCATGGCTGAGTGATATTCCATTGTGCATAAGTACCACAACTTCTTTATCCATTTTTCTCTTTCCTGGGATATTTCAGGTGTACCGAAGTGGAGGTTCTTGGAAACAGAGCAGCCCTAAACTTTGGGGTGCCTGTGTCGTGTTGATTTTTAGGTTTCCCGATTTCTACGCCCATGAGTGGAAGTGCCCTATGCTCTCTCAGCTGTGTCTATTCCATGTTTCAGGACGCAGCGTACACTTCTCCAGAGTGGCTGTTGGCAATTTCCATCCCGCCCATCAGCGTAGCAAGGCTCCCGTGTCTCCATGGCCTGTCCTGCATTTCTGGTTTTTACACTCTTTTCAGCATGGCCCTTTTGACCGCTGGCAAGTGAGACTTCTTTGTAGCGCCGATTTGCCTTTCCGGCTTGCTTGGTTGGCCAAAAAGGGCGTATGCTTTTTTTCCTGAATACATTCAGGAAAAAAAGCATACGCCCTTTTTGGCCAAGGGCATCATTGTCAACGCTTTGCCGCTTTTCATGTGCTTTCAAGGCGAGTCGAATCGACCTCCTGAAATCTGTTTCCTGCAATTCTGCCTTGCTTTCAAATCCTCTTCGTTGCCTTCCCTCAATATATTTGTGGACGAGAGTCATCATTTCTAACTCTGCAGGTTTGTGAATTGCAGTGCCCCTGAGCTCCATTTGTCAACTCGCTTTTTTGGGAGCTGGCCGCAAAAGCGCAGGATTGCTTCAGGCCCTATTCTGGTTCCGGGGGGCAGGCTGAGCCTGTGGTTCATTCTTCTTCCTGATGGGAAAATAGAGTGACCTGTGCCTGTCCCAACACCTAGAGCTAGTCTCTCATTGGTTCCCCCTCTTCCCGTTCATCCTCAGGACAAATTGCGACCTGTACGAAACAGGAGGTCAACGGTGCTGATTCTCCAAGTAGGGAGATTGTTAGTGAAGCGGCTGGAATGGCGAACCCGAGCACAAGGAGAGGAGAAATGAGGTGCGTTTTAGAAACCTTTCCCGATCACACGGTGTACCATCTTCTGGGTTTCCCAGGCATGTTTTCGATGTAGGAAGATGCCCTTGAACCTGGAGATTTGGGACCCATGGCATGGGTACCACGCACTATTACTTTAAAGGGTCTGCGTTTGCTCACCCAACCTCACCAATCCTCTCAGCCCCAAGAGTGTCCAGCCTTATGTCTCATCCAGCTGTGGGTCTAGATATGGTCAATCCAGGTTGCATCAGAGCCCCTGAACGGATTTTGTAAGAATTTCTCTCTCTTTCACTGTCTTTGTTTTCTGGGTTTTTTTTTTAAGTAATCTATTTTTATAATGGGGTTTAGCTGCTTTTCCCTGCTGTGTTTATGCCGCTTTACACCCTCTTGATTCACTTCCAGAGAGATATCAATACATAGGTTTTAAGACTCTTCCTAGTCAGATATATTCTTGGGCGGTGAATAGGGGGTGTTGAGTCCAGTTCACTGAGCAGGGAGTAGGTCTTGTCTATTACATATTTGGCTTGTGGAACGGTATGTGAGCTAATTTCAAACCCTTGTTTTATGCATCGCCCCGCCTCACCTTTCCCGTTAAGCAGCCATAGTGTGTTTTGTAAATGTGTGACTCTGTTCTGTTTTGGAATTCAGTTCAGGTGTAGCGATGTTGACATTCCCTCTATCAGTGATATCTTAGGATAAGCGTCCTTTTCTGTGTGACTTACTTCACTTAGAGTCATCGTCCCTAAATCCACTCATCATGCTGCTACTAGCCTTATGACACTGATTTCATGGCTGAGTGATATTCCATTGTGCATAAGTACCACAACTTCTTTATCCATTTTTCTCTTTCCTGGGATATTTAAGGTGTACCGAAGTGGAGGTTCTTGGAAACAGAGCAGCCCTAACTTTGGGGTGCCTGTGTCTTGTTGATTTTTAAGTTTCCCGATTTCTACGCCCATGAGTGGAAGTGCCCTATGCTCTCTCAGCTGTGTCTATTCCATGTTTCAGGACGCAGCGTACACTTCTCCAGAGTGGCTGTTGGCAATTTCCATCCCGCCCATCAGCGTAGCAAGGCTCCCATGTCTCCATGGCTTGTCCTGCATTTCTGGTTTTTACACTTTTTTCAGCATGGCCCTTTTGACCGCTGGCAAGCGAGACTTCTTTGTAGCGCCGATTTGCCTTTCCGGCTTGCTTGGTTGGCCAAAAAGGGCGTATGCGTTTTTTCCTGAATATATTCAGGAAAAAACGCATACGCCCTTTTTGGCCAAGGGCATCATTGTCAACGCTTTGCCGCTTTTCATGTGCTTTCAAGGCGAGTCGAATCTACCTCCTGAAATCTGTTTCCTGCAATTCTGCCTTGCTTTCAAATCCTCTTCGTTGCCTTCCCTCAATATATTTGTGGACGAGAGTCATCATTTCTAACTCTGCAGGTTTGTGAATTGCAGTGCCCCTGAGCTTCATTTGTCAACTCGCTTTTTTGGGAGCTGGCCGCAAAAGCGCAGGATTGCTTCAGGCCCTATTCTGGTTCCGGGGGGCAGGCTGAGCCTGTGGTTCATTCTTCTTCCTGATGGGAAAATAGAGTGACCTGTGCCTGTCCCAACACCTAGAGCTAGTCTCTCATTGGTTCCCCCTCTTCCCGTTCATCCTCAGGACAAATTGCTACCTGTACGAAACAGGAGGTCAACGGTGCTGATTCTCCAAGTAGGGAGATTGTTAGTGAAGCGGCTGGAATGGCGAACCCGAGCACAAGGAGAGGAGAAATGAGGTGCGTTTTAGAAACCTTTCCCGATCACACGGTGTACCATCTTCTGGGTTTCCCAGGCATGTTTTCGATGTAGGAAGATGCCCTTGAACCTGGAGATTTGGGACCCATGGCATGGGTACCACGCACTATTACTTTAAAGGGTCTGCGTTTGCTCACCCAACCTCACCAATCCTCTCAGCCCCAAGAGTGTCCAGCCTTATGTCTCATCCAGCTGTGGGTCTAGATATGGTCAATCCAGGTTGCATCAGAGCCCCTGAACGGATTTTGTAAGAATGTCTCTCTCTTTCACTGTCTTTGTTTTCTGGGGTTTTTTTTTTTAAGTAATCTATTTTTATAATGGGGTTTAGCTGCTTTTCCCTGCTGTGTTTATGCCGCTTTACACCCTCTTGATTCACTTCCAGAGAGATATCAATACATAGGTTTTAAGACTCTTCCTAGTCAGATACATTCTTGGGCGGTGAATAGGGGGTGTTGAGTCCAGTTCACTGAGCAGGGAGTAGGTCTTGTCTATTACATATTTGGCTTGTGGAACGGTATGTGAGCTAATTTCAAACCCTTGTTTTATGCATCGCCCCGCCTCACCTTTCCCGTTAAGCAGCCATAGTGTGTTTTGTAAATGTGTGACTCTGTTCTGTTTTGGAATTCAGTTCAGGTGTAGCGATGTTGACATTCCCTCTATCAGTGATATCTTAGGATAAGCGTCCTTTTCTGTGTGACTTACTTCACTTAGAGTCATCGTCCCTAAATCCACTCATCATGCTGCTACTAGCCTTATGACACTGATTTCATGGCTGAGTGATATTCAATTGTGCATAAGTACCACAACTTCCTTATCCACTTTTCTCTTTCCTGGGATATTTAAGGTGTACCGAAGTGGAGGTTCTTGGAAACAGAGCAGCCCTAAACTTTGGGGTGCCTGTGTCGTGTTGATTTTTAAGTTTACCGATTTCTACGCCCATGAGTGGAAGTGCCCTATGCTCTCTCAGCTGTGTCTATTCCATGTTTCAGGACGCAGCGTACACTTCTCCAGAGTGGCTGTTGGCAATTTCCATCCCGCCCATCAGCGTAGCAAGGCTCCCGTTTCTCCATGGCCTGTCCTGCATTTCTGATTTTTACACTTTTTTCAGCATGGCCCTTTGGACCGCTGGCAAGCGAGACTTCTTTGTAGCGCCGATTTGCCTTTCCGGCTTGCTTGGTTGGCCAAAAAGGGCGTATGCGTTTTTTCCTGAATATATTCAGGAAAAAACGCATACGCCCTTTTTGGCCAAGGGCATCATTGTCAACGCTTTGCCGCTTTTCATGTGCTTTCAAGGCGAGTCGAATCTACCTCCTGAAATCTGTTTCCTGCAATTCTGCCTTGCTTTCAAATCCTCTTCGTTGCCTTCCCTCAATATATTTGTGGACGAGAGTCATCATTTAGAACTCTGCAGGTTTCTGAATTGCAGTGCCCCTGAGCTCCATTTGTCAACTCGCTTTTTTGGGAGCTGGCCGCAAAAGCACAGGATTGCTTCAGGCCCTATTCTGGTTCCGGGGGGCAGGCTGAGCCTGTGGTTCATTCTTCTTCCTGATGGGAAAATAGAGTGACCTGTGCCTGTCCCAACACCTAGAGCTAGTCTCTCATTGGTTCCCCCTCTTCCCGTTCATCCTCAGGACAAATTGCAACCTGTACGAAACAGGAGGTCAACGGTGCTGATTCTCCAAGTAGGGAGATTGTTAGTGAAGCGGCTGGAATGGCGAACCCGAGCACAAGGAGAGGAGAAATGAGGTGCGTTTTAGAAACCTTTCCCGATCACACGTTGTACCATCTGGGTTTCCCAGGCATGTTTTCGATGTAGGAAGATGCCCTTGAACCTGGAGATTTGGGACCGATGGCATGGGTACCACGCAGTATTACTTTAAAGGGTCTGCGTTTGCTCACCCAACCTCACCAATCCTCTCAGCCCCAAGAGTGTCCAGCCTTATGTCTCATCCAGCTGTGGGTCTAGATATGGTCAATCCAGGTTGCATCAGAGCCCCTGAACGGATTTTGTAAGAATGTCTCTCTCTTTCACTGTCTTTGTTTTCTGGGGTTTTTTTTTTTAAGTAATCTATTTTTATAATGGGGTTTAGCTGCTTTTCCCTGCTGTGTTTATGCCGCTTTACACCCTCTTGATTCACTTCCAGAGAGATATCAATACATAGGTTTTAAGACTCTTCCTAGTCAGATACATTCTTGGGCGGTGAATAGGGGGTGTTGAGTCCAGTTCACTGAGCAGGGAGTAGGTCTTGTCTATTACATATTTGGCTTGTGGAACGGTATGTGAGCTAATTTCAAACCCTTGTTTTATGCATCGCCCCGCCTCACCTTTCCCGTTAAGCAGCCATAGTGTGTTTTGTAAATGTGTGACTCTGTTCTGTTTTGGAATTCAGTTCAGGTGTAGCGATGTTGACATTCCCTCTATCAGTGATATCTTAGGATAAGCGTCCTTTTCTGTGTGACTTACTTCACTTAGAGTCATCGTCCCTAAATCCACTCATCATGCTGCTACTAGCCTTATGACACTGATTTCATGGCTGAGTGATATTCCATTGTGCATAAGTACCACAACTTCTTTATCCATTTTTCTCTTTCCTGGGATATTTAAGGTGTACCGAAGTGGAGGTTCTTGGAAACAGAGCAGCCCTAAACTTTGGGGTGCCTGTGTCGTGTTGATTTTTAAGTTTCCCGATTTCTACGCCCATGAGTGGAAGTGCCCTATGCTCTCTCAGCTGTGTCTATTCCATGTTTCAGGACGCAGCGTACACTTCTCCAGAGTGGCTGTTGGCAATTTCCATCCCGCCCATCAGCGTCGCAAGGCTCCCGTGTCTCCATGGCCTGTCCTGCATTTCTGGTTTTTACACTCTTTTCAGCATGGCCCTTTTGACCGCTGGCAAGTGAGACTTCTTTGTAGCGCCGATTTGCCTTTCCGGCTTGCTTGGTTGGCCAAAAAGGGCGTATGCGTTTTTTCCTGAATATATTCAGGAAAAAACGCATACGCCCTTTTTGGCCAAGGGCATCATTGTCAACACTTTGCCGCTTTTCATGTGCTTTCAAGGCGAGTCGAATCTACCTCCTGAAATCTGTTTCCTGCAATTCTGCCTTGCTTTCAAATCCTCTTCGTTGCCTTCCCTCAATATATTTGTGGACGAGAGTCATCATTTCTAACTCTGCAGGTTTGTGAATTGCAGTGCCCCTGAGCTCCATTTGTCAACTCGCTTTTTTGGGAGCTGGCCGCAAAAGCGCAGGATTGCTTCAGGCCCTATTCTGGTTCCGGGGGGCAGGCTGAGCCTGTGGTTCATTCTTCTTCCTGATGGGAAAATAGAGTGACCTGTGCCTGTCCCAACACCTAGAGCTAGTCTCTCATTGGTTCCCCCTCTTCCCGTTCATCCTCAGGACAAATTGCGACCTGTACGAAACAGGAGGTCAACGGTGCTGATTCTCCAAGTAGGGAGATTGTTAGTGAAGCGGCTGGAATGGCGAACCCGAGCACAAGGAGAGGAGAAATGAGGTGCGTTTTAGAAACCTTTCCCGATCACACGGTGTACCATCTGGGTTTCCCAGGCATGTTTTCGATGTAGGAATATGCCCTTGAACCTGGAGATTTGGGACCCATGGCATGGGTACCACGCAGTATTACTTTAAAGGGTCTGCGTTTGCTCACCCAACCTCACCAATCCTCTCAGCCCCAAGAGTGTCCAGCCTTATGTCTCATACAGCTGTGGGTCTAGATATGGTCAATCCAGGTTGCATCAGAGCCCCTGAACGGATTTTGTAAGAATGTCTCTCTCTTTCACTGTCTTTGTTTTCTGGGTTTTTTTTTTTAAGTTATCTATTTTTATAATGGGGTTTAGCTGCTTTTCCCTGCTGTGTTTATGCCGCTTTACACCCTCTTGATTCACTTCCAGAGAGATATCAATACATAGGTTTTAAGACTCTTCCTAGTCAGATATATTCTTGGGCGGTGAATAGGGGGTGTTGAGTCCAGTTCACTGAGCAGGGAGTAGGTCTTGTCTATTACATATTTGGCTTGTGGAACGGTATGTGAGCTAATTTCAAACCCTTGTTTTATGCATCGCCCCGCCTCACCTTTCCCGTTAAGCAGCCATAGTGTGTTTTGTAAATGTGTGACTCTGTTCTGTTTTGGAATTCAGTTCAGGTGTAGCGATGTTGACATTCCCTCTATCAGTGATATCTTAGGATAAGCGTCCTTTTCTGTGTGACTTACTTCACTTAGAGTCATCGTCCCTAAATCCACTCATCATGCTGCTACTAGCCTTATGACACTGATTTCATGGCTGAGTGATATTCCATTGTGCATAAGTACCACAACTTCTTTATCCATTTTTCTCTTTCCTGGGATATTTCAGGTGTACCGAAGTGGAGGTTCTTGGAAACAGAGCAGCCCTAACTTTGGGGTGCCTGTGTCGTGTTGATTTTTAGGTTTCCCGATTTCTACGCCCATGAGTGGAAGTGCCCTATGGTCTCTCAGCTGTGTCTATTCCATGTTTCAGGACGCAGCGTACACTTCTCCAGAGTGGCTGTTGGCAATTTCCATCCCGCCCATCAGCGTAGCAAGGCTCCCGTGTCTCCGTGGCCTGTCCTGCATTTCTGGTTTTTACACTCTTTTCACCATGGCCCTTTTGACCGCTGGCAAGTGAGACTTCTTTGTAGCGCCGATTTGCCTTTCCGGCTTGCTTGGTTGGCCAAAAAGGGCGTATGCGTTTTTTCCTGAGTATATTCAGGAAAAAACGCATACGCCCTTTTTGGCCAAGGGCATCATTGTCAACGCTTTGCCGCTTTTCATGTGCTTTCAAGGCGAGTCGAATCTACCTCCTGAAATCTGTTTCCTGCAATTCTGCCTTGCTTTCAAATCCTCTTCGTTGCCTTCCCTCAATATATTTGTGGACGAGAGTCATCATTTCTAACTCTGCAGGTTTGTGAATTGCAGTGCCCCTGAGCTCCATTTGTCAACTCGCTTTTTTGGGAGCTGGCCGCAAAAGCGCAGGATTGCTTCAGGCCCTATTCTGGTTCCGGGGGGCAGGCTGAGCCTGTGGTTCATTCTTCTTCCTGATGGGAAAATAGAGTGACCTGTGCCTGTCCCAACACCTAGAGCTAGTCTCTCATTGGTTCCCCCTCTTCCCGTTCATCCTCAGGACAAATTGCGACCTGTACGAAACAGGAGGTCAACGGTGCTGATTCTCCAAGTAGGGAGATTGTTAGTGAAGCGGCTGGAATGGCGAACCCGAGCACAAGGAGAGGAGAAATGAGGTGCGTTTTAGAAACCTTTCCCGATCTCACGGTGTACCATCTTCTGGGTTTCCCAGGCATGTTTTCGATGTAGGAAGATGCCCTTGAACCTGGAGATTTGGGACCCATGGCATGGGTACCACGCAGTATTACTTTAAAGGGTCTGCGTTTGCTCACCCAACCTCACCAATCCTCTCAGCCCCAAGAGTGTCCAGCCTTATGTCTCATCCAGCTGTGGGTCTAGATATGGTCAATCCAGGTTGCATCAGAGCCCCTGAACGGGTTTTGTAAGAATGTCTCTCTCTTTCACTGTCTTTGTTTTCTGGGTTTTTTTTTTTTAAGTAATCTATTTTTATAATGGGGTTTAGCTGCTTTTCCCTGCTGTGTTTATGCCGCTTTACACCCTCTTGATTCACTTCCAGAGAGATATCAGTACATAGGTTTTAAGACTCTTCCTAGTCAGATATATTCTTGGGCGGTGAATAGGGGGTGTTGAGTCCAGTTCACTGAGCAGGGAGTAGGTCTTGTCTATTACATATTTGGCTTGTGGAACGGTATGTGAGCTAATTTCAAACCCTTGTTTTATGCATCGCCCCGCCTCTCCTTTCCCGTTAAGCAGCCATAGTGTGTTTTCTAAATGTGTGACTCTGTTCTGTTTTGGAATTCAGTTCAGGTGTAGCGATGTTGACATTCCCTCTATCAGTGATATCTTAGGATAAGCGTCCTTTTCTGTGTGACTTACTTCACTTAGAGTCATCGTCCCTAAATCCACTCATCATGCTGCTACTAGCCTTATGACACTGATTTCATGGCTGAGTGATATTCCATTGTGCATAAGTACCACAACTTCTTTATCCATTTTTCTCTTTCCTGGGATATTTAAGGTGTACCGAAGTGGAGGTTCTTGGAAACAGAGCAGCCCTAAACTTTGGGGTGCCTGTGTCGTGTTGATTTTTAGGTTTCCCGATTTCTACGCCCATGAGTGGAAGTGCCCTATGCTCTCTCAGCTGTGTCTATTCCATGTTTCAGGACGCAGCGTACACTTCTCCAGAGTGGCTGTTGGCAATTTCCATCCCGCCCATCAGCGTAGCAAGGCTCCCGTGTCTCCATGGCCTGTCCTGCATTTCTGGTTTTTACACTTTTTTCAGCATGGCCCTTTTGACCGCTGGCAAGCGAGACTTCTTTGTAGCGCCGATTTGCCTTTCCGGCTTGCTTGGTTGGCCAAAAAGGGCGTATGCGTTTTTTCCTGAATATATTCAGGAAAAAACGCATACGCCCTTTTTGGCCAAGGGCATCATTGTCAACGCTTTGCCGCTTTTCATGTGCTTTCAAGGCGAGTCGAATCGACCTCCTGAAATCTGTTTCCTGCAATTCTGCCTTGCTTTCAAATCCTCTTCGTTGCCTTCCCTCAATATATTTGTGGACGAGAGTCATCATTTCTAACTCTGCAGGTTTGTGAATTGCAGTGCCCCTGAGCTCCATTTGTCAACTCGCTTTTTTGGGAGCTGGCCGCAAAAGCGCAGGATTGCTTCAGGCCCTATTCTGGTTCCGGGGGGCAGGCTGAGCCTGTGGTTCATTCTTCTTCCTGATGGGAAAATAGAGTGACCTGTGCCTGTCCCAACACCTGGAGCTAGTCTCTCATTGGTTCCCCCTCTTCCCGTTCATCCTCAGGACAAATTGCGACCTGTACGAAACAGGAGGTCAACGGTGCTGATTCTCCAAGTAGGGAGATTGTTAGTGAAGCGGCTGGAATGGCGAACCCGAGCACAAGGAGAGGAGAAATGAGGTGCGTTTTAGAAACCTTTCCCGATCACATGGTGTACCATCTTCTGGGTTTCCCAGGCATGTTTTCTATGTAGGAAGATGCCCTTGAACCTGGAGATTTGGGACCCATGGCATGGGTACCACGCACTATTACTTTAAAGGGTCTGCGTTTGCTCACCCAACCTCACCAATCCTCTCAGCCCCAAGAGTGTCCAGCCTTATGTCTCATCCAGCTGTGGGTCTAGATATGGTCAATCCAGGTTGCATCAGAGCCCCTGAACGGATTTTGTAAGAATGTCTCTCTCTTTCACTGTCTTTGTTTTCTGGGGTTTTTTTTTTTAAGTAATCTATTTTTATAATGGGGTTTAGCTGCTTTTCCCTGCTGTGTTTATGCCGCTTTACACCCTCTTGATTCACTTCCAGAGAGATATCAATACATAGGTTTTAAGACTCTTCCTAGTCAGATACATTCTTGGGCGGTGAATAGGGGGTGTTGAGTCCAGTTCACTGAGCAGGGAGTAGGTCTTGTCTATTACATATTTGGCTTGTGGAACGGTATGTGAGCTAATTTCAAACCCTTGTTTTATGCATCGCCCCGCCTCACCTTTCCCGTTAAGCAGCCATAGTGTGTTTTGTAAATGTGTGACTCTGTTCTGTTTTGGAATTCAGTTCAGGTGTAGCGATGTTGACATTCCCTCTATAACTGATATCTTAGGATAAGCGTCCTTTTCTGTGTGACTTACTTCACTTAGAGTCATCTTCCCTAAATCCACTCATCATGCTGCTACTAGCCTTATGACACTGATTTCATGGCTGAGTGATATTCCATTGTGCATAAGTACCACAACTTCTTTATCCATTTTTCTCTTTCCTGGGATATTTAAGGTGTACCGAAGTGGAGGTTCTTGGAAACAGAGCAGCCCTAAACTTTGGGGTGCCTGTGTCGTGTTGATTTTTAGGTTTCCCGATTTCTACGCCCATGAGTGGAAGTGCCCTATGCTCTCTCAGCTGTGTCTATTCCATGTTTCAGGACGCAGCGTACACTTCTCCAGAGTGGCTGTTGGCAATTTCCATCCCGTCCATCAGCGTAGCAAGGCTCCCGTGTCTCCATGGCCTGTCCTGCATTTCTGGTTTTTACACTTTTTTCAGCATGGCCCTTTTGACCGCTGGCAAGCGAGACTTCTTTGTAGCGCCGATTTGCCTTTCCGGCTTGCTTGGTTGGCCAAAAAGGGCGTATGCGTTTTTTCCTGAATATATTCAGGAAAAAACGCATACGCCCTTTTTGGCCAAGGGCATCATTGTCAACGCTTTGCCGCTTTCATGTGCTTTCAAGGCGAGTCGAATCTACCTCCTGAAATCTGTTTCCTGCAATTCTGCCTTGCTTTCAAATCCTCTTCGTTGCCTTCCCTCAATATATTTGTGGACAAGAGTCATCATTTCTAACTGTGCAGGTTTGTGAATTGCAGTGCCCCTGAGCTCCATTTGTCAACTCGCTTTTTTGGGAGCTGGCCGCAAAAGCGCAGGATTGCTTCAGGCCCTATTCTGGTTCCGGGGGGCAGGCTGAGCCTGTGGTTCATTCTTCTTCCTGATGGGAAAATAGAGTGACCTGTGCCTGTCCCAACACCTAGAGCTAGTCTCTCATTGGTTCCCCCTCTTCCCGTTCATCCTCAGGACAAATTGCGACCTGTACGAAACAGGAGGTCAACGGTGCTGATTCTCCAAGTAGGGAGATTGTTAGTGAAGCGGCTGGAATGGCGAACCCGAGCACAAGGAGAGGAGAAATGAGGTGCGTTTTAGAAACCTTTCCCGATCACACGGTGTACCATCTTCTGGGTTTCCCAGGCATGTTTTCGATGTAAGAAGATGCCCTTGAACCTGGAGATTTGGGACCCATGGCATGGGTACCACGCACTATTACTTTAAAGGGTCTGCGTTTGCTCACCGAACCTCACCAATACTCTCAGCCCCAAGAGTGTCCAGCCTTATGTCTCATCCAGCTGTGGGTCTAGATATGGTCAATCCAGGTTGCATCAGAGCCCCTGAACGGATTTTGTAAGAATTTCTCTCTCTTTCACTGTCTTTGTTTTCTGGGTTTTTTTTTTTTTAAGTAATCTATTTTTATAATGGGGTTTAGCTGCTTTTCCCTGCTGTGTTTATGCCGCTTTACACCCTCTTGATTCACTTCCAGAGAGATATCAATACATAGGTTTTAAGACTCTTCCTAGTCAGATATATTCTTGGGCGGTGAATAGGGGGTGTTGAGTCCAGTTCACTGAGCAGGGAGTAGGTCTTGTCTATTACATATTTGGCTTGTGGAACGGTATGTGAGCTAATTTCAAACCCTTGTTTTATGCACCGCCCCGCCTCACCTTTCCCGTTAAGCAGCCATAGTGTGTTTTCTAAAAGTGTGACTCTGTTCTGTTTTGGAATTCAGTTCAGGTGTAGCGATGTTGACATTCCCTCTATCAGTGATATCTTAGGATAAGCGTCCTTTTCTGTGTGACTTACTTCACTTAGAGTCATCGTCCCTAAATCCACTCATCATGCTGCTACTAGCCTTATGACACTGATTTCATGGCTGAGTGATATTCCATTGTGCATAAGTACCACAACTTCTTTATCCATTTTTCTCTTTCCTGGGATATTTCAGGTGTACCGAAGTGGAGGTTCTTGGAAACAGAGCAGCACTAAACTTTGGGGTGCCTGTGTCGTGTTGATTTTTAGGTTTCCCGATTTCTACGCCCATGAGTGGAAGTGCCCTATGCTCTCTCGGCTGTGTCTATTCCATGTTTCAGGCCGCAGCGTACACTTCTCCAGAGTGGCTGTTGGCAATTTCCATCCCGCCCATCAGCGTAGCAAGGCTCCCGTGTCTCCATGGCCTGTCCTGCATTTCTGGTTTTTACACTTTTTTCAGCATGGCCCTTTTGACCGCTGGCAAGCGAGACTTCTTTGTAGCGCCGATTTGCCTTTCCGGCTTGCTTGGTTGGCCAAAAAGGGCGTATGCGTTTTTTCCTGAATATATTCAGGAAAAAACGCATACGCCCTTTTTGGCCAAGGGCATCATTGTCAACGCTTTGCCGCTTTTCATGTGCTTTCAAGGCGAGTCGAATCTACCTCCTGAAATCTGTTTCCTGCAATTCTGCCTTGCTTTCAAATCCTCTTCGTTGCCTTCCCTCAATATATTTGTGAACGAGAGTCATCATTTCTAACTCTGCAGGTTTGTGAATTGCAGTGCCCCTGAGCTCCATTTGTCAACTCGCTTTTTTGGGAGCTGGCCGCAAAAGCGCAGGATTGCTTCAGGCCCTATTCTGGTTCCGGGGGGCAGGCTGAGCCTGTGGTTCATTCTTCTTCCTGATGGGAAAATAGAGTGACCTGTGCCTGTCCCAACACCTAGAGCTAGTCTCTCATTGGTTCCCCCTCTTCCCGTTCATCCTCAGGACAAATTGCGACCTGTACGAAACAGGAGGTCAACGGTGCTGATTCTCCAAGTAGGGAGATTGTTAGTGAAGCGGCTGGAATGGCGAACCCGAGCACAAGGAGAGGAGAAATGAGGTGCGTTTTAGAAACCTTTCCCGATCACACGGTGTACCATCTTCTGGGTTTCCCAGGCATGTTTTCGATGTAGGAAGATGCCCTTGAACCTGGAGATTTGGGACCCATGGCATGGGTACCACGCACTATTACTTTAAAGGGTCTGCGTTTGCTCACCCAACCTCACCAATCCTCTCAGCCCCAAGAGTGTCCAGCCTTATGTCTCATCCAGCTGTGGGTCTAGATATGGTCAATCCAGGTTGCATCAGAGCCCCTGAACGGATTTTGTAAGAATTTCTCTCTCTTTCACTGTCTTTGTTTTCTGGGTTTTTTTTTTTAAGTAATCTATTTTTATAATGGGGTTTAGCTGCTTTTCCCTGCTGTGTTTATGCCGCTTTACACCCTCTTGATTCACTTCCAGAGAGATATCAATACATAGCTTTTAAGACTCTTCCTAGTCAGATATATTCTTGGGCGGTGAATAGGGGGTGTTGAGTCCAGTTCACTGAGCAGGGAGTAGGTCTTGTCTATTACATATTTGGCTTGTGGAACGGTATGTGAGCTAATTTCAAACCCTTGTTTTATGCACCGCCCCGCCTCACCTTTCCCGTTAAGCAGCCATAGTGTGTTTTCTACATGTGTGACTCTGTTCTGTTTTGGATTTCAGTTCAGGTGTAGCGATGTTGACATTCCCTCTATCAGTGATATCTTAGGATAAGCGTCCTTTTCTGTGTGACTTACTTCACTTAGAGTCATCGTCCCTAAATCCACTCATCATGCTGCTACTAGCCTTATGACACTGATTTCATGGCTGAGTGATATTCCATTGTGCATAAGTACCACAACTTCTTTATCCATTTTTCTCTTTCCTGGGATATTTCAGGTGTACCGAAGTGGAGGTTCTTGGAAACAGAGCAGCCCTAAACTTTGGGGTGCCTGTGTCGTGTTGATTTTTAGGTTTCCCGATTTCTACGCCCATGAGTGGAAGTGCCCTATGCTCTCTCAGCTGTGTCTATTCCATGTTTCAGGACGCAGCGTACACTTCTCCAGAGTGGCTGTTGGCAATTTCCATCCCGCCCATCAGCGTAGCAAGGCTCCCGTGTCTCCATGGCCTGTCCCGCATTTCTGGTTTTTACACTTTTTTCAGCATGGCCCTTTTGACCGCTGGCAAGCGAGACTTCTTTGTAGCGCCGATTTGCCTTTCCGGCTTGCTTGGTTGGCCAAAAAGGGCGTATGCGTTTTTTCCTGAATATATTCAGGAAAAAACGCATACGCCCTTTTTGGCCAAGGGCATCATTGTCAACGCTTTGCTGCTTTTCATGTGCTTTCAAGGCGAGTCGAAACTACCTCCTGAAATCTGTTTCCTGCAATTCTGCCTTTTTTTCCAATCCTCTTCGTTGCCTTCCCTCAATATATTTGTGGACGAGAGTCATCATTTAGAACTCTGCAGGTTTGTGAAGTGCAGTGCCCCTGAGCTCCATTTGTCAACTCGCTTTTTTGGGAGCTGGCCGCAAAAGCGCAGGATTGCTTCAGGCCCTATTCTGGTTCCGGGGGGCAGGCTGAGCCTGTGGTTCATTCTTCTTCCTGATGGGAAAATAGAGTGACCTGTGCCTGTCCCAACACCTAGAGCTAGTCTCTCATTGGTTCCCCCTCTTCCCGTTCATCCTCAGGACAAATTGCGACCTGTACGAAACAGGAGGTCAACGGTGCTGATTCTCCAAGTAGGGAGATGGTTAGTGAAGCGGCTGGAATGGCGAACCCGAGCACAAGGAGAGGAGAAATGAGGTGCGTTTTTGAAACCTTTCCCGATCACACGGTGTACCATCTTCTGGGTTTCCCAGGCATGTTTTCGATGTAGGAAGATGCCTTTGAACCTGGAGATTTGGGACCCACGGCATGGGTACCACGCACTATTACTTTAAAGGGTCTGCGTTTGCTCACCCAACCTCACCAATCCTCTCAGCCCCAAGAGTGTCCAGCCTTATGTCTCATCCAGCTGTGGGTCTAGATATGGTCAATCCAGGTTGCATCAGAGCCCCTGAACGGATTTTGGAAGAATTTCTCTCTCTTTCACTGTCTTTGTTTTATGGGGTTTTTTTTTTAAGTAATCTATTTTTCAAATGGGGTTTAGCTGCTTTTGCCTGCTGTGTTTATGCCGCTTTACACCCTCTTGATTCACTTCCAGAGAGATATCAATACATAGGTTTTAAGACTCTTCCTAGTCAGATATATTCTTGGGCGGTGAATAGGGGGTGTTGAGTCCAGTTCACTGAGCAGGGAGTAGGTCTTGTCTATTACATATTTGGCTTGTGGAACGGTATCTGAGCTAATTTCAAACCCTTGTTTTATGCATCACCCCACCTCACCTTTCCCGTTAAGCAGCCATAGTGTGTTTTCTAAATGTGTGACTCTGTTCTGTTTTGGAAGTCAGTTCAGGTGTAGCGATGTTGACATTCCCTCTATAAGTGATATCTTAGGATAAGTGTCCTTTTCTGTGTGACTTACTTCACTTAGAGTCATCGTCCCTAAATCCACTCATCATGCTGCTACTAGCCTTATGACACTGATTTCATGGCTGAGTGATATTCCATTGTGCATAAGTACCACAACTTCTTTATCCATTTTTCTCTTTCCTGGGATATTTAAGGTGTACCGAAGTGGAGGTTCTTGGAAACAGAGCAGCCCTAAAGTTTGGGGTGCCTGTGTCTTGTTGATTTTTAGGTTTCCCGATTTCTACGCCCATGAGTGGAAGTGCCCTATGCTCTCTCAGCTGTGTCTATTCCATGTTTCAGGACGCAGCGTACACTTCTCCAGAGTGGCTGTTGGCAATTTCCATCCCGCCCATCAGCGTAGCAAGGCTCCCATGTCTCCATGGCCTGTCCTGCATTTCTGGTTTTTACACTTTTTTCAGCATGGCCCTTTGGACCGCTGGCAAGCGAGACTTCTTTGTAGCGCCGATTTGCCTTTCCGGCTTGCTTGGTTGGCCAAACAGGGCGTATGTGTTGTTTCCTGAATATATTCAGGAAACAACGCATACGCCCTGTTTGGCCAAGGGCATCATTGTCAACACTTTGCCGCTTTTCATGTGCTTTCAAGGCGAGTCGAATCGACCTCCTGAAATCTGTTTCCTGCAATTCTGCCTTGCTTTCAAATCCTCTTCGTTGCCTTCCCTCAATATATTTGTGGACGAGAGTCATCATTTCTAACTCTGCAGGTTTGTGAATTGCAGTGCCCCTGAGCTCCATTTGTCAACTCGCTTTTTTGAGAGCTGGCCGCAAAAGCGCAGGATTGCTTCAGGCCCTATTCTGGTTCCGGGGGGCAGGCTGAGCCTGTGGTTCATTCTTCTTCCTGATGGGAAAATAGAGTGACCTGTGCCTGTCCCAACACCTAGAGCTAGTCTCTCATTGGTTCCCCCTCTTCCCGTTCATCCTCAGGACAAATTGCGACCTGTACGAAACAGGAGGTCCACGGTGCTGATTCTCCAAGTAGGGAGATTGTTAGTGAAGCGGCTGGAATGGCGAACCCGAGCACAAGGAGAGGAAAAATGAGGTGTGTTTTAGAAACCTTTCCCGATCACACGGTGTACCACCTTCTGGGTTTCCCAGGCATGTTTTCGATGTAGGAAGATGCCCTTGAACCTGGAGATTTGGGACCCATGGCATGGGTACCACGCACTATTACTTTAAAGGGTCTGCGTTTGCTCACCCAACCTCACCAATCCTCTCAGCCCCAAGAGTGTCCAGCCTTATGTCTCATCCAGCTGTGGGTCTAGATCTGGTCAATCCAGGTTGCATCAGAGCCCCTGAACGGATTTTGTAAGAATTTCTCTCTCTTTCACTGTCTTTGTTTTATGGGGTTTTTTTTTTTAGTAATCTATTTTTATAATGCGGTTTAGCTGCTTTTCCCTGCTGTGTTTATGCCGCTTTACACCCTCTTGATTCACTTCCAGAGAGATATCAATACATAGGTTTAAAGACTCTTCCTAGTCAGATATATTCTTGGGCGGTGAATAGGGGGTGTTGAGTCCAGTTCACTGAGCAGGGAGTAGGTCTTGTCTATTACATATTTGGCTTGTGGAACGGTATGTGAGCTAATTTCAAACCCTTGTTTTATGCACCGCCCCGCCTCACCTTTCCCGTTAAGCAGCCATAGTGTGTTTTGTAAATGTGTGACTCTGTTCTGTTTTGGAATTCAGTTCAGGTGTAGCGATGTTGACATTCCCTCTATCAGTGATATCTTAGGATAAGCGTCCTTTTCTGTGTGACTTACTTCACTTAGAGTCATCGTTCCTAAATCCACTCATCATTCTGCTACTAGCCTTATGACACTGATTTCATGGCTGAGTGATATTCCATTGTGCATAAGTACCAAAACTTCTTTATCCATTTTTCTCTTTCCTGGGATATTTCAGGTGTACCGAAGTGGAGGTTCTTGGAAACAGAGCAGCCCTAAACTTTGGGGTGCCTGTGTCGTGTTGATTTTTAGGTTTCCCGATTTCTACGTCCATGAGTGGAAGTGCCCTATGCTCTCTCAGCTGTGTCTATTCCATGTTTCAGGACGCAGCGTACACTTCTCCAGAGTGGCTGTTGGCAATTTCCATCCCGCCCATCAGCGTAGCAAGGCTCCCGTGTCTCCATGGCCTGTCCCGCATTTCTGGTTTTTACACTTTTTTCAGCATGGCCCTTTTGACCGCTGGCAAGCGAGACTTCTTTGTAGCGCCGATTTGCCTTTCCGGCTTGCTTGGTTGGCCAAAAAGGGCGTATGCGTTTTTTCCTGAATATATTCAGGAAAAAACGCATACGCCCTTTTTGGCCAAGGGCATCATTGTCAACGCTTTGCCGCTTTTCATGTGCTTTCAAGGCGAGTCGAATCGACCTCCTAAAATCTGTTTCCTGCAATTCTGCCTTGCTTTCAAATCCTCTTCGTTGCCTTCCCTCAATATATTTGTGGACGAGAGTCATCATTTCTAACTCTGCAGGTTTGTGAATTGCAGTGCCCCTGAGCTCCATTTGTCAACTCGCTTTTTTGGGAGCTGGCCGCAAAAGCGCAGGATTGCTTCAGGCCCTATTCTGGTTCCGGGGGGCAGGCTGAGCCTGTGGTTCATTCTTCTTCCTGATGGGAAAATAGAGTGACCTGTGCCTGTCCCAACACCTGGAGCTAGTCTCTCATTGGTTCCCCCTCTTCCCGTTCATCCTCAGGACAAATTGCGACCTGTACGAAACAGGAGGTCAACGGTGCTGATTCTCCAAGTAGGGAGATTGTTAGTGAAGCGGCTGGAATGGCGAACCCGAGCACAAGGAGAGGAGAAATGAGGTGCGTTTTAGAAACCTTTCCCGATCACATGGTGTACCATCTTCTGGGTTTCCCAGGCATGTTTTCTATGTAGGAAGATGCCCTTGAACCTGGAGATTTGGGACCCATGGCATGGGTACCACGCACTATTACTTTAAAGGGTCTGCGTTTGCTCACCCAACCTCACCAATCCTCTCAGCCCCAAGAGTGTCCAGCCTTATGTCTCATCCAGCTGTGGGTCTAGATATGGTCAATCCAGGTTGCATCAGAGCCCCTGAACGGATTTTGTAAGAATGTCTCTCTCTTTCACTGTCTTTGTTTTCTGGGGTTTTTTTTTTTAAGTAATCTATTTTTATAATGGGGTTTAGCTGCTTTTCCCTGCTGTGTTTATGCCGCTTTACACCCTCTTGATTCACTTCCAGAGAGATATCAATACATAGGTTTTAAGACTCTTCCTAGTCAGATACATTCTTGGGCGGTGAATAGGGGGTGTTGAGTCCAGTTCACTGAGCAGGGAGTAGGTCTTGTCTATTACATATTTGGCTTGTGGAACGGTATGTGAGCTAATTTCAAACCCTTGTTTTATGCATCGCCCCGCCTCACCTTTCCCGTTAAGCAGCCATAGTGTGTTTTGTAAATGTGTGACTCTGTTCTGTTTTGGAATTCAGTTCAGGTGTAGCGATGTTGACATTCCCTCTATAACTGATATCTTAGGATAAGCGTCCTTTTCTGTGTGACTTACTTCACTTAGAGTCATCTTCCCTAAATCCACTCATCATGCTGCTACTAGCCTTATGACACTGATTTCATGGCTGAGTGATATTCCATTGTGCATAAGTACCACAACTTCTTTATCCATTTTTCTCTTTCCTGGGATATTTAAGGTGTACCGAAGTGGAGGTTCTTGGAAACAGAGCAGCCCTAAACTTTGGGGTGCCTGTGTCGTGTTGATTTTTAGGTTTCCCGATTTCTACGCCCATGAGTGGAAGTGCCCTATGCTCTCTCAGCTGTGTCTATTCCATGTTTCAGGACGCAGCGTACACTTCTCCAGAGTGGCTGTTGGCAATTTCCATCCCGTCCATCAGCGTAGCAAGGCTCCCGTGTCTCCATGGCCTGTCCTGCATTTCTGGTTTTTACACTTTTTTCAGCATGGCCCTTTTGACCGCTGGCAAGCGAGACTTCTTTGTAGCGCCGATTTGCCTTTCCGGCTTGCTTGGTTGGCCAAAAAGGGCGTATGCGTTTTTTCCTGAATATATTCAGGAAAAAACGCATACGCCCTTTTTGGCCAAGGGCATCATTGTCAACGCTTTGCCGCTTTCATGTGCTTTCAAGGCGAGTCGAATCTACCTCCTGAAATCTGTTTCCTGCAATTCTGCCTTGCTTTCAAATCCTCTTCGTTGCCTTCCCTCAATATATTTGTGGACAAGAGTCATCATTTCTAACTGTGCAGGTTTGTGAATTGCAGTGCCCCTGAGCTCCATTTGTCAACTCGCTTTTTTGGGAGCTGGCCGCAAAAGCGCAGGATTGCTTCAGGCCCTATTCTGGTTCCGGGGGGCAGGCTGAGCCTGTGGTTCATTCTTCTTCCTGATGGGAAAATAGAGTGACCTGTGCCTGTCCCAACACCTAGAGCTAGTCTCTCATTGGTTCCCCCTCTTCCCGTTCATCCTCAGGACAAATTGCGACCTGTACGAAACAGGAGGTCAACGGTGCTGATTCTCCAAGTAGGGAGATTGTTAGTGAAGCGGCTGGAATGGCGAACCCGAGCACAAGGAGAGGAGAAATGAGGTGCGTTTTAGAAACCTTTCCCGATCACACGGTGTACCATCTTCTGGGTTTCCCAGGCATGTTTTCGATGTAAGAAGATGCCCTTGAACCTGGAGATTTGGGACCCATGGCATGGGTACCACGCACTATTACTTTAAAGGGTCTGCGTTTGCTCACCGAACCTCACCAATACTCTCAGCCCCAAGAGTGTCCAGCCTTATGTCTCATCCAGCTGTGGGTCTAGATATGGTCAATCCAGGTTGCATCAGAGCCCCTGAACGGATTTTGTAAGAATTTCTCTCTCTTTCACTGTCTTTGTTTTCTGGGTTTTTTTTTTTTTAAGTAATCTATTTTTATAATGGGGTTTAGCTGCTTTTCCCTGCTGTGTTTATGCCGCTTTACACCCTCTTGATTCACTTCCAGAGAGATATCAATACATAGGTTTTAAGACTCTTCCTAGTCAGATATATTCTTGGGCGGTGAATAGGGGGTGTTGAGTCCAGTTCACTGAGCAGGGAGTAGGTCTTGTCTATTACATATTTGGCTTGTGGAACGGTATGTGAGCTAATTTCAAACCCTTGTTTTATGCACCGCCCCGCCTCACCTTTCCCGTTAAGCAGCCATAGTGTGTTTTCTAAAAGTGTGACTCTGTTCTGTTTTGGAATTCAGTTCAGGTGTAGCGATGTTGACATTCCCTCTATCAGTGATATCTTAGGATAAGCGTCCTTTTCTGTGTGACTTACTTCACTTAGAGTCATCGTCCCTAAATCCACTCATCATGCTGCTACTAGCCTTATGACACTGATTTCATGGCTGAGTGATATTCCATTGTGCATAAGTACCACAACTTCTTTATCCATTTTTCTCTTTCCTGGGATATTTCAGGTGTACCGAAGTGGAGGTTCTTGGAAACAGAGCAGCACTAAACTTTGGGGTGCCTGTGTCGTGTTGATTTTTAGGTTTCCCGATTTCTACGCCCATGAGTGGAAGTGCCCTATGCTCTCTCGGCTGTGTCTATTCCATGTTTCAGGCCGCAGCGTACACTTCTCCAGAGTGGCTGTTGGCAATTTCCATCCCGCCCATCAGCGTAGCAAGGCTCCCGTGTCTCCATGGCCTGTCCTGCATTTCTGGTTTTTACACTTTTTTCAGCATGGCCCTTTTGACCGCTGGCAAGCGAGACTTCTTTGTAGCGCCGATTTGCCTTTCCGGCTTGCTTGGTTGGCCAAAAAGGGCGTATGCGTTTTTTCCTGAATATATTCAGGAAAAAACGCATACGCCCTTTTTGGCCAAGGGCATCATTGTCAACGCTTTGCCGCTTTTCATGTGCTTTCAAGGCGAGTCGAATCTACCTCCTGAAATCTGTTTCCTGCAATTCTGCCTTGCTTTCAAATCCTCTTCGTTGCCTTCCCTCAATATATTTGTGAACGAGAGTCATCATTTCTAACTCTGCAGGTTTGTGAATTGCAGTGCCCCTGAGCTCCATTTGTCAACTCGCTTTTTTGGGAGCTGGCCGCAAAAGCGCAGGATTGCTTCAGGCCCTATTCTGGTTCCGGGGGGCAGGCTGAGCCTGTGGTTCATTCTTCTTCCTGATGGGAAAATAGAGTGACCTGTGCCTGTCCCAACACCTAGAGCTAGTCTCTCATTGGTTCCCCCTCTTCCCGTTCATCCTCAGGACAAATTGCGACCTGTACGAAACAGGAGGTCAACGGTGCTGATTCTCCAAGTAGGGAGATTGTTAGTGAAGCGGCTGGAATGGCGAACCCGAGCACAAGGAGAGGAGAAATGAGGTGCGTTTTAGAAACCTTTCCCGATCACACGGTGTACCATCTTCTGGGTTTCCCAGGCATGTTTTCGATGTAGGAAGATGCCCTTGAACCTGGAGATTTGGGACCCATGGCATGGGTACCACGCACTATTACTTTAAAGGGTCTGCGTTTGCTCACCCAACCTCACCAATCCTCTCAGCCCCAAGAGTGTCCAGCCTTATGTCTCATCCAGCTGTGGGTCTAGATATGGTCAATCCAGGTTGCATCAGAGCCCCTGAACGGATTTTGTAAGAATTTCTCTCTCTTTCACTGTCTTTGTTTTCTGGGTTTTTTTTTTTAAGTAATCTATTTTTATAATGGGGTTTAGCTGCTTTTCCCTGCTGTGTTTATGCCGCTTTACACCCTCTTGATTCACTTCCAGAGAGATATCAATACATAGCTTTTAAGACTCTTCCTAGTCAGATATATTCTTGGGCGGTGAATAGGGGGTGTTGAGTCCAGTTCACTGAGCAGGGAGTAGGTCTTGTCTATTACATATTTGGCTTGTGGAACGGTATGTGAGCTAATTTCAAACCCTTGTTTTATGCACCGCCCCGCCTCACCTTTCCCGTTAAGCAGCCATAGTGTGTTTTCTACATGTGTGACTCTGTTCTGTTTTGGATTTCAGTTCAGGTGTAGCGATGTTGACATTCCCTCTATCAGTGATATCTTAGGATAAGCGTCCTTTTCTGTGTGACTTACTTCACTTAGAGTCATCGTCCCTAAATCCACTCATCATGCTGCTACTAGCCTTATGACACTGATTTCATGGCTGAGTGATATTCCATTGTGCATAAGTACCACAACTTCTTTATCCATTTTTCTCTTTCCTGGGATATTTCAGGTGTACCGAAGTGGAGGTTCTTGGAAACAGAGCAGCCCTAAACTTTGGGGTGCCTGTGTCGTGTTGATTTTTAGGTTTCCCGATTTCTACGCCCATGAGTGGAAGTGCCCTATGCTCTCTCAGCTGTGTCTATTCCATGTTTCAGGACGCAGCGTACACTTCTCCAGAGTGGCTGTTGGCAATTTCCATCCCGCCCATCAGCGTAGCAAGGCTCCCGTGTCTCCATGGCCTGTCCCGCATTTCTGGTTTTTACACTTTTTTCAGCATGGCCCTTTTGACCGCTGGCAAGCGAGACTTCTTTGTAGCGCCGATTTGCCTTTCCGGCTTGCTTGGTTGGCCAAAAAGGGCGTATGCGTTTTTTCCTGAATATATTCAGGAAAAAACGCATACGCCCTTTTTGGCCAAGGGCATCATTGTCAACGCTTTGCTGCTTTTCATGTGCTTTCAAGGCGAGTCGAAACTACCTCCTGAAATCTGTTTCCTGCAATTCTGCCTTTTTTTCCAATCCTCTTCGTTGCCTTCCCTCAATATATTTGTGGACGAGAGTCATCATTTAGAACTCTGCAGGTTTGTGAAGTGCAGTGCCCCTGAGCTCCATTTGTCAACTCGCTTTTTTGGGAGCTGGCCGCAAAAGCGCAGGATTGCTTCAGGCCCTATTCTGGTTCCGGGGGGCAGGCTGAGCCTGTGGTTCATTCTTCTTCCTGATGGGAAAATAGAGTGACCTGTGCCTGTCCCAACACCTAGAGCTAGTCTCTCATTGGTTCCCCCTCTTCCCGTTCATCCTCAGGACAAATTGCGACCTGTACGAAACAGGAGGTCAACGGTGCTGATTCTCCAAGTAGGGAGATGGTTAGTGAAGCGGCTGGAATGGCGAACCCGAGCACAAGGAGAGGAGAAATGAGGTGCGTTTTTGAAACCTTTCCCGATCACACGGTGTACCATCTTCTGGGTTTCCCAGGCATGTTTTCGATGTAGGAAGATGCCTTTGAACCTGGAGATTTGGGACCCACGGCATGGGTACCACGCACTATTACTTTAAAGGGTCTGCGTTTGCTCACCCAACCTCACCAATCCTCTCAGCCCCAAGAGTGTCCAGCCTTATGTCTCATCCAGCTGTGGGTCTAGATATGGTCAATCCAGGTTGCATCAGAGCCCCTGAACGGATTTTGGAAGAATTTCTCTCTCTTTCACTGTCTTTGTTTTATGGGGTTTTTTTTTTAAGTAATCTATTTTTCAAATGGGGTTTAGCTGCTTTTGCCTGCTGTGTTTATGCCGCTTTACACCCTCTTGATTCACTTCCAGAGAGATATCAATACATAGGTTTTAAGACTCTTCCTAGTCAGATATATTCTTGGGCGGTGAATAGGGGGTGTTGAGTCCAGTTCACTGAGCAGGGAGTAGGTCTTGTCTATTACATATTTGGCTTGTGGAACGGTATCTGAGCTAATTTCAAACCCTTGTTTTATGCATCACCCCACCTCACCTTTCCCGTTAAGCAGCCATAGTGTGTTTTCTAAATGTGTGACTCTGTTCTGTTTTGGAAGTCAGTTCAGGTGTAGCGATGTTGACATTCCCTCTATAAGTGATATCTTAGGATAAGTGTCCTTTTCTGTGTGACTTACTTCACTTAGAGTCATCGTCCCTAAATCCACTCATCATGCTGCTACTAGCCTTATGACACTGATTTCATGGCTGAGTGATATTCCATTGTGCATAAGTACCACAACTTCTTTATCCATTTTTCTCTTTCCTGGGATATTTAAGGTGTACCGAAGTGGAGGTTCTTGGAAACAGAGCAGCCCTAAAGTTTGGGGTGCCTGTGTCTTGTTGATTTTTAGGTTTCCCGATTTCTACGCCCATGAGTGGAAGTGCCCTATGCTCTCTCAGCTGTGTCTATTCCATGTTTCAGGACGCAGCGTACACTTCTCCAGAGTGGCTGTTGGCAATTTCCATCCCGCCCATCAGCGTAGCAAGGCTCCCATGTCTCCATGGCCTGTCCTGCATTTCTGGTTTTTACACTTTTTTCAGCATGGCCCTTTGGACCGCTGGCAAGCGAGACTTCTTTGTAGCGCCGATTTGCCTTTCCGGCTTGCTTGGTTGGCCAAACAGGGCGTATGTGTTGTTTCCTGAATATATTCAGGAAACAACGCATACGCCCTGTTTGGCCAAGGGCATCATTGTCAACACTTTGCCGCTTTTCATGTGCTTTCAAGGCGAGTCGAATCGACCTCCTGAAATCTGTTTCCTGCAATTCTGCCTTGCTTTCAAATCCTCTTCGTTGCCTTCCCTCAATATATTTGTGGACGAGAGTCATCATTTCTAACTCTGCAGGTTTGTGAATTGCAGTGCCCCTGAGCTCCATTTGTCAACTCGCTTTTTTGAGAGCTGGCCGCAAAAGCGCAGGATTGCTTCAGGCCCTATTCTGGTTCCGGGGGGCAGGCTGAGCCTGTGGTTCATTCTTCTTCCTGATGGGAAAATAGAGTGACCTGTGCCTGTCCCAACACCTAGAGCTAGTCTCTCATTGGTTCCCCCTCTTCCCGTTCATCCTCAGGACAAATTGCGACCTGTACGAAACAGGAGGTCCACGGTGCTGATTCTCCAAGTAGGGAGATTGTTAGTGAAGCGGCTGGAATGGCGAACCCGAGCACAAGGAGAGGAAAAATGAGGTGTGTTTTAGAAACCTTTCCCGATCACACGGTGTACCACCTTCTGGGTTTCCCAGGCATGTTTTCGATGTAGGAAGATGCCCTTGAACCTGGAGATTTGGGACCCATGGCATGGGTACCACGCACTATTACTTTAAAGGGTCTGCGTTTGCTCACCCAACCTCACCAATCCTCTCAGCCCCAAGAGTGTCCAGCCTTATGTCTCATCCAGCTGTGGGTCTAGATCTGGTCAATCCAGGTTGCATCAGAGCCCCTGAACGGATTTTGTAAGAATTTCTCTCTCTTTCACTGTCTTTGTTTTATGGGGTTTTTTTTTTTAGTAATCTATTTTTATAATGCGGTTTAGCTGCTTTTCCCTGCTGTGTTTATGCCGCTTTACACCCTCTTGATTCACTTCCAGAGAGATATCAATACATAGGTTTAAAGACTCTTCCTAGTCAGATATATTCTTGGGCGGTGAATAGGGGGTGTTGAGTCCAGTTCACTGAGCAGGGAGTAGGTCTTGTCTATTACATATTTGGCTTGTGGAACGGTATGTGAGCTAATTTCAAACCCTTGTTTTATGCACCGCCCCGCCTCACCTTTCCCGTTAAGCAGCCATAGTGTGTTTTGTAAATGTGTGACTCTGTTCTGTTTTGGAATTCAGTTCAGGTGTAGCGATGTTGACATTCCCTCTATCAGTGATATCTTAGGATAAGCGTCCTTTTCTGTGTGACTTACTTCACTTAGAGTCATCGTTCCTAAATCCACTCATCATTCTGCTACTAGCCTTATGACACTGATTTCATGGCTGAGTGATATTCCATTGTGCATAAGTACCAAAACTTCTTTATCCATTTTTCTCTTTCCTGGGATATTTCAGGTGTACCGAAGTGGAGGTTCTTGGAAACAGAGCAGCCCTAAACTTTGGGGTGCCTGTGTCGTGTTGATTTTTAGGTTTCCCGATTTCTACGTCCATGAGTGGAAGTGCCCTATGCTCTCTCAGCTGTGTCTATTCCATGTTTCAGGACGCAGCGTACACTTCTCCAGAGTGGCTGTTGGCAATTTCCATCCCGCCCATCAGCGTAGCAAGGCTCCCATGTCTCCATGGCCTGTCCTGCATTTCTGGTTTTTACACTTTTTTCAGCATGGCCCTTTGGACCGCTGGCAAGCGAGACTTCTTTGTAGCGCCGATTTGCCTTTCCCGCTTGCTTGGTTGGCCAAACAGGGCGTATGCGTTGTTTCCTGAATATATTCAGGAAACAACGCATACGCCCTGTTTGGCCAAGGGCATCATTGTCAACACTTTGCCGCTTTTCATGTGCTTTCAAGGCGAGTCGAATCGACCTCCTGAAATCTGTTTCCTGCAATTCTGCCTTGCTTTCAAATCCTCTTCGTTGCCTTCCCTCAATATATTTGTGGACGAGAGTCATCATTTCTAACTCTGCAGGTTTGTGAATTGCAGTGCCCCTGAGCTCCATTTGTCAACTCGCTTTTTTGAGAGCTGGCCGCAAAAGCGCAGGATTGCTTCAGGCCCTATTCTGGTTCCGGGGGGCAGGCTGAGCCTGTGGTTCATTCTTCTTCCTGATGGGAAAATAGAGTGACCTGTGCCTGTCCCAACACCTAGAGCTAGTCTCTCATTGGTTCCCCCTCTTCCCGTTCATCCTCAGGACAAATTGCGACCTGTACGAAACAGGAGGTCCACGGTGCTGATTCTCCAAGTAGGGAGATTGTTAGTGAAGCGGCTGGAATGGCGAACCCGAGCACAAGGAGAGGAAAAATGAGGTGTGTTTTAGAAACCTTTCCCGATCACACGGTGTACCACCTTCTGGGTTTCCCAGGCATGTTTTCGATGTAGGAAGATGCCCTTGAACCTGGAGATTTGGGACCCATGGCATGGGTACCACGCACTATTACTTTAAAGGGTCTGCGTTTGCTCACCCAACCTCACCAATCCTCTCAGCCCCAAGAGTGTCCAGCCTTATGTCTCATCCAGCTGTGGGTCTAGATCTGGTCAATCCAGGTTGCATCAGAGCCCCTGAACGGATTTTGTAAGAATTTCTCTCTCTTTCACTGTCTTTGTTTTATGGGGTTTTTTTTTTTAGTAATCTATTTTTATAATGCGGTTTAGCTGCTTTTCCCTGCTGTGTTTATGCCGCTTTACACCCTCTTGATTCACTTCCAGAGAGATATCAATACATAGGTTTAAAGACTCTTCCTAGTCAGATATATTCTTGGGCGGTGAATAGGGGGTGTTGAGTCCAGTTCACTGAGCAGGGAGTAGGTCTTGTCTATTACATATTTGGCTTGTGGAACGGTATGTGAGCTAATTTCAAACCCTTGTTTTATGCACCGCCCCGCCTCACCTTTCCCGTTAAGCAGCCATAGTGTGTTTTGTAAATGTGTGACTCTGTTCTGTTTTGGAATTCAGTTCAGGTGTAGCGATGTTGACATTCCCTCTATCAGTGATATCTTAGGATAAGCGTCCTTTTCTGTGTGACTTACTTCACTTAGAGTCATCGTTCCTAAATCCACTCATCATTCTGCTACTAGCCTTATGACACTGATTTCATGGCTGAGTGATATTCCATTGTGCATAAGTACCACAACTTCTTTATCCATTTTTCTCTTTCCTGGGATATTTCAGGTGTACCGAAGTGGAGGTTCTTGGAAACAGAGCAGCCCTAAACTTTGGGGTGCCTGTGTCGTGTTGATTTTTAGGTTTCCCGATTTCTACGTCCATGAGTGGAAGTGCCCTATGCTCTCTCAGCTGTGTCTATTCCATGTTTCAGGACGCAGCGTACACTTCTCCAGAGTGGCTGTTGGCAATTTCCATCCCGCCCATCAGCGTAGCAAGGCTCCCGTGTCTCCATGGCCTGTCCCGCATTTCTGGTTTTTACACTTTTTTCAGCATGGCCCTTTTGACCGCTGGCAAGCGAGACTTCTTTGTAGCGCCGATTTGCCTTTCCGGCTTGCTTGGTTGGCCAAACAGGGCGTATGCGTTTTTTCCTGAATATATTCAGGAAAAAACGCATACGCCCTTTTTGGCCAAGGGCATCATTTTCAACGCTTTGCCGCTTTTCATGTGCTTTCAAGGCGAGTCGAATCTACCTCCTGAAATCTGTTTCCTGCAATTCTGCCTTGTTTTCAAATCCTCTTCGTTGCCTTCCCTCAATATATTTGTGGACGAGAGTCATCATTTAGAACTCTGCAGGTTTGTGAATTGCAGTGACCCTGAGCTCCATTTGTCAACTCGCTTTTTTGGGAGCTGGCCGCAAAAGCGCAGGATTGCTTCAGGCCCTATTCTGGTTCCGGGGGGCAGGCTGAGCCTGTGGTTCATTCTTCTTCCTGATGGGAAAATAGAGTGACCTGTGCCTGTCCCAACACCTAGAGCTAGTCTCTCATTGGTTCCCCCTCTTCCCGTTCATCCTCAGGACAAATTGCGACCTGTACGCAACAGGAGGTCAACGGTGCTGATTCTCCAATTAGGGAGATTGTTAGTGAAGCGGCTGGAATGGCGAACCCGAGCACAAGGAGAGGAGAAATGAGGTGCGTTTTAGAAACCTTTCCCGATCACACGGTGTACCATCTTCTGGGTTTCCCAGGCATGTTTTCGATGTAGGAAGATGCCCTTGAACCTGGAGATTTGGGACCCACGGCATGGGTACCACGCAGTATTACTTTAAAGGGTCTGCGTTTGCTCACCCAACCTCACCAATCCTCTCAGCCCCAAGAGTGTCCAGCCTTATGTCTCATCCAGCTGTGGGTCTAGATCTGGTCAATCCAGGTTGCATCAGAGCCCCTGAACGGATTTTGGAAGAATTTCTCTCTCTTTCACTGTCTTTGTTTTATGGGCCTTTTTTTTTAAGTAATCTATTTTTCAAATGGGGTTTAGCTGCTTTTGCCTGCTGTGTTTATGCCGCTTTACACCCTCTTGATTCACTTCCAGAGAGATATCAATACATAGGTTTTAAGACTCTTCCTAGTCAGATATATTCCTGGGCGGTGAATAGGGGGTGTTGAGTCCAGTTCACTGAGCAGGGAGTAGGTCTTGTCTATTACATATTTGGCTTGTGGAACGGTATCTGAGCTAATTTCACACCCTTGTTTTATGCATCGCCCCACCTCACCTTTCCCGTTAAGCAGCCATAGTGTGTTTTCTAAATGTGTGACTCTGTTCTGTTTTGGAAGTCAGTTCAGGTGTAGCGATGTTGACATTCCCTCTATAAGTGATATCTTAGGATAAGTGTCCTTTTCTGTGTGACTTACTTCACTTAGAGTCATCGTCCCTAAATCCACTCATCATGCTGCTACTAGCCTTATGACACTGATTTCATGGCTGAGTGATATTCCATTGTGCATAAGTACCACAACTTCTTTATCCATTTTTCTCTTTCCTGGGATATTTCAGGTGTACCGAAGTGGAGGTTCTTGGAAACAGAGCAGCCCTAAAGTTTGGGGTGCCTGTGTCTTGTTGATTTTTAGGTTTCCCGATTTCTACGCCCATGAGTGGAAGTGCCCTATGCTCTCTCAGCTGTGTCTATTCCATGTTTCAGGACGCAGCGTACACTTCTCCAGAGTGGCTGTTGGCAATTTCCATCCCGCCCATCAGCGTAGCAAGGCTCCCATGTCTCCATGGCCTGTCCTGCATTTCTGGTTTTTACACTTTTTTCAGCATGGCCCTTTTGACCGCTGGCAAGCGAGACTTCTTTGTAGCGCCGATTTGCCTTTCCGGCTTGCTTGGTTGGCCAAACAGGGCGTATGCGTTTTTTCCTGAATATATTCAGGAAAAAACGCATACGCCCTGTTTGGCCAAGGGCATCATTGTCAACGCTTTGCCGCTTTTCATGTGCTTTGAAGGCGAGTCGAATCGACCTCCTGAAATCTGTTTCCTGCAATTCTGCCTTGCTTTCAAATCCTCTTCGTTGCCTTCCCTCAATATATTTGGGGACGAGAGTTATCATATATAGCTCTGCAGGTTTGTGAATTGCAGTGCCCCTGAGCTCCATTTGTCAACTCGCTTTTTTGGGAGCTGGCCGCAAAAGCGCAGGATTGCTTCAGGCCCTATTCTGGTTCCGGGGGGCAGGCTGAGCCTGTGGTTCATTCTTCTTCCTGATGGGAAAATAGAGTGACCTGTGCCTGTCCCAACACCTAGAGCTAGTCTCTCATTGGTTCCCCCTCTTCCCGTTCATCCTCAGGACAAATTGCGACCTGTACGCAACAGGAGGTCAACGGTGCTGATTCTCCAAGTAGGGAGATGGTTAGTGAAGCGGCTGGAATGGCGAACCCGAGCACAAGGAGAGGAGAAATGAGGTGCGTTTTAGAAACCTTTCCCGATCACACGGTGTACCATCTTCTGGGTTTCCCAGGCATGTTTTCGATGTAGGAAGATGCCCTTGAACCTGGAGATTTGGGACCCACGGCATGGGTACCACGCACTATTACTTTAAAGGGTCTGCGTTTGCTCACCCAACCTCACCAATCCTCTCAGCCCCAAGAGTGTCCAGCCTTATGTCTCATCCAGCTGTGGGTCTAGATCTGGTCAATCCAGGTTGCATCAGAGCCCCTGAACGGATTTTGGAAGAATTTCTCTCTCTTTCACTGTCTTTGTTTTATGGGCCTTTTTTTTTAAGTAATCTATTTTTCAAATGGGGTTTAGCTGCTTTTGCCTGCTGTGTTTATGCCGCTTTACACCCTCTTGATTCACTTCCAGAGAGATATCAATACATAGGTTTTAAGACTCTTCCTAGTCAGATATATTCCTGGGCGGTGAATAGGGGGTGTTGAGTCCAGTTCACTGAGCAGGGAGTAGGTCTTGTCTATTACATATTTGGCTTGTGGAACGGTATCTGAGCTAATTTCAAACCCTTGTTTTATGCATCGCCCCACCTCACCTTTCCCGTTAAGCAGCCATAGTGTGTTTTGTAAATGTGTGACTCTGTTCTGTTTTGGAATTCAGTTCAGGTGTAGCGATGTTGACATTCCCTCTATCAGTGATATCTTAGGATAAGCGTCCTTTTCTGTGTGACTTACTTCACTTAGAGTCATCGTCCCTAAATCCACTCATCATGCTGCTACTAGCCTTATGACACTGATTTCATGGCTGAGTGATATTCCATTGTGCATAAGTACCACAACTTCTTTATCCATTTTTCTCTTTCCTGGGATATTTCAGGTGTACCGAAGTGGAGGTTCTTGGAAACAGAGCAGCCCTAAACTTTGGGGTGCCTGTGTCGTGTTGATTTTTAGGTTTCCCGATTTCTACGCCCATGAGTGGAAGTGCCCTATGCTCTCTCAGCTGTGTCTATTCCATGTTTCAGGACGCAGCGTACACTTCTCCAGAGTGGCTGTTGGCAATTTCCATCCCGCCCATCAGCGTAGCAAGGCTCCCGTGTCTCCCTGGCCTGTCCCGCATTTCTGGTTTTTACACTTTTTTCAGCATGGCCCTTTTGACCGCTGGCAAGCGAGACTTCTTTGTAGCGCCGATTTGCCTTTCCGGCTTGCTTGGTTGGCCAAACAGGGCGTATGCGTTTTTTCCTGAATATATTCAGGAAAAAACGCATACGCCCTGTTTAGCCAAGGGCATCATTGTCAACGCTTTGCCGCTTTTCATGTGCTTTCAAGGCGAGTCGAATCTACCTCCTGAAATCTGTTTCCTGCAATTCTGCCTTGTTTTCAAATCCTCTTCGTTGCCTTCCCTCAATATATTTGTGGACGAGAGTCATCATTTAGAACTCTGCAGGTTTGTGAATTGCAGTGACCCTGAGCTCCATTTGTCAACTCGCTTTTTTGGGAGCTGGCCGCAAAAGCGCAGGATTGCTTCAGGCCCTATTCTGGTTCCGGGGGGCAGGCTGAGCCTGTGGTTCATTCTTCTTCCTGATGGGAAAATAGAGTGACCTGTGCCTGTCCCAACACCTAGAGCTAGTCTCTCATTGGTTCCCCCTCTTCCCGTTCATCCTCAGGACAAATTGCGACCTGTACGAAACAGGAGGTCAACGGTGCTGATTCTCCAAGTAGGGAGATGGTTAGTGAAGCGGCTGGAATGGCGAACCCGAGCACAAGGAGAGGAGAAATGAGGTGCGTGATTGAAACCTTTCCCGATCACACGGTGTACCATCTTCTGGGTTTCCCAGGCATGTTTTCGATGTAGGAAGATGCCCTTGAACCTGGAGATTTGGGACCCATGGCATGGGTACCACGCACTATTACTTTAAAGGGTCTGCGTTTGCTCACCGAACCTCACCAATCCTCTCAGCCCCAAGAGTGTCCAGCCTTATGTCTCATCCAGCTGTGGGTCTAGATATGGTCAATCCAGGTTGCATCAGAGCCCCTGAACGGATTTTGTAAGAATTTCTCTCTCTTTCACTGTCTTTGTTTTCTGGGGTTTTTTTTTTTAAGTAATCTATTTTTATAATGGGGTTTAGCTGCTTTTCCCTGCTGTGTTTATGCCGCTTTACACCCTCTTGATTCACTTCCAGAGAGATATCAATACATAGGTTTTAAGACTCTTCCTAGTCAGATATATTCTTGGGCGGTGAATAGGGGGTGTTGAGTCCAGTTCACTGAGCAGGGAGTAGGTCTTGTCTATTACATATTTGGCTTGTGGAACGGTATGTGAGCTAATTTCAAACCCTTGTTTTATGAACCGCCCCGCCTCACCTTTCCCGTTAAGCAGCCATAGTGTGTTTTCTACATGTGTGACTCTGTTCTGTTTTGGATTTCAGTTCAGGTGTAGCGATGTTGACATTCCCTCTATAACTGATATCTTAGGATAAGCGTCCTTTTCTGTGTGACTTACTTCACTTAGAGTCATCGTCCCTAAATCCACTCATCATGCTGCTACTAGCCTTATGACACTGATTTCATGGCTGAGTGATATTCCATTGTGCATAAGTACCACAACTTCTTTATCCATTTTTCTCTTTCCTGGGATATTTAAGGTGTACCGAAGTGGAGGTTCTTGGAAACAGAGCAGCCCTAAACTTTGGGGTGCCTGTGTCGTGTTGATTTTTAGGTTTCCCGATTTCTACGCCCATGAGTGGAAGTGCCCTATGCTCTCTCAGCTGTGTCTATTCCATGTTTCAGGACGCAGCGTACACTTCTCCAGAGTGGCTGTTGGCAATTTCCATCCCGCCCATCAGCGTAGCAAGGCTCCCGTGTCTCCATGGCCTATCCCGCATTTCTGGTTTTTACACTTTTTTCAGCATGGCCCTTTTGACCGCTGGCAAGCGAGACTTCTTTGTAGCGCCGATTTGCCTTTCCGGCTTGCTTGGTTGGCCAAAAAGGGCGTATGCGTTTTTTCCTGAATATATTCAGGAAAAAACGCATACGCCCTTTTTGGCCAAGGGCATCATTGTCAACGCTTTGCTGCTTTTCATGTGATTTCAAGGCGAGTCGAAACTACCTCCTGAAATCTGTTTCCTGCAATTCTGCCTTGTTTTCAAATCCTCTTCGTTGCCTTCCCTCAATATATTTGTGGACGAGAGTCATCATTTCTAACTCTGCAGTTTTGTGAACTGCAGTGCCCCTGAGCTCCATTTGTCAACTCGCTTTTTTGAGAGCTGGCCGCAAAAGCGCAGGATTGCTTCAGGCCCTATTCTGGTTCCGGAGGGCAGGCTGAGCCTGTGGTTCATTCTTCTTCCTGATGGGAAAATAGAGTGACCTGTGCCTGTCCCAACACCTAGAGCTAGTCTCTCATTGGTTCCCCCTCTTCCCGTTCATCCTCAGGACAAATTGCGACCTGTACGCAACAGGAGGTCAACGGTGCTGATTCTCCAAGTAGGGAGATTGTTAGTGAAGCGGCTGGAATGGCGAACCCGAGCACAAGGAGAGGAGAAATGAGGTGCGTTTTTGAAACCTTTCCCGATCACACGGTGTACCATCTTCTGGGTTTCCCAGGCATGTTTTCGATGTAGGAAGATACCCTTGAACCTGGAGATTTGGGACCCACGGCATGGGTACCACGCACTATTACTTTAAAGGGTCTGCGTTTGCTCACCCAACCTCACCAATCCTCTCAGCCCCAAGAGTGTCCAGCCTTATGTCTCATCCAGCTGTGGGTCTAGATATGGTCAATCCAGGTTGCATCAGAGCCCCTGAACGGATTTTGGAAGAATTTCTCTCTCTTTCACTGTCTTTGTTTTATGGGGTTTTTTTTTTAAGTAATCTATTTTTCAAATGGGGTTTAGCTGCTTTTGCCTGCTGTGTTTATGCCGCTTTACACCCTCTTGATTCACTTCCAGAGAGATATCAATACATAGGTTTTAAGACTCTTCCTAGTCAGATATATTCTTGGGCGGTGAATAGGGGGTGTTGAGTCCAGTTCACTGAGCAGGGAGTAGGTCTTGTCTATTACATATTTGGCTTGTGGAACGGTATCTGAGCTAATTTCAAACCCTTGTTTTATGCATCGCCCCACCTCACCTTTCCCGTTAAGCAGCCATAGTGTGTTTTCTAAATGTGTGACTCTGTTCTGTTTTGGAAGTCAGTTCAGGTGTAGCGATGTTGACATTCCCTCTATAAGTGATATCTTAGGATAAGTGTCCTTTTCTGTGTGACTTACTTCACTTAGAGTCATCGTCCCTAAATCCACTCATCATGCTGCTACTAGCCTTATGACACTGATTTCATGGCTGAGTGATATTCCATTGTGCATAAGTACCACAACTTCTTTATCCATTTTTCTCTTTCCTGGGATATTTCAGGTGTACCGAAGTGGAGGTTCTTGGAAACAGAGCAGCCCTAAAGTTTGGGGTGCCTGTGTCTTGTTGATTTTTAGGTTTCCCGATTTCTACGCCCATGAGTGGAAGTGCCCTATGCTCTCTCAGCTGTGTCTATTCCATGTTTCAGGACGCAGCGTACACTTCTCCAGAGTGGCTGTTGGCAATTTCCATCCCGCCCATCAGCGTAGCAAGGCTCCCATGTCTCCATGGCCTGTCCTGCATTTCTGGTTTTTACACTTTTTTCAGCATGGCCCTTTTGACCGCTGGCAAGCGAGACTTCTTTGTAGCGCCGATTTGCCTTTCCGGCTTGCTTGGTTGGCCAAACAGGGCGTATGCGTTTTTTCCTGAATATATTCAGGAAAAAACGCATACGCCCTGTTTGGCCAAGGGCATCATTGTCAACGCTTTGCCGCTTTTCATGTGCTTTGAAGGCGAGTCGAATCGACCTCCTGAAATCTGTTTCCTGCAATTCTGCCTTGCTTTCAAATCCTCTTCGTTGCCTTCCCTCAATATATTTGGGGACGAGAGTTATCATATATATCTCTGCAGGTTTGTGAATTGCAGTGCCCCTGAGCTCCATTTGTCAACTCGCTTTTTTGGGAGCTGGCCGCAAAAGCGCAGGATTGCTTCAGGCCCTATTCTGGTTCCGGGGGGCAGGCTGAGCCTGTGGTTCATTCTTCTTCCTGATGGGAAAATAGAGTGACCTGTGCCTGTCCCAACACCTAGAGCTAGTCTCTCATTGGTTCCCCCTCTTCCCGTTCATCCTCAGGACAAATTGCGACCTGTACGCAACAGGAGGTCAACGGTGCTGATTCTCCAAGTAGGGAGATGGTTAGTGAAGCGTCTGGAATGGCGAACCCGAGCACAAGGAGAGGAGAAATGAGGTGCGTTTTAGAAACCTTTCCCGATCACACGGTGTACCATCTTCTGGGTTTCCCAGGCATGTTTTCGATGTAGTAAGATGCCCTTGAACCTGGAGATTTGGGACCCACGGCATGGGTACCACGCACTATTACTTTAAAGGGTCTGCGTTTGCTCACCCAACCTCACCAATCCTCTCAGCCCCAAGAGTGTCCAGCCTTATGTCTCATCCAGCTGTGGGTCTAGATCTGGTCAATCCAGGTTGCATCAGAGCCCCTGAACGGATTTTGGAAGAATTTCTCTCTCTTTCACTGTCTTTGTTTTATGGGCCTTTTTTTTTTAAGTAATCTATTTTTCAAATGGGGTTTAGCTGCTTTTGCCTGCTGTGTTTATGCCGCTTTACACCCTCTTGATTCACTTCCAGAGAGATATCAATACATAGGTTTTAAGACTCTTCCTAGTCAGATATATTCCTGGGCGGTGAATAGGGGGTGTTGAGTCCAGTTCACTGAGCAGGGAGTAGGTCTTGTCTATTACATATTTGGCTTGTGGAACGGTATCTGAGCTAATTTCACACCCTTGTTTTATGCATCGCCCCACCTCACCTTTCCCGTTAAGCAGCCATAGTGTGTTTTCTAAATGTGTGACTCTGTTCTGTTTTGGAAGTCAGTTCAGGTGTAGCGATGTTGACATTCCCTCTATAAGTGATATCTTAGGATAAGTGTCCTTTTCTGTGTGACTTACTTCACTTAGAGTCATCGTCCCTAAATCCACTCATCATGCTGCTACTAGCCTTATGACACTGATTTCATGGCTGAGTGATATTCCATTGTGCATAAGTACCACAACTTCTTTATCCATTTTTCTCTTTCCTGGGATATTTCAGGTGTACCGAAGTGGAGGTTCTTGGAAACAGAGCAGCCCTAAAGTTTGGGGTGCCTGTGTCTTGTTGATTTTTAGGTTTCCCGATTTCTACTCCCATGAGTGGAAGTGCCCTATGCTCTCTCAGCTGTGTCTATTCCATGTTTCAGGACGCAGCGTACACTTCTCCAGAGTGGCTGTTGGCAATTTCCATCCCGCCCATCAGCGTAGCAAGGCTCCCATGTCTCCATGGCCTGTCCTGCATTTCTGGTTTTTACACTTTTTTCAGCATGGCCCTTTTGACCGCTGGCAAGCGAGACTTCTTTGTAGCGCCGATTTGCCTTTCCGGCTTGCTTGGTTGGCCAAACAGGGCGTATGCGTTTTTTCCTGAATATATTCAGGAAAAAACGCATACGCCCTGTTTGGCCAAGGGCATCATTGTCAACGCTTTGCCGCTTTTCATGTGCTTTCAAGGCGAGTCGAATCGACCTCCTGAAATCTGTTTCCTGCAATTCTGCCTTGTTTTCAAATCCTCTTCGTTGCCTTCCCTCAATATATTTGTGGACGAGAGTCATCATTTAGAACTCTGCAGGTTTGTGAATTGCAGTGACCCTGAGCTCCATTTGTCAACTCGCTTTTTTGGGAGCTGGCCGCAAAAGCGCAGGATTGCTTCAGGCCCTATTCTGGTTCCGGGGGGCAGGCTGAGCCTGTGGTTCATTCTTCTTCCTGATGGGAAAATAGAGTGACCTGTGCCTGTCCCAACACCTAGAGCTAGTCTCTCATTGGTTCCCCCTCTTCCCGTTCATCCTCAGGACAAATTGCGACCTGTACGAAACAGGAGGTCAACGGTGCTGATTCTCCAAGTAGGGAGATGGTTAGTGAAGCGGCTGGAATGGCGAACCCGAGCACAAGGAGAGGAGAAATGAGGTGCGTGATTGAAACCTTTCCCGATCACACGGTGTACCATCTTCTGGGTTTCCCAGGCATGTTTTCGATGTAGGAAGATGCCCTTGAACCTGGAGATTTGGGACCCATGGCATGGGTACCACGCACTATTACTTTAAAGGGTCTGCGTTTGCTCACCGAACCTCACCAATCCTCTCAGCCCCAAGAGTGTCCAGCCTGATGTCTCATCCAGCTGTGGGTCTAGATATGGTCAATCCAGGTTGCATCAGAGCCCCTGAACGGATTTTGTAAGAATTTCTCTCTCTTTCACTGTCTTTGTTTTCTGGGGTTTTTTTTTTAAGTAATCTATTTTTATAATGGGGTTTAGCTGCTTTTCCCTGCTGTGTTTATGCCGCTTTACACCCTCTTGATTCACTTCCAGAGAGATATCAATACATAGGTTTTAAGACTCTTCCTAGTCAGATATATTCTTGGGCGGTGAATAGGGGGTGTTGAGTCCAGTTCACTGAGCAGGGAGTAGGTCTTGTCTATTACATATTTGGCTTGTGGAACGGTATGTGAGCTAATTTCAAACCCTTGTTTTATGAACCGCCCCGCCTCACCTTTCCCGTTAAGCAGCCATAGTGTGTTTTCTACATGTGTGACTCTGTTCTGTTTTGGATTTCAGTTCAGGTGTAGCGATGTTGACATTCCCTCTATAACTGATATCTTAGGATAAGCGTCCTTTTCTGTGTGACTTACTTCACTTAGAGTCATCGTCCCTAAATCCACTCATCATGCTGCTACTAGCCTTATGACACTGATTTCATGGCTGAGTGATATTCCATTGTGCATAAGTACCACAACTTCTTTATCCATTTTTCTCTTTCCTGGGATATTTAAGGTGTACCGAAGTGGAGGTTCTTGGAAACAGAGCAGCCCTAAACTTTGGGGTGCCTGTGTCGTGTTGATTTTTAGGTTTCCCGATTTCTACGCCCATGAGTGGAAGTGCCCTATGCTCTCTCAGCTGTGTCTATTCCATGTTTCAGGACGCAGCGTACACTTCTGCAGAGTGGCTGTTGGCAATTTCCATCCCGCCCATCAGCGTAGCAAGGCTCCCGTGTCTCCATGGCCTATCCCGCATTTCTGGTTTTTACACTTTTTTCAGCATGGCCCTTTTGACCGCTGGCAAGCGAGACTTCTTTGTAGCGCCGATTTGCCTTTCCGGCTTGCTTGGTTGGCCAAAAAGGGCGTATGCGTTTTTTCCTGAATATATTCAGGAAAAAACGCATACGCCCTTTTTGGCCAAGGGCATCATTGTCAACGCTTTGCTGCTTTTCATGTGATTTCAAGGCGAGTCGAAACTACCTCCTGAAATCTGTTTCCTGCAATTCTGCCTTGTTTTCAAATCCTCTTCGTTGCCTTCCCTCAATATATTTGTGGACGAGAGTCATCATTTCTAACTCTGCAGTTTTGTGAACTGCAGTGCCCCTGAGCTCCATTTGTCAACTCGCTTTTTTGAGAGCTGGCCGCAAAAGCGCAGGATTGCTTCAGGCCCTATTCTGGTTCCGGAGGGCAGGCTGAGCCTGTGGTTCATTCTTCTTCCTGATGGGAAAATAGAGTGACCTGTGCCTGTCCCAACACCTAGAGCTAGTCTCTCATTGGTTCCCCCTCTTCCCGTTCATCCTCAGGACAAATTGCGACCTGTACGCAACAGGAGGTCAACGGTGCTGATTCTCCAAGTAGGGAGATTGTTAGTGAAGCGGCTGGAATGGCGAACCCGAGCACAAGGAGAGGAGAAATGAGGTGCGTTTTTGAAACCTTTCCCGATCACACGGTGTACCATCTTCTGGGTTTCCCAGGCATGTTTTCGATGTAGGAAGATACCCTTGAACCTGGAGATTTGGGACCCACGGCATGGGTACCACGCACTATTACTTTAAAGGGTCTGCGTTTGCTCACCCAACCTCACCAATCCTCTCAGCCCCAAGAGTGTCCAGCCTTATGTCTCATCCAGCTGTGGGTCTAGATATGGTCAATCCAGGTTGCATCAGAGCCCCTGAACGGATTTTGGAAGAATTTCTCTCTCTTTCACTGTCTTTGTTTTATGGGGTTTTTTTTTTAAGTAATCTATTTTTCAAATGGGGTTTAGCTGCTTTTGCCTGCTGTGTTTATGCCGCTTTACACCCTCTTGATTCACTTCCAGAGAGATATCAATACATAGGTTTTAAGACTCTTCCTAGTCAGATATATTCTTGGGCGGTGAATAGGGGGTGTTGAGTCCAGTTCACTGAGCAGGGAGTAGGTCTTGTCTATTACATATTTGGCTTGTGGAACGGTATCTGAGCTAATTTCAAACCCTTGTTTTATGCATCGCCCCACCTCACCTTTCCCGTTAAGCAGCCATAGTGTGTTTTCTAAATGTGTGACTCTGTTCTGTTTTGGAAGTCAGTTCAGGTGTAGCGATGTTGACATTCCCTCTATAAGTGATATCTTAGGATAAGTGTCCTTTTCTGTGTGACTTACTTCACTTAGAGTCATCGTCCCTAAATCCACTCATCATGCTGCTACTAGCCTTATGACACTGATTTCATGGCTGAGTGATATTCCATTGTGCATAAGTACCACAACTTCTTTATCCATTTTTCTCTTTCCTGGGATATTTCAGGTGTACCGAAGTGGAGGTTCTTGGAAACAGAGCAGCCCTAAAGTTTGGGGTGCCTGTGTCTTGTTGATTTTTAGGTTTCCCGATTTCTACGCCCATGAGTGGAAGTGCCCTATGCTCTCTCAGCTGTGTCTATTCCATGTTTCAGGACGCAGCGTACACTTCTCCAGAGTGGCTGTTGGCAATTTCCATCCCGCCCATCAGCTTAACAAGGCTCCCATGTCTCCATGGCCTGTCCTGCATTTCTGGTTTTTACACTTTTTTCAGCATGGCCCTTTTGACCGCTGGCAAGCGAGACTTCTTTGTAGCGCCGATTTGCCTTTCCGGCTTGCTTGGTTGGCCAAACAGGGCGTATGCGTTTTTTCCTGAATATATTCAGGAAAAAACGCATACGCCCTGTTTGGCCAAGGGCATCATTGTCAACGCTTTGCCGCTTTTCATGTGCTTTGAAGGCGAGTCGAATCGACCTCCTGAAATCTGTTTCCTGCAATTCTGCCTTGCTTTCAAATCCTCTTCGTTGCCTTCCCTCAATATATTTGGGGACGAGAGTTATCATATATAGATCTGCAGGTTTGTGAATTGCAGTGCCCCTGAGCTCCATTTGTCAACTCGCTTTTTTGGGAGCTGGCCGCAAAAGCGCAGGATTGCTTCAGGCCCTATTCTGGTTCCGGGGGGCAGGCTGAGCCTGTGGTTCATTCTTCTTCCTGATGGGAAAATAGAGTGACCTGTGCCTGTCCCAACACCTAGAGCTAGTCTCTCATTGGTTCCCCCTCTTCCCGTTCATCCTCAGGACAAATTGCGACCTGTACGCAACAGGAGGTCAACGGTGCTGATTCTCCAAGTAGGGAGATGGTTAGTGAAGCGGCTGGAATGGCGAACCCGAGCACAAGGAGAGGAGAAATGAGGTGCGTTTTAGAAACCTTTCCCGATCACACGGTGTACCATCTTCTGGGTTTCCCAGGCATGTTTTCGATGTAGGAAGATGCCCTTGAACCTGGAGATTTGGGACCCACGGCATGGGTACCACGCACTATTACTTTAAAGGGTCTGCGTTTGCTCACCCAACCTCACCAATCCTCTCAGCCCCAAGAGTGTCCAGCCTTATGTCTCATCCAGCTGTGGGTCTAGATCTGGTCAATCCAGGTTGCATCAGAGCCCCTGAACGGATTTTGGAAGAATTTCTCTCTCTTTCACTGTCTTTGTTTTATGGGGTTTTTTTTTTAAGTAATCTATTTTTCAAATGGGGTTTAGCTGCTTTTGCCTGCTGTGTTTATGCCGCTTTACACCCTCTTGATTCACTTCCAGAGAGATATCAATACATAGGTTTTAAGACTCTTCCTAGTCAGATATATTCTTGGGCGGTGAATAGGGGGTGTTGAGTCCAGTTCACTGAGCAGGGAGTAGGTCTTGTCTATTACATATTTGGCTTGTGGAACGGTATCTGAGCTAATTTCAAACCCTTGTTTTATGCATCGCCCCACCTCACCTTTCCCGTTAAGCAGCCATAGTGTGTTTTCTAAATGTGTGACTCTGTTCTGTTTTGGAAGTCAGTTCAGGTGTAGCGATGTTGACATTCCCTCTATAAGTGATATCTTAGGATAAGTGTCCTTTTCTGTGTGACTTACTTCACTTAGAGTCATCGTCCCTAAATCCACTCATCATGCTGCTACTAGCCTTATGACACTGATTTCATGGCTGAGTGATATTCCATTGTGCATAAGTACCACAACTTCTTTATCCATTTTTCTCTTTCCTGGGATATTTCAGGTGTACCGAAGTGGAGGTTCTTGGAAACAGAGCAGCCCTAAAGTTTGGGGTGCCTGTGTCTTGTTGATTTTTAGGTTTCCCGATTTCTACGCCCATGAGTGGAAGTGCCCTATGCTCTCTCAGCTGTGTCTATTCCATGTTTCAGGACGCAGCGTACACTTCTCCAGAGTGGCTGTTGGCAATTTCCATCCCGCCCATCAGCTTAACAAGGCTCCCATGTCTCCATGGCCTGTCCTGCATTTCTGGTTTTTACACTTTTTTCAGCATGGCCCTTTTGACCGCTGGCAAGCGAGACTTCTTTGTAGCGCCGATTTGCCTTTCCGGCTTGCTTGGTTGGCCAAACAGGGCGTATGCGTTTTTTCCTGAATATATTCAGGAAAAAACGCATACGCCCTGTTTGGCCAAGGGCATCATTGTCAACGCTTTGCCGCTTTTCATGTGCTTTGAAGGCGAGTCGAATCGACCTCCTGAAATCTGTTTCCTGCAATTCTGCCTTGCTTTCAAATCCTCTTCGTTGCCTTCCCTCAATATATTTGGGGACGAGAGTTATCATATATAGATCTGCAGGTTTGTGAATTGCAGTGCCCCTGAGCTCCATTTGTCAACTCGCTTTTTTGGGAGCTGGCCGCAAAAGCGCAGGATTGCTTCAGGCCCTATTCTGGTTCCGGGGGGCAGGCTGAGCCTGTGGTTCATTCTTCTTCCTGATGGGAAAATAGAGTGACCTGTGCCTGTCCCAACACCTAGAGCTAGTCTCTCATTGGTTCCCCCTCTTCCCGTTCATCCTCAGGACAAATTGCGACCTGTACGCAACAGGAGGTCAACGGTGCTGATTCTCCAAGTAGGGAGATGGTTAGTGAAGCGTCTGGAATGGCGAACCCGAGCACAAGGAGAGGAGAAATGAGGTGCGTTTTAGAAACCTTTCCCGATCACACGGTGTACCATCTTCTGGGTTTCCCAGGCATGTTTTCGATGTAGTAAGATGCCCTTGAACCTGGAGATTTGGGACCCACGGCATGGGTACCACGCACTATTACTTTAAAGGGTCTGCGTTTGCTCACCCAACCTCACCAATCCTCTCAGCCCCAAGAGTGTCCAGCCTTATGTCTCATCCAGCTGTGGGTCTAGATCTGGTCAATCCAGGTTGCATCAGAGCCCCTGAACGGATTTTGGAAGAATTTCTCTCTCTTTCACTGTCTTTGTTTTATGGGCCTTTTTTTTTTAAGTAATCTATTTTTCAAATGGGGTTTAGCTGCTTTTGCCTGCTGTGTTTATGCCGCTTTACACCCTCTTGATTCACTTCCAGAGAGATATCAATACATAGGTTTTAAGACTCTTCCTAGTCAGATATATTCCTGGGCGGTGAATAGGGGGTGTTGAGTCCAGTTCACTGAGCAGGGAGTAGGTCTTGTCTATTACATATTTGGCTTGTGGAACGGTATCTGAGCTAATTTCACACCCTTGTTTTATGCATCGCCCCACCTCACCTTTCCCGTTAAGCAGCCATAGTGTGTTTTCTAAATGTGTGACTCTGTTCTGTTTTGGAAGTCAGTTCAGGTGTAGCGATGTTGACATTCCCTCTATAAGTGATATCTTAGGATAAGTGTCCTTTTCTGTGTGACTTACTTCACTTAGAGTCATCGTCCCTAAATCCACTCATCATGCTGCTACTAGCCTTATGACACTGATTTCATGGCTGAGTGATATTCCATTGTGCATAAGTACCACAACTTCTTTATCCATTTTTCTCTTTCCTGGGATATTTCAGGTGTACCGAAGTGGAGGTTCTTGGAAACAGAGCAGCCCTAAAGTTTGGGGTGCCTGTGTCTTGTTGATTTTTAGGTTTCCCGATTTCTACTCCCATGAGTGGAAGTGCCCTATGCTCTCTCAGCTGTGTCTATTCCATGTTTCAGGACGCAGCGTACACTTCTCCAGAGTGGCTGTTGGCAATTTCCATCCCGCCCATCAGCGTAGCAAGGCTCCCATGTCTCCATGGCCTGTCCTGCATTTCTGGTTTTTACACTTTTTTCAGCATGGCCCTTTTGACCGCTGGCAAGCGAGACTTCTTTGTAGCGCCGATTTGCCTTTCCGGCTTGCTTGGTTGGCCAAACAGGGCGTATGCGTTTTTTCCTGAATATATTCAGGAAAAAACGCATACGCCCTGTTTGGCCAAGGGCATCATTGTCAACGCTTTGCCGCTTTTCATGTGCTTTGAAGGCGAGTCGAATCGACCTCCTGAAATCTGTTTCCTGCAATTCTGCCTTGCTTTCAAATCCTCTTCGTTGCCTTCCCTCAATATATTTGGGGACGAGAGTTATCATATATAGCTCTGCAGGTTTGTGAATTGCAGTGCCCCTGAGCTCCATTTGTCAACTCGCTTTTTTGGGAGCTGGCCGCAAAAGCGCAGGATTGCTTCAGGCCCTATTCTGGTTCCGGGGGGCAGGCTGAGCCTGTGGTTCATTCTTCTTCCTGATGGGAAAATAGAGTGACCTGTGCCTGTCCCAACACCTAGAGCTAGTCTCTCATTGGTTCCCCCTCTTCCCGTTCATCCTCAGGACAAATTGCGACCTGTACGCAACAGGAGGTCAACGGTGCTGATTCTCCAAGTAGGGAGATGGTTAGTGAAGCGGCTGGAATGGCGAACCCGAGCACAAGGAGAGGAGAAATGAGGTGCGTTTTAGAAACCTTTCCCGATCACACGGTGTACCATCTTCTGGGTTTCCCAGGCATGTTTTCGATGTAGGAAGATGCCCTTGAACCTGGAGATTTGGGACCCACGGCATGGGTACCACGCACTATTACTTTAAAGGGTCTGCGTTTGCTCACCCAACCTCACCAATCCTCTCAGCCCCAAGAGTGTCCAGCCTTATGTCTCATCCAGCTGTGGGTCTAGATCTGGTCAATCCAGGTTGCATCAGAGCCCCTGAACGGATTTTGGAAGAATTTCTCTCTCTTTCACTGTCTTTGTTTTATGGGCCTTTTTTTTTTAAGTAATCTATTTTTCAAATGGGGTTTAGCTGCTTTTGCCTGCTGTGTTTATGCCGCTTTACACCCTCTTGATTCACTTCCAGAGAGATATCAATACATAGGTTTTAAGACTCTTCCTAGTCAGATATATTCCTGGGCGGTGAATAGGGGGTGTTGAGTCCAGTTCACTGAGCAGGGAGTAGGTCTTGTCTATTACATATTTGGCTTGTGGAACGGTATCTGAGCTAATTTCAAACCCTTGTTTTATGCATCGCCCCACCTCACCTTTCCCGTTAAGCAGCCATAGTGTGTTTTGTAAATGTGTGACTCTGTTCTGTTTTGGAATTCAGTTCAGGTGTAGCGATGTTGACATTCCCTCTATCAGTGATATCTTAGGATAAGCGTCCTTTTCTGTGTGACTTACTTCACTTAGAGTCATCGTTCCTAAATCCACTCATCATGCTGCTACTAGCCTTATGACACTGATTTCATGGCTGAGTGATATTCCATTGTGCATAAGTACCACAACTTCTTTATCCATTTTTCTCTTTCCTGGGAATTTCAGGTGTACCGAAGTGGAGGTTCTTGGAAACAGAGCAGCCCTAAACTTTGGGGTGCCTGTGTCGTGTTGATTTTTAGGTTTCCCGATTTCTACGCCCATGAGTGGAAGTGCCCTATGCTCTCTCAGCTGTGTCTATTCCATGTTTCAGGACGCAGCGTACACTTCTCCAGAGTGGCTGTTGGCAATTTACATCCCGCCCATCAGCGTAGCAAGGCTCCCGTGTCTCCCTGGCCTGTCCCGCATTTCTGGTTTTTACACTTTTTTCAGCATGGCCCTTTTGACCGCTGGCAAGCGAGACTTCTTTGTAGCGCCGATTTGCCTTTCCGGCTTGCTTGGTTGGCCAAACAGGGCGTATGCGTTTTTTCCTGAATATATTCAGGAAAAAACGCATACGCCCTTTTTGGCCAAGGGCATCATTGTCAACGCTTTGCCGCTTTTCATGTGCTTTCAAGGCGAGTCGAATCTACCTCCTGAAATCTGTTTCCTGCAATTCTGCCTTGCTTTCAAATCCTCTTCGTTGCCTTCCCTCAATATATTTGTGGACGAGAGTCATCATTTCTAACTCTGCAGTTTTGTGAACTGCAGTGCCCCTGAGCTCCATTTGTCAACTCGCTTTTTTGAGAGCTGGCCGCAAAAGCGCAGGATTGCTTCAGGCCCTATTCTGGTTCCGGAGGGCAGGCTGAGCCTGTGGTTCATTCTTCTTCCTGATGGGAAAATAGAGTGACCTGTGCCTGTCCCAACACCTAGAGCTAGTCTCTCATTGGTTCCCCCTCTTCCCGTTCATCCTCAGGACAAATTGCGACCTGTACGCAACAGGAGGTCAACGGTGCTGATTCTCCAAGTAGGGAGATTGTTAGTGAAGCGGCTGGAATGGCGAACCCGAGCACAAGGAGAGGAGAAATGAGGTGCGTTTTTGAAACCTTTCCCGATCACACGGTGTACCATCTTCTGGGTTTCCCAGGCATGTTTTCGATGTAGGAAGATACCCTTGAACCTGGAGATTTGGGACCCACGGCATGGGTACCACGCACTATTACTTTAAAGGGTCTGCGTTTGCTCACCCAACCTCACCAATCCTCTCAGCCCCAAGAGTGTCCAGCCTTATGTCTCATCCAGCTGTGGGTCTAGATATGGTCAATCCAGGTTGCATCAGAGCCCCTGAACGGATTTTGGAAGAATTTCTCTCTCTTTCACTGTCTTTGTTTTATGGGGTTTTTTTTTAAGTAATCTATTTTTCAAATGGGGTTTAGCTGCTTTTGCCTGCTGTGTTTATGCCGCTTTACACCCTCTTGATTCACTTCCAGAGAGATATCAATACATAGGTTTTAAGACTCTTCCTAGTCAGATATATTCTTGGGCGGTGAATAGGGGGTGTTGAGTCCAGTTCACTGAGCAGGGAGTAGGTCTTGTCTATTACATATTTGGCTTGTGGAACGGTATCTGAGCTAATTTCAAACCCTTGTTTTATGCATCGCCCCACCTCACCTTTCCCGTTAAGCAGCCATAGTGTGTTTTCTAAATGTGTGACTCTGTTCTGTTTTGGAAGTCAGTTCAGGTGTAGCGATGTTGACATTCCCTCTATAAGTGATATCTTAGGATAAGTGTCCTTTTCTGTGTGACTTACTTCACTTAGAGTCATCGTCCCTAAATCCACTCATCATGCTGCTACTAGCCTTATGACACTGATTTCATGGCTGAGTGATATTCCATTGTGCATAAGTACCACAACTTCTTTATCCATTTTTCTCTTTCCTGGGATATTTCAGGTGTACCGAAGTGGAGGTTCTTGGAAACAGAGCAGCCCTAAAGTTTGGGGTGCCTGTGTCTTGTTGATTTTTAGGTTTCCCGATTTCTACGCCCATGAGTGGAAGTGCCCTATGCTCTCTCAGCTGTGTCTATTCCATGTTTCAGGACGCAGCGTACACTTCTCCAGAGTGGCTGTTGGCAATTTCCATCCCGCCCATCAGCTTAACAAGGCTCCCATGTCTCCATGGCCTGTCCTGCATTTCTGGTTTTTACACTTTTTTCAGCATGGCCCTTTTGACCGCTGGCAAGCGAGACTTCTTTGTAGCGCCGATTTGCCTTTCCGGCTTGCTTGGTTGGCCAAACAGGGCGTATGCGTTTTTTCCTGAATATATTCAGGAAAAAACGCATACGCCCTGTTTGGCCAAGGGCATCATTGTCAACGCTTTGCCGCTTTTCATGTGCTTTGAAGGCGAGTCGAATCGACCTCCTGAAATCTGTTTCCTGCAATTCTGCCTTGCTTTCAAATCCTCTTCGTTGCCTTCCCTCAATATATTTGGGGACGAGAGTTATCATATATAGATCTGCAGGTTTGTGAATTGCAGTGCCCCTGAGCTCCATTTGTCAACTCGCTTTTTTGGGAGCTGGCCGCAAAAGCGCAGGATTGCTTCAGGCCCTATTCTGGTTCCGGGGGGCAGGCTGAGCCTGTGGTTCATTCTTCTTCCTGATGGGAAAATAGAGTGACCTGTGCCTGTCCCAACACCTAGAGCTAGTCTCTCATTGGTTCCCCCTCTTCCCGTTCATCCTCAGGACAAATTGCGACCTGTACGCAACAGGAGGTCAACGGTGCTGATTCTCCAAGTAGGGAGATGGTTAGTGAAGCGTCTGGAATGGCGAACCCGAGCACAAGGAGAGGAGAAATGAGGTGCGTTTTAGAAACCTTTCCCGATCACACGGTGTACCATCTTCTGGGTTTCCCAGGCATGTTTTCGATGTAGGAAGATGCCCTTGAACCTGGAGATTTGGGACCCACGGCATGGGTACCACGCACTATTACTTTAAAGGGTCTGCGTTTGCTCACCCAACCTCACCAATCCTCTCAGCCCCAAGAGTGTCCAGCCTTATGTCTCATCCAGCTGTGGGTCTAGATCTGGTCAATCCAGGTTGCATCAGAGCCCCTGAACGGATTTTGGAAGAATTTCTCTCTCTTTCACTGTCTTTGTTTTATGGGCCTTTTTTTTTTAAGTAATCTATTTTTCAAATGGGGTTTAGCTGCTTTTGCCTGCTGTGTTTATGCCGCTTTACACCCTCTTGATTCACTTCCAGAGAGATATCAATACATAGGTTTTAAGACTCTTCCTAGTCAGATATATTCCTGGGCGGTGAATAGGGGGTGTTGAGTCCAGTTCACTGAGCAGGGAGTAGGTCTTGTCTATTACATATTTGGCTTGTGGAACGGTATCTGAGCTAATTTCACACCCTTGTTTTATGCATCGCCCCACCTCACCTTTCCCGTTAAGCAGCCATAGTGTGTTTTCTAAATGTGTGACTCTATTCTGTTTTGGAAGTCAGTTCAGGTGTAGCGATGTTGACATTCCCTCTATAAGTGATATCTTAGGATAAGTGTCCTTTTCTGTGTGACTTACTTCACTTAGAGTCATCGTCCCTAAATCCACTCATCATGCTGCTACTAGCCTTATGACACTGATTTCATGGCTGAGTGATATTCCATTGTGCATAAGTACCACAACTTCTTTATCCATTTTTCTCTTTCCTGGGATATTTCAGGTGTACCGAAGTGGAGGTTCTTGGAAACAGAGCAGCCCTAAAGTTTGGGGTGCCTGTGTCTTGTTGATTTTTAGGTTTCCCGATTTCTACTCCCATGAGTGGAAGTGCCCTATGCTCTCTCAGCTGTGTCTATTCCATGTTTCAGGACGCAGCGTACACTTCTCCAGAGTGGCTGTTGGCAATTTCCATCCCGCCCATCAGCGTAGCAAGGCTCCCATGTCTCCATGGCCTGTCCTGCATTTCTGGTTTTTACACTTTTTTCAGCATGGCCCTTTTGACCGCTGGCAAGCGAGACTTCTTTGTAGCGCCGATTTGCCTTTCCGGCTTGCTTGGTTGGCCAAACAGGGCGTATGCGTTTTTTCCTGAATATATTCAGGAAAAAACGCATACGCCCTGTTTGGCCAAGGGCATCATTGTCAACGCTTTGCCGCTTTTCATGTGCTTTGAAGGCGAGTCGAATCGACCTCCTGAAATCTGTTTCCTGCAATTCTGCCTTGCTTTCAAATCCTCTTCGTTGCCTTCCCTCAATATATTTGGGGACGAGAGTTATCATATATATCTCTGCAGGTTTGTGAATTGCAGTGCCCCTGAGCTCCATTTGTCAACTCGCTTTTTTGGGAGCTGGCCGCAAAAGCGCAGGATTGCTTCAGGCCCTATTCTGGTTCCGGGGGGCAGGCTGAGCCTGTGGTTCATTCTTCTTCCTGATGGGAAAATAGAGTGACCTGTGCCTGTCCCAACACCTAGAGCTAGTCTCTCATTGGTTCCCCCTCTTCCCGTTCATCCTCAGGACAAATTGCGACCTGTACGCAACAGGAGGTCAACGGTGCTGATTCTCCAAGTAGGGAGATGGTTAGTGAAGCGGCTGGAATGGCGAACCCGAGCACAAGGAGAGGAGAAATGAGGTGCGTTTTAGAAACCTTTCCCGATCACACGGTGTACCATCTTCTGGGTTTCCCAGGCATGTTTTCGATGTAGGAAGATGCCCTTGAACCTGGAGATTTGGGACCCACGGCATGGGTACCACGCACTATTACTTTAAAGGGTCTGCGTTTGCTCACCCAACCTCACCAATCCTCTCAGCCCCAAGAGTGTCCAGCCTTATGTCTCATCCAGCTGTGGGTCTAGATCTGGTCAATCCAGGTTGCATCAGAGCCCCTGAACGGATTTTGGAAGAATTTCTCTCTCTTTCACTGTCTTTGTTTTATGGGCCTTTTTTTTTTAAGTAATCTATTTTTCAAATGGGGTTTAGCTGCTTTTGCCTGCTGTGTTTATGCCGCTTTACACCCTCTTGATTCACTTCCAGAGAGATATCAATACATAGGTTTTAAGACTCTTCCTAGTCAGATATATTCCTGGGCGGTGAATAGGGGGTGTTGAGTCCAGTTCACTGAGCAGGGAGTAGGTCTTGTCTATTACATATTTGGCTTGTGGAACGGTATCTGAGCTAATTTCAAACCCTTGTTTTATGCATCGCCCCACCTCACCTTTCCCGTTAAGCAGCCATAGTGTGTTTTCTAAATGTGTGACTCTGTTCTGTTTTGGAAGTCAGTTCAGGTGTAGCGATGTTGACATTCCCTCTATAAGTGATATCTTAGGATAAGTGTCCTTTTCTGTGTGACTTACTTCACTTAGAATCATCGTCCCTAAATCCACTCATCATGCTGCTACTAGCCTTATGACACTGATTTCATGGCTGAGTGATATTCCATTGTGCATAAGTACCACAACTTCTTTATCCATTTTTCTCTTTCCTGGGATATTTCAGGTGTACCGAAGTGGAGGTTCTTGGAAACAGAGCAGCCCTAAAGTTTGGTGTGCCTGTGTCTTGTTGATTTTTAGGTTTCCCGATTTCTACGCCCATGAGTGGAAGTGCCCTATGCTCTCTCAGCTGTGTCTATTCCATGTTTCAGGACGCAGCGTACACTTCTCCAGAGTGGCTGTTGGCAATTTCCATCCCGCCCATCAGCGTAGCAAGGCTCCCATGTCTCCATGGCCTGTCCTGCATTTCTGGTTTTTACACTTTTTTCAGCATGGCCCTTTTGACCGCTGGCAAGCGAGACTTCTTTGTAGCGCCGATTTGCCTTTCCGGCTTGCTTGGTTGGCCAAACAGGGCGTATGCGTTTTTTCCTGAATATATTCAGGAAAAAACGCATACGCCCTGTTTGGCCAAGGGCATCATTTTCAACGCTTTGCCGCTTTTCATGTGCTTTCAAGGCGAGTCGAATCTACCTCCTGAAATCTGTTTCCTGCAATTCTGCCTTGCTTTCAAATCCTCTTCGTTGCCTTCCCTCAATATATTTGTGGTCGAGAGTCATCATTTCTAACTCTGCAGGTTTGTGAATTGCAGTGCCCCTGAGCTCCATTTGTCAACTCGCTTTTTTGGGAGCTGGCCGCAAAAGCGCAGGATTGCTTCAGGCCCTATTCTGGTTCCGGGGGGCAGGCTGAGCCTGTGGTTCATTCTTCTTCCTGATGGGAAAATAGAGTGACCTGTGCCTGTCCCAACACCTAGAGCTAGTCTCTCATTGGTTCCCCCTCTTCCCGTTCATCCTCAGGACAAATTGCGACCTGTACGAAACAGGAGGTCAACGGTGCTGATTCTCCAAGTAGGGAGATTGTTAGTGAAGCGGCTGGAATGGCGAACCCGAGCACAAGGAGAGGAGAAATGAGGTGCGTTTTAGAAACCTTTCCCGATCACACGGTGTACCATCTTCTGGGTTTCCCAGGCATGTTTTCGATGTAGGAAGATGCCCTTGAACCTGGAGATTTGGGACCCATGGCATGGGTACCACGCACTATTACTTTAAAGGGTCTGCGTTTGCTCACCCAACCTCACCAATCCTCTCAGCCCCAAGAGTGTCCAGCCTTATGTCTCATCCAGATGTGGGTCTAGATCTGGTCAATCCAGGTTGCATCAGAGCCCCTGAACGGATTTTGTAAGAATTTCTCTCTCTTTCACTGTCTTTGTTTTCTGGGTTTTTTTTTTTTTAAGTAATCTATTTTTATAATGGGGTTTAGCTGCTTTTCCCTGCTGTGTTTATGCCGCTTTACACCCTCTTGATTCACTTCCAGAGAGATATCAATACATAGGTTTTAAAACTCTTCCTAGTCAGATATATTCTTGGGCGGTGAATAGGGGGTGTTGAGTCCAGTTCACTGAGCAGGGAGTAGGTCTTGTCTATTACATATTTGGCTTGTGGAACGGTATGTGAGCTAATTTCAAACCCTTGTTTTATGCACCGCCCCGCCTCACCTTTCCCGTTAAGCAGCCATAGTGTGTTTTGTAAATGTGTGACTCTGTTCTGTTTTGGAATTCAGTTCAGGTGTAGCGATGTTGACATTCCCTCTATCAGTGATATCTTAGGATAAGCGTCCTTTTCTGTGTGACTTACTTCACTTAGAGTCATCGTCCCTAAATCCACTCATCATGCTGCTACTAGCCTTATGACACTGATTTCATGGCTGAGTGATATTCCATTGTGCATAAGTACCACAACTTCTTTATCCATTTTTCTCTTTCCTGGGATATTTCAGGTGTACCGAAGTGGAGGTTCTTATAAACAGAGCAGCCCTAAACTTTGGGGTGCCTGTGTCGTGTTGATTTTTAGGTTTCCCGATTTCTACGCCCATGAGTGGAATTGCCCTATGCTCTCTCAGCTGTGTCTATTCCATGTTTCAGGACGCAGCGTACACTTCTCCAGAGTGGCTGTTGGCAATTTCCATCCGGCCCATCAGCGTAGCAAGGCTCCCATGTATCCATGGCCTGTCCTGCATTTCTGGTTTTTACACTTTTTTCAGCATGGCCCTTTGGACCGCTGGCAAGCGAGACTTCTTTGTAGCGCCGATTTGCCTTTCCGGCTTGCTTGCTTGGCCAAACAGGGCGTATGCGTTTTTTCCTGAATATATTCAGGAAACAACGCATACGCCCTGTTTGGCCAAGGGCATCATTGTCAACACTTTGCCGCTTTTCATGTGCTTTCAAGGCGAGTCGAATCGACCTCCTGAAATCTGTTTCCTGCAATTCTGCCTTGCTTTCAAATCCTCTTCGTTGCCTTCCCTCAATATATTTGTGGACGAGAGTCATCATTTCTAACTCTGCAGGTTTGTGAATTGCAGTGCCCCTGAGCTCCATTTGTCAACTCGCTTTTTTGGGAGCTGGCCGCAAAAGCGCAGGATTGCTTCAGGCCCTATTCTGGTTCCGGGGGGCAGGCTGAGCCTGTGGTTCATTCTTCTTCCTGATGGGAAAATAGAGTGACCTGTGCCTGTCCCAACACCTAGAGCTAGTCTCTCATTGGTTCCCCCTCTTCCCGTTCATCCTCAGGACAAATTGCGACCTGTACGAAACAGGAGGTCCACGGGGCTGATTCTCCAAGTAGGGAGATTGTTAGTGAAGCGGCTGGAATGGCGAACCCGAGCACAAGGAGAGGAAAAATGAGGTGTGTTTTAGAAACCTTTCCCGATCACACGGTGTACCACCTTCTGGGTTTCCCAGGCATGTTTTCGATGTAGGAAGATGCCCTTGAACCTGGAGATTTGGGACCCATGGCATGGGTACCACGCACTATTACTTTAAAGGGTCTGCGTTTGCTCACCCAACCTCACCAATCCTCTCAGCCCCAAGAGTGTCCAGCCTTATGTCTCATCCAGCTGTGGGTCTAGATATGGTCAATCCAGGTTGCATCAGAGCCCCTGAACGGATTTTGTAAGAATTTCTCTCTTTTTCACTGTCTTTTTTTTATGGGGTTTTTTTTTTTAGTAATCTATTTTTATAATGCGGTTTAGCTGCTTTTCCCTGCTGTGTTTATGCCGCTTTACACCCTCTTGATTCACTTCCAGAGAGATATCAATACATAGGTTTAAAGACTCTTCCTAGTCAGATATATTCTTGGGCGGTGAATAGGGGGTGTTGAGTCCAGTTCACTGAGCAGGGAGTAGGTCTTGTCTATTACATATTTGGCTTGTGGAACGGTATGTGAGCTAATTTCAAACCCTTGTTTTATGCACCGCCCCGCCTCACCTTTCCCGTTAAGCAGCCATAGTGTGTTTTGTAAATGTGTGACTCTGTTCTGTTTTGGAATTCAGTTCAGGTGTAGCGATGTTGACATTCCCTCTATCAGTGATATCTTAGGATAAGCGTCCTTTTCTGTGTGACTTACTTCACTTAGAGTCATCGTTCCTAAATCCACTCATCATGCTGCTACTAGCCTTATGACACTGATTTCATGGCTGAGTGATATTCCATTGTGCATAAGTACCACAACTTCTTTATCCATTTTTCTCTTTCCTGGGATATTTCAGGTGTACCGAAGTGGAGGTTCTTGGAAACAGAGCAGCCCTAAACTTTGGGGTGCCTGTGTCGTGTTGATTTTTAGGTTTCCCGATTTCTACGCCCATGAGTGGAAGTGCCCTATGCTCTCTCAGCTGTGTCTATTCCATGTTTCAGGACGCAGCGTACACTTCTCCAGAGTGGCTGTTGGCAATTTCCATCCCGCCCATCAGCGTAGCAAGGCTCCCGTGTCTCCATGGCCTGTCCCGCATTTCTGGTTTTTACACTTTTTTCAGCATGGCCCTTTTGACCGCTGGCAAGCGAGACTTCTTTGTAGCGCCGATTTGCCTTTCCGGCTTGCTTGGTTGGCCAAACAGGGCGTATGCGTTTTTTCCTGAATATATTCAGGAAAAAACGCATGCGCCCTGTTTGGCCAAGGGCATCATTGTCAACGCTTTGCCGCTTTTCATGTGCTTTGAAGGCGAGTCGAATCGACCTCCTGAAATCTGTTTCCTGCAATTCTGCCTTGCTTTCAAATCCTCTTCGTTGCCTTCCCTCAATATATTTGGGGACGAGAGTTATCATATATAGCTCTGCAGGTTTGTGAATTGCAGTGCCCCTGAGCTCCATTTGTCAACTCGCTTTTTTGGGAGCTGGCCGCAAAAGCGCAGGATTGCTTCAGGCCCTATTCTGGTTCCGGGGGGCAGGCTGAGCCTGTGGTTCATTCTTCTTCCTGATGGGAAAATAGAGTGACCTGTGCCTGTCCCAACACCTAGAGCTAGTCTCTCATTGGTTCCCCCTCTTCCCGTTCATCCTCAGGACAAATTGCGACCTGTACGCAACAGGAGGTCAACGGTGCTGATTCTCCAAGTAGGGAGATGGTTAGTGAAGCGGCTGGAATGGCGAACCCGAGCACAAGGAGAGGAGAAATGAGGTGCGTTTTAGAAACCTTTCCCGATCACACGGTGTACCATCTTCTGGGTTTCCCAGGCATGTTTTCGATGTAGGAAGATGCCCTTGAACCTGGAGATTTGGGACCCACGGCATGGGTACCACGCACTATTACTTTAAAGGGTCTGCGTTTGCTCACCCAACCTCACCAATTCTCTCAGCCCCAAGAGTGTCCAGCCTTATGTCTCATCCAGCTGTGGGTCTAGATCTGGTCAATCCAGGTTGCATCAGAGCCCCTGAACGGATTTTGGAAGAATTTCTCTCTCTTTCACTGTCTTTGTTTTATGGGCCTTTTTTTTTTAAGTAATCTATTTTTCAAATGGGGTTTAGCTGCTTTTGCCTGCTGTGTTTATGCCGCTTTACACCCTCTTGATTCACTTCCAGAGAGATATCAATACATAGGTTTTAAGACTCTTCCTAGTCAGATATATTCCTGGGCGGTGAATAGGGGGTGTTGAGTCCAGTTCACTGAGCAGGGAGTAGGTCTTGTCTATTACATATTTGGCTTGTGGAACGGTATCTGAGCTAATTTCAAACCCTTGTTTTATGCATCGCCCCACCTCACCTTTCCCGTTAAGCAGCCATAGTGTGTTTTCTAAATGTGTGACTCTGTTCTGTTTTGGAAGTCAGTTCAGGTGTAGCGATGTTGACATTCCCTCTATAAGTGATATCTTAGGATAAGTGTCCTTTTCTGTGTGACTTACTTCACTTAGAATCATCGTCCCTAAATCCACTCATCATGCTGCTACTAGCCTTATGACACTGATTTCATGGCTGAGTGATATTCCATTGTGCATAAGTACCACAACTTCTTTATCCATTTTTCTCTTTCCTGGGATATTTCAGGTGTACCGAAGTGGAGGTTCTTGGAAACAGAGCAGCCCTAAAGTTTGGTGTGCCTGTGTCTTGTTGATTTTTAGGTTTCCCGATTTCTACGCCCATGAGTGGAAGTGCCCTATGCTCTCTCAGCTGTGTCTATTCCATGTTTCAGGACGCAGCGTACACTTCTCCAGAGTGGCTGTTGGCAATTTCCATCCCGCCCATCAGCGTAGCAAGGCTCCCATGTCTCCATGGCCTGTCCTGCATTTCTGGTTTTTACACTTTTTTCAGCATGGCCCTTTTGACCGCTGGCAAGCGAGACTTCTTTGTAGCGCCGATTTGCCTTTCCGGCTTGCTTGGTTGGCCAAACAGGGCGTATGCGTTTTTTCCTGAATATATTCAGGAAAAAACGCATACGCCCTGTTTGGCCAAGGGCATCATTGTCAACGCTTTGCCGCTTTTCATGTGCTTTCAAGGCGAGTCGAATCTACCTCCTGAAATCTGTTTCCTGCAATTCTGCCTTGCTTTCAAATCCTCTTCGTTGCCTTCCCTCAATATATTTGTGGACGAGAGTCATCATTTCTAACTCTGCAGGTTTGTGAATTGCAGTGCCCCTGAGCTCCATTTGTCAACTCGCTTTTTTGGGAGCTGGCCGCAAAAGCGCAGGATTGCTTCAGGCCCTATTCTGGTTCCGGGGGGCAGGCTGAGCCTGTGGTTCATTCTTCTTCCTGATGGGAAAATAGAGTGACCTGTGCCTGTCCCAACACCTAGAGCTAGTCTCTCATTGGTTCCCCCTCTTCCCGTTCATCCTCAGGACAAATTGCGACCTGTACGAAACAGGAGGTCAACGGTGCTGATTCTCCAAGTAGGGAGATTGTTAGTGAAGCGGCTGGAATGGCGAACCCGAGCACAAGGAGAGGAGAAATGAGGTGCGTTTTAGAAACCTTTCCCGATCACACGGTGTACCATCTTCTGGGTTTCCCAGGCATGTTTTCGATGTAGGAAGATGCCCTTGAACCTGGAGATTTGGGACCCATGGCATGGGTACCACGCACTATTACTTTAAAGGGTCTGCGTTTGCTCACCCAACCTCACCAATCCTCTCAGCCCCAAGAGTGTCCAGCCTTATGTCTCATCCAGATGTGGGTCTAGATCTGGTCAATCCAGGTTGCATCAGAGCCCCTGAACGGATTTTGTAAGAATTTCTCTCTCTTTCACTGTCTTTGTTTTCTGGGTTTTTTTTTTTTTAAGTAATCTATTTTTATAATGGGGTTTAGCTGCTTTTCCCTGCTGTGTTTATGCCGCTTTACACCCTCTTGATTCACTTCCAGAGAGATATCAATACATAGGTTTTAAAACTCTTCCTAGTCAGATATATTCTTGGGCGGTGAATAGGGGGTGTTGAGTCCAGTTCACTGAGCAGGGAGTAGGTCTTGTCTATTACATATTTGGCTTGTGGAACGGTATGTGAGCTAATTTCAAACCCTTGTTTTATGCACCGCCCCGCCTCACCTTTCCCGTTAAGCAGCCATAGTGTGTTTTGTAAATGTGTGACTCTGTTCTGTTTTGGAATTCAGTTCAGGTGTAGCGATGTTGACATTCCCTCTATCAGTGATATCTTAGGATAAGCGTCCTTTTCTGTGTGACTTACTTCACTTAGAGTCATCGTCCCTAAATCCACTCATCATGCTGCTACTAGCCTTATGACACTGATTTCATGGCTGAGTGATATTCCATTGTGCATAAGTACCACAACTTCTTTATCCATTTTTCTCTTTCCTGGGATATTTAAGGTGTACCGAAGTGGAGGTTCTTGGAAACAGAGCAGCCCTAAACTTTGGGGTGCCTGTGTCGTGTTGATTTTTAGGTTTCCCGATTTCTACGCCCATGAGTGGAAGTGCCCTATGCTCTCTCAGCTGTGTCTATTCCATGTTTCAGGACGCAGCGTACACTTCTCCAGAGTGGCTGTTGGCAATTTCCATCCCGCCCATCAGCGTAGCAAGGCTCCCGTGTCTCCATGGGCTGTCCCGCATTTCTGGTTTTTACACTTTTTTCAGCATGGCCCTTTTGATCGCTGGCAAGCGAGACTTCTTTGTAGCGCCGATTTGCCTTTCCGGCTTGCTTGGTTGGCCAAAAAGGGCGTATGCGTTTTTTCCTGAATATATTCAGGAAAAAACGCATACGCCCTTTTTGGCCAAGGGCATCATTGTCAACGCTTTGCCGCTTTTCATGTGCTTTCAAGGCGAGTCGAATCTACCTCCTGAAATCTTTTTCCTGCAATTCTGCCTTGCTTTCAAATCCTCTTCGTTGCCTTCCCTCAATATATTTGTGGACGAGAGTCATCATTTCTAACTCTGCAGGTTTGTGAATTGCAGTGCCCCTGAGCTCCATTTGTCAACTCGCTTTTTTGGGAGCTGGCCGCAAAAGCGCAGGATTGCTTCAGGCCCTATTCTGGTTCCGGGGGGCAGGCTGAGCCTGTGGTTCATTCTTCTTCCTGATGGGAAAATAGAGTGACCTGTGCCTGTCCCAACACCTAGAGCTAGTCTCTCATTGGTTCCCCCTCTTCCCGTTCATCCTCAGGACAAATTGCGACCTGTACGAAACAGGAGGTCAACGGTGCTGATTCTCCAAGTACGGAGATTGTTAGTGAAGCGGCTGGAATGGCGAACCCGAGCACAAGGAGAGGAGAAATGAGGTGCGTTTTAAAAACCTTTCCCGATCACACGGTGTACCATCTTCTGGGTTTCCCAGGCATGTTTTCGATGTAGGAAGATGCCCTTGAACCTGGAGATTTGGGACCCATGGCATGGGTACCACGCACTATTACTTTAAAGGGTCTTGGTTTGCTCACCCAACCTCACCAATCCTCTCAGCCCCAAGAGTGTCCAGCCTTATGTCTCATCCAGCTGTGGGTCTAGATATGGTCAATCCAGGTTGCATCAGAGCCCCTGAACGGATTTTGTAAGAATTTCTCTCTCTTTCACTGTCTTTGTTTTCTGGGGCTTTTTTTTTTAAGTAATCTATTTTTATAATGGGGTTTAGCTGCTTTTCCCTGCTGTGTTTATGCCGCTTTACACCCTCTTGATTCACTTCCAGAGAGATATCAATACATAGGTTTTAAGACTCTTCCTAGTCAGATATATTCTTGGGCGGTGAATAGGGGGTGTTGAGTCCAGTTCACTGAGCAGGGAGTAGGTCTTGTCTATTACATATTTGGCTTGTGGAACGGTATGTGAGCTAATTTCAAACCCTTGTTTTATGCACCGCCCCGCCTCACCTTTCCCGTTAAGCAGCCATAGTGTGTTTTCTAAATGTGTGACTCTGTTCTGTTTTAGATTTCAGTTCAGGTGTAGCGATGTTGATATTCCCTCTATCAGTGATATCTTAGGATAAGCGTCCTTTTCTGTGTGACTTACTTCACTTAGAGTCATCGTCCCTAAATCCACTCATCATGCTGCTACTACCCTTATGACACTGATTTCATGGGTGAGTGATATTCCATTGTGCATAAGTACCACAACTTCTTTATCCATTTTTCTCTTTCCTGGGATATTTCAGGTGTACCGAAGTGGAGGTTCTTATAAACAGAGCAGCCCTAAACTTTGGGGTGCCTGTGTCGTGTTGATTTTTAGGTTTCCCGATTTCTACGCCCATGAGTGGAAGTGCCCTATGCTCTCTCAGCTGTGTCTATTCCATGTTTCAGGACGCAGCGTACACTTCTCCAGAGTGGCTGTTGGCAATTTCCATCCGGCCCATCAGCGTAGCAAGGCTCCCATGTATCCATGGCCTGTCCTGCATTTCTGGTTTTTACACTTTTTTCAGCATGGCCCTTTGGACCGCTGGCAAGCGAGACTTCTTTGTAGCGCCGATTTGCCTTTCCGGCTTGCTTGCTTGGCCAAACAGGGCGTATGCGTTGTTTCCTGAATATATTCAGGAAACAACGCATACGCCCTGTTTGGCCAAGGGCATCATTGTCAACACTTTGCCGCTTTTCATGTGCTTTCAAGGCGAGTCGAATCTACCTCCTGAAATCTGTTTCCTGCAATTCTGCCTTGTTTTCAAATCCTCTTCGTTGCCTTCCCTCAATATATTTGTGGACGAGAGTCATCATTTCGAACTCTGCAGGTTTGTGAATTGCAGTGCCCCTGAGCTCCATTTGTCAACTCGCTTTTTTGGGAGCTGGCCGCAAAAGCGCAGGATTGCTTCAGGCCCTATTCTGGTTCCGGGGGGCAGGCTGAGCCTGTGGTTCATTCTTCTTCCTGATGGGAAAATAGAGTGACCTGTGCCTGTCCCAACACCTAGAGCTAGTCTCTCATTGGTTCCCCCTCTTCCCGTTCATCCTCAGGACAAATTGCGACCTGTACGCAACAGGAGGTCAACGGTGCTGATTCTCCAAGTAGGGAGATTGTTAGTGAAGCGGCTGGAATGGCGAACCCGAGCACAAGGAGAGGAGAAATGAGGTGCGTTTTTGAAACCTTTCCCGATCACACGGTGTACCATCTTCTGGGTTTCCCAGGCATGTTTTCGATGTAGGAAGATGCCCTTGAACCTGGAGATTTGGGACCCACGGCATGGGTACCACGCACTATTACTTTAAAGGGTCTGCGTTTGCTCACCCAACCTCACCAATCCTCTCAGCCCCAAGAGTGTCCAGCCTTATGTCTCATCCAGCTGTGGGTCTAGATATGGTCAATCCAGGTTGCATCAGAGCCCCTGAACGGATTTTGGAAAAATTTCTCTCTCTTTCACTGTCTTTGTTTTATGGGGTTTTTTTTTTAAGTAATCTATTTTTCAAATGGGGTTTAGCTGCTTTTGCCTGCTGTGTTTATGCCGCTTTACACCCTCTTGATTCACTTCCAGAGAGATATCAATACATAGGTTTTAAGACTCTTCCTAGTCAGATATATTCTTGGGCGGTGAATAGGGGGTGTTGAGTCCAGTTCACTGAGCAGGGAGTAGGTCTTTTCTATTACATATTTGGCTTGTGGAACGGTATCTGAGCTAATTTCAAACCCTTGTTTTATGCATCACCCCACCTCACCTTTCCCGTTAAGCAGCCATAGTGTGTTTTCTAAATGTGTGACTCTGTTCTGTTTTGGAAGTCAGTTCAGGTGTAGCGATGTTGACATTCCCTCTATAAGTGATATCTTAGGATAAGTGTCCTTTTCTGTGTGACTTACTTCACTTAGAGTCATCGTCCCTAAATCCACTCATCATGCTGCTACTAGCCTTATGACACTGATTTCATGGCTGAGTGATATTCCATTGTGCATAAGTACCACAACTTCTTTATCCATTTTTCTCTTTCCTGGGATATTTCAGGTGTACCGAAGTGGAGGTTCTTGGAAACAGAGCAGCCCTAAAGTTTGGGGTGCCTGTGTCTTGTTGATTTTTAGGTTTCCCGATTTCTACGCCCATGAGTGGAAGTGCCCTATGCTCTCTCAGCTGTGTCTATTCCATGTTTCAGGACGCAGCGTACACTTCTCCAGAGTGGCTGTTGGCAATTTCCATCCCGCCCATCAGCTTAACAAGGCTCCCATGTCTCCATGGCCTGTCCTGCGTTTCTGGTTTTTACACTTTTTTCAGCATGGCCCTTTTGACCGCTGGCAAGCGAGACTTCTTTGTAGCGCCGATTTGCCTTTCCGGCTTGCTTGGTTGGCCAAACAGGGCGTATGCGTTTTTTCCTGAATATATTCAGGAAAAAACGCATACGCCCTGTTTGGCCAAGGGCATCATTGTCAACGCTTTGCCGCTTTTCATGTGCTTTGAAGGCGAGTCGAATCGACCTCCTGAAATCTGTTTCCTGCAATTCTGCCTTGCTTTCAAATCCTCTTCGTTGCCTTCCCTCAATATATTTGGGGACGAGAGTTATCATATATAGCTCTGCAGGTTTGTGAATTGCAGTGCCCCTGAGCTCCATTTGTCAACTCTCTTTTTTGGGAGCTGGCCGCAAAAGCGCAGGATTGCTTCAGGCCCTATTCTGGTTCCGGGGGGCAGGCTGAGCCTGTGGTTCATTCTTCTTCCTGATGGGAAAATAGAGTGACCTGTGCCTGTCCCAACACCTAGAGCTAGTCTCTCATTGGTTCCCCCTCTTCCCGTTCATCCTCAGGACAAATTGCGACCTGTACGCAACAGGAGGTCAACGGTGCTGATTCTCCAAGTAGGGAGATTGTTAGTGAAGAGGCTGGAATGGCGAACCCGAGCACAAGGAGAGGAGAAATGAGGTGCGTTTTAGAAACCGTTCCCGATCACACGGTGTACCATCTTCTGGGTTTCCCAGGCATGTTTTCGATGTAGGAAGATGCCCTTGAACCTGGAGATTTGGGACCCATGGCATGGGTACCACGCACTATTACTTTAAAGGGTCTGCGTTTGCTCACCCAACCTCACCAATCCTCTCAGCCCCAAGAGTGTCCAGCCTTATGTCTCATCCAGCTGTGGGTCTAGATCTGGTCAATCCAGGTTGCATCAGAGCCCCTGAACGGATTTTGGAAGAATTTCTCTCTCTTTCACTGTCTTTGTTTTCTGGGGCTTTTTTTTTTAAGTAATCTATTTTTATAATGGGGTTTAGCTGCTTTTCCCTGCTGTGTTTATGCCGCTTTACACCCTCTTGATTCACTTCCAGAGAGATATCAATACATAGGTTTTAAGACTCTTCCTAGTCAGATATATTCTTGGGCGGTGAATAGGGGGTGTTGAGTCCAGTTCACTGAGCAGGGAGTAGGTCTTGTCTATTACATATTTGGCTTGTGGAACAGTATGTGAGCTAATTTCAAACCCTTGTTTTATGCACCGCCCCGCCTCACCTTTCCCGTTAAGCAGCCATAGTGTGTTTTCTAAATGTGTGACTCTGTTCTGTTTTGGATTTCAGTTCAGGTGTAGCGATGTTGATATTCCCTCTATCAGTGATATCTTAGGATAAGCGTCCTTTTCTGTGTGACTTACTTCACTTAGAGTCATCGTCCCTAAATCCACTCATCATGCTGCTACTACCCTTATGACACTGATTTCATGGCTGAGTGATATTCCATTGTGCATAAGTACCACAACTTCTTTATCCATTTTTCTCTTTCCTGGGATATTTCAGGTGTACCGAAGTGGAGGTTCTTATAAACAGAGCAGCCCTAAACTTTGGGGTGCCTGTGTCGTGTTGATTTTTAGGTTTCCCGATTTCTACGCCCATGAGTGGAAGTGCCCTATGCTCTCTCAGCTGTGTCTATTCCATGTTTCAGGACGCAGCGTACACTTCTCCAGAGTGGCTGTTGGCAATTTCCATCCGGCCCATCAGCGTAGCAAGGCTCCCATGTATCCATGGCCTGTCCTGCATTTCTGGTTTTTACACTTTTTTCAGCATGGCCCTTTGGACCGCTGGCAAGCGAGACTTCTTTGTAGCGCCGATTTGCCTTTCCGGCTTGCTTGCTTGGCCAAACAGGGCGTATGCGTTGTTTCCTGAATATATTCAGGAAACAACGCATACGCCCTGTTTGGCCAAGGGCATCATTGTCAACACTTTGCCGCTTTTCATGTGCTTTCAAGGCGAGTCGAATCTACCTCCTGAAATCTGTTTCCTGCAATTCTGCCTTGTTTTCAAATCCTCTTCGTTGCCTTCCCTCAATATATTTGTGGACGAGAGTCATCATTTAGAACTCTGCAGGTTTGTGAATTGCAGTGCCCCTGAGCTCCATTTGTCAACTCGCTTTTTTGGGAGCTGGCCGCAAAAGCGCAGGATTGCTTCAGGCCCTATTCTGGTTCCGGGGGGCAGGCTGAGCCTGTGGTTCATTCTTCTTCCTGATGGGAAAATAGAGTGACCTGTGCCTGTCCCAACACCTAGAGCTAGTCTCTCATTGGTTCCCCCTCTTCCCGTTCATCCTCAGGACAAATTGCGACCTGTACGCAACAGGAGGTCAACGGTGCTGATTCTCCAAGTAGGGAGATTGTTAGTGAAGCGGCTGGAATGGCGAACCCGAGCACAAGGAGAGGAGAAATGAGGTGCGTTTTAGAAACCTTTCCCGATCACACGGTGTACCATCTTCTGGGTTTCCCAGGCATGTTTTCGATGTAGGAAGATGCCCTTGAACCTGGAGATTTGGGACCCACGGCATGGGTACCACGCACTATTACTTTAAAGGGTCTGCGTTTGCTCACCCAACCTCACCAATCCTCTCAGCCCCAAGAGTGTCCAGCCTTATGTCTCATCCAGCTGTGGGTCTAGATATGGTCAATCCAGGTTGCATCAGAGCCCCTGAACGGATTTTGGAAAAATTTCTCTCTCTTTCACTGTCTTTGTTTTATGGGGTTTTTTTTTTAAGTAATCTATTTTTCAAATGGGGTTTAGCTGCTTTTGCCTGCTGTGTTTATGCCGCTTTACACCCTCTTGATTCACTTCCAGAGAGATATCAATACATAGGTTTTAAGACTCTTCCTAGTCAGATATATTCTTGGGCGGTGAATAGGGGGTGTTGAGTCCAGTTCACTGAGCAGGGAGTAGGTCTTTTCTATTACATATTTGGCTTGTGGAACGGTATCTGAGCTAATTTCAAACCCTTGTTTTATGCATCACCCCACCTCACCTTTCCCGTTAAGCAGCCATAGTGTGTTTTCTAAATGTGTGACTCTGTTCTGTTTTGGAAGTCAGTTCAGGTGTAGCGATGTTGACATTCCCTCTATAAGTGATATCTTAGGATAAGTGTCCTTTTTTGTGTGACTTACTTCACTTAGAGTCATCGTCCCTAAATCCACTCATCATGCTGCTACTAGCCTTATGACACTGATTTCATGGCTGAGTGATATTCCATTGTGCATAAGTACCACAACTTCTTTATCCATTTTTCTCTTTCCTGGGATATTTCAGGTGTACCGAAGTGGAGGTTCTTGGAAACAGAGCAGCCCTAAAGTTTGGGGTGCCTGTGTCTTGTTGATTTTTAGGTTTCCCGATTTCTACGCCCATGAGTGGAAGTGCCCTATGCTCTCTCAGCTGTGTCTATTCCATGTTTCAGGACGCAGCGTACACTTCTCCAGAGTGGCTGTTGGCAATTTCCATCCCGCCCATCAGCTTAACAAGGCTCCCATGTCTCCATGGCCTGTCCTGCGTTTCTGGTTTTTACACTTTTTTCAGCATGGCCCTTTTGACCGCTGGCAAGCGAGACTTCTTTGTAGCGCCGATTTGCCTTTCCGGCTTGCTTGGTTGGCCAAACAGGGCGTATGCGTTTTTTCCTGAATATATTCAGGAAAAAACGCATACGCCCTGTTTGGCCAAGGGCATCATTGTCAACGCTTTGCCGCTTTTCATGTGCTTTGAAGGCGAGTCGAATCGACCTCCTGAAATCTGTTTCCTGCAATTCTGCCTTGCTTTCAAATCCTCTTCGTTGCCTTCCCTCAATATATTTGGGGACGAGAGTTATCATATATAGCTCTGCAGGTTTGTGAATTGCAGTGCCCCTGAGCTCCATTTGTCAACTCTCTTTTTTGGGAGCTGGCCGCAAAAGCGCAGGATTGCTTCAGGCCCTATTCTGGTTCCGGGGGGCAGGCTGAGCCTGTGGTTCATTCTTCTTCCTGATGGGAAAATAGAGTGACCTGTGCCTGTCCCAACACCTAGAGCTAGTCTCTCATTGGTTCCCCCTCTTCCCGTTCATCCTCAGGACAAATTGCGACCTGTACGCAACAGGAGGTCAACGGTGCTGATTCTCCAAGTAGGGAGATTGTTAGTGAAGAGGCTGGAATGGCGAACCCGAGCACAAGGAGAGGAGAAATGAGGTGCGTTTTAGAAACCGTTCCCGATCACACGGTGTACCATCTTCTGGGTTTCCCAGGCATGTTTTCGATGTAGGAAGATGCCCTTGAACCTGGAGATTTGGGACCCATGGCATGGGTACCACGCACTATTACTTTAAAGGGTCTGCGTTTGCTCACCCAACCTCACCAATCCTCTCAGCCCCAAGAGTGTCCAGCCTTATGTCTCATCCAGCTGTGGGTCTAGATCTGGTCAATCCAGGTTGCATCAGAGCCCCTGAACGGATTTTGGAAGAATTTCTCTCTCTTTCACTGTCTTTGTTTTATGGGCCTTTTTTTTTTAAGTAATCTATTTTTCAAATGGGGTTTAGCTGCTTTTGCCTGCTGTGTTTATGCCGCTTTACACCCTCTTGATTCACTTCCAGAGAGATATCAATACATAGGTTTTAAGACTCTTCCTAGTCAGATATATTCTTGGGCGGTGAATAGGGGGTGTTGAGTCCAGTTCACTGAGCAGGGAGTAGGTCTTGTCTATTACATATTTGGCTTGTGGAACGGTATCTGAGCTAATTTCACACCCTTGTTTTATGCATCGCCCCACCTCACCTTTCCCGTTAAGCAGCCATAGTGTGTTTTCTAAATGTGTGACTCTGTTCTGTTTTGGAAGTCAGTTCAGGTGTAGCGATGTTGACATTCCCTCTATAAGTGATATCTTAGGATAAGTGTCCTTTTCTGTGTGACTTACTTCACTTAGAGTCATCGTCCCTAAATCCACTCATCATGCTGCTACTAGCCTTATGACACTGATTTCATGGCTGAGTGATATTCCATTGTGCATAAGTACCACAACTTCTTTATCCATTTTTCTCTTTCCTGGGATATTTCAGGTGTACCGAAGTGGAGGTTCTTGGAAACAGAGCAGCCCTAAAGTTTGGGGTGCCTGTGTCTTGTTGATTTTTAGGTTTCCCGATTTCTACGCCCATGAGTGGAAGTGCCCTATGCTCTCTCAGCTGTGTCTATTCCATGTTTCAGGACGCAGCGTACACTTCTCCAGAGTGGCTGTTGGCAATTTCCATCCCGCCCATCAGCGTAGCAAGGCTCCCATGTCTCCATGGCCTGTCCTGCATTTCTGGTTTTTACACTTTTTTCAGCATGGCCCTTTTGACCGCTGGCAAGCGAGACTTCTTTGTAGCGCCGATTTGCCTTTCCGGCTTGCTTGGTTGGCCAAACAGGGCGTATGCGTTTTTTCCTGAATATATTCAGGAAAAAACGCATACGCCCTGTTTGGCCAAGGGCATCATTGTCAACGCTTTGCCGCTTTTCATGTGCTTTGAAGGCGAGTCGAATCGACCTCCTGAAATCTGTTTCCTGCAATTCTGCCTTGCTTTCAAATCCTCTTCGTTGCCTTCCCTCAATATATTTGGGGACGAGAGTTATCATATATAGCTCTGCAGGTTTGTGAATTGCAGTGCCCCTGAGCTCCATTTGTCAACTCGCTTTTTTGGGAGCTGGCCGCAAAAGCGCAGGATTGCTTCAGGCCCTATTCTGGTTCCGGGGGGCAGGCTGAGCCTGTGGTTCATTCTTCTTCCTGATGGGAAAATAGAGTGACCTGTGCCTGTCCCAACACCTAGAGCTAGTCTCTCATTGGTTCCCCCTCTTCCCGTTCATCCTCAGGACAAATTGCGACCTGTACGCAACAGGAGGTCAACGGTGCTGATTCTCCAAGTAGGGAGATGGTTAGTGAAGCGGCTGGAATGGCGAACCCGAGCACAAGGAGAGGAGAAATGAGGTGCGTTTTAGAAACCTTTCCCGATCACACGGTGTACCATCTTCTGGGTTTCCCAGGCATGTTTTCGATGTAGGAAGATGCCCTTGAACCTGGAGATTTGGGACCCACGGCATGGGTACCACGCACTATTACTTTAAAGGGTCTGCGTTTGCTCACCCAACCTCACCAATCCTCTCAGCCCCAAGAGTGTCCAGCCTTATGTCTCATCCAGCTGTGGGTCTAGATCTGGTCAATCCAGGTTGCATCAGAGCCCCTGAACGGATTTTGGAAGAATTTCTCTCTCTTTCACTGTCTTTGTTTTATGGGCCTTTTTTTTTTAAGTAATCTATTTTTCAAATGGGGTTTAGCTGCTTTTGCCTGCTGTGTTTATGCCGCTTTACACCCTCTTGATTCACTTCCAGAGAGATATCAATACATAGGTTTTAAGACTCTTCCTAGTCAGATATATTCCTGGGCGGTGAATAGGGGGTGTTGAGTCCAGTTCACTGAGCAGGGAGTAGGTCTTGTCTATTACATATTTGGCTTGTGGAACGGTATCTGAGCTAATTTCACACCCTTGTTTTATGCATCGCCCCACCTCACCTTTCCCGTTAAGCAGCCATAGTGTGTTTTCTAAATGTGTGACTCTGTTCTGTTTTGGAAGTCAGTTCAGGTGTAGCGATGTTGACATTCCCTCTATAAGTGATATCTTAGGATAAGTGTCCTTTTCTGTGTGACTTACTTCACTTAGAGTCATCGTCCCTAAATCCACTCATCATGCTGCTACTAGCCTTATGACACTGATTTCATGGCTGAGTGATATTCCATTGTGCATAAGTACCACAACGTCTTTATCCATTTTTCTCTTTCCTGGGATATTTCAGGTGTACCGAAGTGGAGGTTCTTGGAAACAGAGCAGCCCTAAAGTTTGGGGTGCCTGTGTCTTGTTGATTTTTAGGTTTCCCGATTTCTACGCCCATGAGTGGAAGTGCCCTATGCTCTCTCAGCTGTGTCTATTCCATGTTTCAGGACGCAGCGTACACTTCTCCAGAGTGGCTGTTGGCAATTTCCATCCCGCCCATCAGCGTAGCAAGGCTCCCATGTCTCCATGGCCTGTCCTGCATTTCTGGTTTTTACACTTTTTTCAGCATGGCCCTTTTGACCGCTGGCAAGCGAGACTTCTTTGTAGCGCCGATTTGCCTTTCCGGCTTGCTTGGTTGGCCAAACAGGGCGTATGCGTTTTTTCCTGAATATATTCAGGAAAAAACGCATACGCCCTGTTTGGCCAAGGGCATCATTGTCAACGCTTTGCCGCTTTTCATGTGCTTTCAAGGCGAGTCGAATCGACCTCCTGAAATCTGTTTCCTGCAATTCTGCCTTGCTTTCAAATCCTCTTCGTTGCCTTCCCTCAATATATTTGGGGACGAGAGTTATCATATATAGCTCTGCAGGTTTGTGAATTGCAGTGCCCCTGAGCTCCATTTGTCAACTCGCTTTTTTGGGAGCTGGCCGCAAAAGCGCAGGATTGCTTCAGGCCCTATTCTGGTTCCGGGGGGCAGGCTGAGCCTGTGGTTCATTCTTCTTCCTGATGGGAAAATAGAGTGACCTGTGCCTGTCCCAACACCTAGAGCTAGTCTCTCATTGGTTCCCCCTCTTCCCGTTCATCCTCAGGACAAACTGCGACCTGTACGAAACAGGAGGTCAACGGTGCTGATTCTCCAAGTAGGGAGATGGTTAGTGAAGCGGCTGGAATGGCGAACCCGAGCACAAGGAGAGGAGAAATGAGGTGCGTTTTTGAAACCTTTCCCGATCACACGGTGTACCATCTTCTGGGTTTCCCAGGCATGTTTTCGATGTAGGAAGATGCCCTTGAACCTGGAGATTTGGGACCCATGGCATGGGTACCACGCACTATTACTTTAAAGGGTCTGCGTTTGCTCACCGAACCTCACCAATCCTCTCAGCCCCAAGAGTGTCCAGCCTTATGTCTCATCCAGCTGTGGGTCTAGATATGGTCAATCCAGGTTGCATCAGAGCCCCTGAACGGATTTTGTAAGAATTTCTCTCACTTTCACTGTCTTTGTTTTCTGGGGTTTTTTTTTTTAAGTAATCTATTTTTATAATGGGGTTTAGCTGCTTTTCCCTGCTGTGTTTATGCCGCTTTACACCCTCTTGATTCACTTCCAGAGAGATATCAATACATAGGTTTTAAGACTCTTCCTAGTCAGATATATTCTTGGGCGGTGAATAGGGGGTGTTGAGTCCAGTTCACTGAGCAGGGAGTAGGTCTTGTCTATTACATATTTGGCTTGTGGAACGGTATGTGAGCTAATTTCAAACCCTTGTTTTATGCACCGCCCCGCCTCACCTTTCCCGTTAAGCAGCCATAGTGTGTTTTCTACATGTGTGACTCTGTTCTGTTTTGGATTTCAGTTCAGGTGTAGCGATGTTGACATTCCCTCTATCAGTGATATCTTAGGATAAGCGTCCTTTTCTGTGTGACTTACTTCACTTAGAGTCATCGTCCCTAAATCCACTCATCATGCTGCTACTAGCCTTATGACACTGATTTCATGGCTGAGGGATATTCCATTGTGCATAAGTACCACAACTTCTTTATCCATTTTTCTCTTTCCTGGGATATTTAAGGTGTACCGAAGTGGAGGTTCTTGGAAACAGAGCAGCCCTAAACTTTGGGGTGCCTGTGTCGTGTTGATTTTTAGGTTTCCCGATTTCTACGCCCATGAGTGGAAGTGCCCTATGCTCTCTCAGCTGTGTCTATTCCATGTTTCAGGACGCAGCGTACACTTCTCCAGAGTGGCTGTTGGCAATTTCCATCCCGCCCATCAGCGTAGCAAGGCTCCCGTGTCTCCATGGCCTGTCCCGCATTTCTGGTTTTTACACTTTTTTCAGCATGGCCCTTTTGACCGCTGGCAAGCGAGACTTCTTTGTAGCGCCGATTTGCCTTTCCGGCTTGCTTGGTTGGCCAAACAGGGCGTATGCGTTTTTTCCTGAATATATTCAGGAAAAAACGCATACGCCCTGTTTGGCCAAGGGCATCATTGTCAACGCTTTGCTGCTTTTCATGTGATTTCAAGGCGAGTCGAAACTACCTCCTGAAATCTGTTTCCTGCAATTCTGCCTTGTTTTCAAATCCTCTTCGTTGCCTTCCCTCAATATATTTGTGGACGAGAGTCATCATTTCTAACTCTGCAGTTTTGTGAACTGCAGTGCCCCTGAGCTCCATTTGTCAACTCGCTTTTTTGAGAGCTGGCCGCAAAAGCGCAGGATTGCTTCAGGCCCTATTCTGGTTCCGGAGGGCAGGCTGAGCCTGTGGTTCATTCTTCTTCCTGATGGGAAAATAGAGTGACCTGTGCCTGTCCCAACACCTAGAGCTAGTCTCTCATTGGTTCCCCCTCTTCCCGTTCATCCTCAGGACAAATTGCGACCTGTACGCAACAGGAGGTCAACGGTGCTGATTCTCCAAGTAGGGAGATTGTTAGTGAAGCGGCTGGAATGGCGAACCCGAGCACAAGGAGAGGAGAAATGAGGTGCGTTTTTGAAACCTTTCCCGATCACACGGTGTACCATCTTCTGGGTTTCCCAGGCATGTTTTCGATGTAGGAAGATGCCCTTGAACCTGGAGATTTGGGACCCACGGCATGGGTACCACGCACTATTACTTTAAAGGGTCTGCGTTTGCTCACCCAACCTCACCAATCCTCTCAGCCCCAAGAGTGTCCAGCCTTATGTCTCATCCAGCTGTGGGTCTAGATATGGTCAATCCAGGTTGCATCAGAGCCCCTGAACGGATTTTGGAAAAATTTCTCTCTCTTTCACTGTCTTTGTTTTATGGGGTTTTTTTTTTAAGTAATCTATTTTTCAAATGGGGTTTAGCTGCTTTTGCCTGCTGTGTTTATGCCGCTTTACACCCTCTTGATTCACTTCCAGAGAGATATCAATACATAGGTTTTAAGACTCTTCCTAGTCAGATATATTCTTGGGCGGTGAATAGGGGGTGTTGAGTCCAGTTCACTGAGCAGGGAGTAGGTCTTGTCTATTACATATTTGGCTTGTGGAACGGTATCTGAGCTAATTTCAAACCCTTGTTTTATGCATCACCCCACCTCACCTTTCCCGTTAAGCAGCCATAGTGTGTTTTGTAAATGTGTGACTCTGTTCTGCTTTGGAAGTCAGTTCAGGTGTAGCGATGTTGACATTCCCTCTATCAGTGATATCTTAGGATAAGCGTCCTTTTCTGTGTGACTTACTTCACTTAGAGTCATCGTCCCTAAATCCACTCATCATGCTGCTACTAGCCTTATGACACTGATTTCATGGCTGAGGGATATTCCATTGTGCATAAGTACCACAACTTCTTTATCCATTTTTCTCTTTCCTGGGATATTTAAGGTGTACCGAAGTGGAGGTTCTTGGAAACAGAGCAGCCCTAAACTTTGGGGTGCCTGTGTCGTGTTGATTTTTAGGTTTCCCGATTTCTACGCCCATGAGTGGAAGTGCCCTATGCTCTCTCAGCTGTGTCTATTCCATGTTTCAGGACGCAGCGTACACTTCTCCAGAGTGGCTGTTGGCAATTTCCATCCCGCCCATCAGCGTAGCAAGGCTCCCGTGTCTCCCTGGCCTGTCCCGCATTTCTGGTTTTTACACTTTTTTCAGCATGGCCCTTTTGACCGCTGGCAAGCGAGACTTCTTTGTAGCGCCGATTTGCCTTTCCGGCTTGCTTGGTTGGCCAAAAAGGGCGTATGCGTTTTTTCCTGAATATATTCAGGAAAAAACGCATACGCCCTTTTTGGCCAAGGGCATCATTGTCAACGCTTTGCCGCTTTTCATGTGCTTTCAAGGCGAGTCGAATCTACCTCCTGAAATCTGTTTCCTGCAATTCTGCCTTGTTTTCAAATCCTCTTCGTTGCCTTCCCTCAATATATTTGTGGACGAGAGTCATCATTTAGAACTCTGCAGGTTTGTGAATTGCAGTGACCCTGAGCTCCATTTGTCAACTCGCTTTTTTGGGAGCTGGCCGCAAAAGCGCAGGATTGCTTCAGGCCCTATTCTGGTTCCGGGGGGCAGGCTGAGCCTGTGGTTCATTCTTCTTCCTGATGGGAAAATAGAGTGACCTGTGCCTGTCCCAACACCTAGAGCTAGTCTCTCATTGGTTCCCCCTCTTCCCGTTCATCCTCAGGACAAACTGCGACCTGTACGAAACAGGAGGTCAACGGTGCTGATTCTGCAAGTAGGGAGATGGTTAGTGAAGCGGCTGGAATGGCGAACCCGAGCACAAGGAGAGGAGAAATGAGGTGCGTTTTTGAAACCTTTCCCGATCACACGGTGTACCATCTTCTGGGTTTCCCAGGCATGTTTTCGATGTAGGAAGATGCCCTTGAACCTGGAGATTTGGGACCCATGTCATGGGTACCACGCACTATTACTTTAAAGGGTCTGCGTTTGCTCACCGAACCTCACCAATCCTCTCAGCCCCAAGAGTGTCCAGCCTTATGTCTCATCCAGCTGTGGGTCTAGATCTGGTCAATCCAGGTTGCATCAGAGCCCCTGAACGGATTTTGTAAGAATTTCTCTCACTTTCACTGTCTTTGTTTTCTGGGGTTTTTTTTTTTAAGTAATCTATTTTTATAATGGGGTTTAGCTGCTTTTCCCTGCTGTGTTTATGCCGCTTTACACCCTCTTGATTCACTTCCAGAGAGATATCAATACATAGGTTTTAAGACTCTTCCTAGTCAGATATATTCTTGGGCGGTGAATAGGGGGTGTTGAGTCCAGTTCACTGAGCAGGGAGTAGGTCTTGTCTATTACATATTTGGCTTGTGGAACGGTATGTGAGCTAATTTCAAACCCTTGTTTTATGCACCGCCCCGCCTCACCTTTCCCGTTAAGCAGCCATAGTGTGTTTTCTACATGTGTGACTCTGTTCTGTTTTGGATTTCAGTTCAGGTGTAGCGATGTTGACATTCCCTCTATCAGTGATATCTTAGGATAAGCGTCCTTTTCTGTGTGACTTACTTCACTTAGAGTCATCGTCCCTAAATCCACTCATCATGCTGCTACTAGCCTTATGACACTGATTTCATGGCTGAGGGATATTCCATTGTGCATAAGTACCACAACTTCTTTATCCATTTTTCTCTTTCCTGGGATATTTAAGGTGTACCGAAGTGGAGGTTCTTGGAAACAGAGCAGCCCTAAACTTTGGGGTGCCTGTGTCGTGTTGATTTTTAGGTTTCCCGATTTCTACGCCCATGAGTGGAAGTGCCCTATGCTCTCTCAGCTGTGTCTATTCCATGTTTCAGGACGCAGCGTACACTTCTCCAGAGTGGCTGTTGGCAATTTCCATCCCGCCCATCAGCGTAGCAAGGCTCCCGTGTCTCCATGGCCTGTCCCGCATTTCTGGTTTTTACACTTTTTTCAGCATGGCCCTTTTGACCACTGGCAAGCGAGACTTCTTTGTAGCGCCGATTTGCCTTTCCGGCTTGCTTGGTTGGCCAAACAGGGCGTATGCGTTTTTTCCTGAATATATTCAGGAAAAAACGCATACGCCCTGTTTGGCCAAGGGCATCATTGTCAACGCTTTGCTGCTTTTCATGTGATTTCAAGGCGAGTCGAAACTACCTCCTGAAATCTGTTTCCTGCAATTCTGCCTTGTTTTCAAATCCTCTTCGTTGCCTTCCCTCAATATATTTGTGGACGAGAGTCATCATTTCTAACTCTGCAGTTTTGTGAACTGCAGTGCCCCTGAGCTCCATTTGTCAACTCGCTTTTTTGAGAGCTGGCCGCAAAAGCGCAGGATTGCTTCAGGCCCTATTCTGGTTCCGGAGGGCAGGCTGAGCCTGTGGTTCATTCTTCTTCCTGATGGGAAAATAGAGTGACCTGTGCCTGTCCCAACACCTAGAGCTAGTCTCTCATTGGTTCCCCCTCTTCCCGTTCATCCTCAGGACAAATTGCGACCTGTACGAAACAGGAGGTCAACGGTGCTGATTCTCCAAGTAGGGAGATTGTTAGTGAAGCGGCTGGAATGGCGAACCCGAGCACAAGGAGAGGAGAAATGAGGTGCGTTTTTGAAACCTTTCCCGATCACACGGTGTACCATCTTCTGGGTTTCCCAGGCATGTTTTCGATGTAGGAAGATGCCCTTGAACCTGGAGATTTGGGACCCACGGCATGGGTACCACGCACTATTACTTTAAAGGGTCTGCGTTTGCTCACCCAACCTCACCAATCCTCTCAGCCCCAAGAGTGTCCAGCCTTATGTCTCATCCAGCTGTGGGTCTAGATATGGTCAATCCAGGTTGCATCAGAGCCCCTGAACGGATTTTGGAAAAATTTCTCTCTCTTTCACTGTCTTTGTTTTATGGGGTTTTTTTTTTAAGTAATCTATTTTTCAAATGGGGTTTAGCTGCTTTTGCCTGCTGTGTTTATGCCGCTTTACACCCTCTTGATTCACTTCCAGAGAGATATCAATACATAGGTTTTAAGACTCTTCCTAGTCAGATATATTCTTGGGCGGTGAATAGGGGGTGTTGAGTCCAGTTCACTGAGCAGGGAGTAGGTCTTGTCTATTACATATTTGGCTTGTGGAACGGTATCTGAGCTAATTTCAAACCATTGTTTTCTGCATCACCCCACCTCACCTTTCCCGTTAAGCAGCCATAGTGTGTTTTGTAAATGTGTGACTCTGTTCTGCTTTGGAAGTCAGTTCAGGTGTAGCGATGTTGACATTCCCTCTATAAGTGATATCTTAGGATAAGTGTCCTTTTCTGTGTGACTTACTTCACTTAGAGTCATCGTCCCTAAATCCACTCATCATGCTGCTACTAGCCTTATGACACTGATTTCATGGCTGAGTGATATTCCATTGTGCATAAGTACCACAACTTCTTTATCCATTTTTCTCTTTCCTGGGATATTTCAGGTGTACCGAAGTGGAGGTTCTTGGAAACAGAGCAGCCCTAAAGTTTGGGGTGCCTGTGTCTTGTTGATTTTTAGGTTTCCCGATTTCTACGCCCATGAGTGGAAGTGCCCTATGCTCTCTCAGCTGTGTCTATTCCATGTTTCAGGACGCAGCGTACACTTCTCCAGAGTGGCTGTTGGCAATTTCCATCCCGCCCATCAGCGTAGCAAGGCTCCCATGTCTCCATGGCCTGTCCTGCATTTCTGGTTTTTACACTTTTTTCAGCATGGCCCTTTTGACCGCTGGCAAGCGAGACTTCTTTGTAGCGCCGATTTGCCTTTCCGGCTTGCTTGGTTGGCCAAACAGGGCGTATGCGTTTTTTCCTGAATATATTCAGGAAAAAACGCATACGCCCTGTTTGGCCAAGGGCATCATTGTCAACGCTTTGCCGCTTTTCATGTGCTTTGAAGGCGAGTCGAATCGACCTCCTGAAATCTGTTTCCTGCAATTCTGCCTTGCTTTCAAATCCTCTTCGTTGCCTTCCCTCAATATATTTGGGGACGAGAGTTATCATATATAGCTCTGCAGGTTTGTGAATTGCAGTGCCCCTGAGCTCCATTTGTCAACTCGCTTTTTTGGGAGCTGGCCGCAAAAGCGCAGGATTGCTTCAGGCCCTATTCTGGTTCCGGGGGGCAGGCTGAGCCTGTGGTTCATTCTTCTTCCTGATGGGAAAATAGAGTGACCTGTGCCTGTCCCAACACCTAGAGCTAGTCTCTCATTGGTTCCCCCTCTTCCCGTTCATCCTCAGGACAAATTGCGACCTGTACGCAACAGGAGGTCAACGGTGCTGATTCTCCAAGTAGGGAGATGGTTAGTGAAGCGGCTGGAATGGCGAACCCGAGCACAAGGAGAGGAGAAATGAGGTGCGTTTTAGAAACCTTTCCCGATCACACGGTGTACCATCTTCTGGGTTTCCCAGGCATGTTTTCGATGTAGGAAGATGCCCTTGAACCTGGAGATTTGGGACCCACGGCATGGGTACCACGCACTATTACTTTAAAGGGTCTGCGTTTGCTCACCCAACCTCACCAATCCTCTCAGCCCCAAGAGTGTCCAGCCTTATGTCTCATCCAGCTGTGGGTCTAGATCTGGTCAATCCAGGTTGCATCAGAGCCCCTGAACGGATTTTGGAAGAATTTCTCTCTCTTTCACTGTCTTTGTTTTATGGGCCTTTTTTTTTTAAGTAATCTATTTTTCAAATGGGGTTTAGCTGCTTTTGCCTGCTGTGTTTATGCCGCTTTACACCCTCTTGATTCACTTCCAGAGAGATATCAATACATAGGTTTTAAGACTCTTCCTAGTCAGATATATTCTTGGGCGGTGAATAGGGGGTGTTGAGTCCAGTTCACTGAGCAGGGAGTAGGTCTTGTCTATTACATATTTGGCTTGTGGAACGGTATCTGAGCTAATTTCACACCCTTGTTTTATGCATCGCCCCACCTCACCTTTCCCGTTAAGCAGCCATAGTGTGTTTTCTAAATGTGTGACTCTGTTCTGTTTTGGAAGTCAGTTCAGGTGTAGCGATGTTGACATTCCCTCTATAAGTGATATCTTAGGATAAGTGTCCTTTTCTGTGTGACTTACTTCACTTAGAGTCATCGTCCCTAAATCCACTCATTATGCTGCTACTAGCCTTATGACACTGATTTCATGGCTGAGTGATATTCCATTGTGCATAAGTACCACAACTTCTTTATCCATTTTTCTCTTTCCTGGGATATTTCAGGTGTACCGAAGTGGAGGTTCTTGGAAACAGAGCAGCCCTAAAGTTTGGGGTGCCTGTGTCTTGTTGATTTTTAGGTTTCCCGATTTCTACGCCCATGAGTGGAAGTGCCCTATGCTCTCTCAGCTGTGTCTATTCCATGTTTCAGGACGCAGCGTACACTTCTCCAGAGTGGCTGTTGGCAATTTCCATCCCGCCCATCAGCGTAGCAAGGCTCCCATGTCTCCATGGCCTGTCCTGCATTTCTGGTTTTTACACTTTTTTCAGCATGGCCCTTTTGACCGCTGGCAAGCGAGACTTCTTTGTAGCGCCGATTTGCCTTTCCGGCTTGCTTGGTTGGCCAAACAGGGCGTATGCGTTTTTTCCTGAATATATTCAGGAAAAAACGCATACGCCCTGTTTGGCCAAGGGCATCATTGTCAACGCTTTGCCGCTTTTCATGTGCTTTGAAGGCGAGTCGAATCAACCTCCTGAAATCTGTTTCCTGCAATTCTGCCTTGCTTTCAAATCCTCTTCGTTGCCTTCCCTCAATATATTTGGGGACGAGAGTTATCATATATAGCTCTGCAGGTTTGTGAATTGCAGTGCCCCTGAGCTCCATTTGTCAACTCGCTTTTTTGGGAGCTGGCCGCAAAAGCGCAGGATTGCTTCAGGCCCTATTCTGGTTCCGGGGGGCAGGCTGAGCCTGTGGTTCATTCTTCTTCCTGATGGGAAAATAGAGTGACCTGTGCCTGTCCCAACACCTAGAGCTAGTCTCTCATTGGTTCCCCCTCTTCCCGTTCATCCTCAGGACAAATTGCGACCTGTACACAACAGGAGGTCAACGGTGCTGATTCTCCAAGTAGGGAGATGGTTAGTGAAGCGGCTGGAATGGCGAACCCGAGCACAAGGAGAGGAGAAATGAGGTGCGTTTTAGAAACCTTTCCCGATCACACGGTGTACCATCTTCTGGGTTTCCCAGGCATGTTTTCGATGTAGGAAGATGCCCTTGAACCTGGAGATTTGGGACCCACGGCATGGGTACCACGCACTATTACTTTAAAGGGTCTGCGTTTGCTCACCCAACCTCACCAATCCTCTCAGCCCCAAGAGTGTCCAGCCTTATGTCTCATCCAGCTGTGGGTCTAGATCTGGTCAATCCAGGTTGCATCAGAGCCCCTGAACGGATTTTGGAAGAATTTCTCTCTCTTTCACTGTCTTTGTTTTATGGGCCTTTTTTTTTTAAGTAATCTATTTTTCAAATGGGGTTTAGCTGCTTTTGCCTGCTGTGTTTATGCCGCTTTACACCCTCTTGATTCACTTCCAGAGAGATATCAATACATAGGTTTTAAGACTCTTCCTAGTCAGATATATTCCTGGGCGGTGAATAGGGGGTGTTGAGTCCAGTTCACTGAGCAGGGAGTAGGTCTTGTCTATTACATATTTGGCTTGTGGAACGGTATCTGAGCTAATTTCAAACCCTTGTTTTAGGCATCGCCCCACCTCACCTTTCCCGTTAAGCAGCCATAGTGTGTTTTCTAAATGTGTGACTCTGTTCTGTTTTGGAAGTCAGTTCAGGTGTAGCGATGTTGACATTCCCTCTATAAGTGATATCTTAGGATAAGTGTCCTTTTCTGTGTGACTTACTTCACTTAGAGTCATCGTCCCTAAATCCACTCATCATGCTGCTACTAGCCTTATGACACTGATTTCATGGCTGAGTGATATTCCATTGTGCATAAGTACCACAACTTCTTTATCCATTTTTCTCTTTCCTGGGATATTTCAGGTGTACCGAAGTGGAGGTTCTTGGAAACAGAGCAGCCCTAAAGTTTGGGGTGCCTGTGTCTTGTTGATTTTTAGGTTTCCCGATTTCTACGCCCATGAGTGGAAGTGCCCTATGCTCTCTCAGCTGTGTCTATTCCATGTTTCAGGACGCAGCGTACACTTCTCCAGAGTGGCTGTTGGCAATTTCCATCCCGCCCATCAGCGTAGCAAGGCTCCCATGTCTCCATGGCCTGTCCTGCATTTCTGGTTTTTACACTTTTTTCAGCATGGCCCTTTTGACCGCTGGCAAGCGAGACTTCTTTGTAGCGCCGATTTGCCTTTCCGGCTTGCTTGGTTGGCCAAACAGGGCGTATGCGTTTTTTCCTGAATATATTCAGGAAAAAACGCATACGCCCTGTTTGGCCAAGGGCATCATTGTCAACGCTTTGCCGCTTTTCATGTGCTTTCAAGGCGAGTCGAATCGACCTCCTGAAATCTGTTTCCTGCAATTCTGCCTTGCTTTCAAATCCTCTTCGTTGCCTTCCCTCAATATATTTGTGGACGAGAGTCATCATTTCTAACTCTGCAGGTTTGTGAATTGCAGTGCCCCTGAGCTCCATTTGTCAACTCGCTTTTTTGGGAGCTGGCCGCAAAAGCGCAGGATTGCTTCAGGCCCTATTCTGGTTCCGGGGGGCAGGCTGAGCCTGTGGTTCATTCTTCTTCCTGATGGGAAAATAGAGTGACCTGTGCCTGTCCCAACACCTAGAGCTAGTCTCTCATTGGTTCCCCCTCTTCCCGTTCATCCTCAGGACAAATTGCGACCTGTACGAAAGAGGAGGTCCACGGTGCTGATTCTCCAAGTAGGGAGATTGTTAGTGAAGCGGCTGGAATGGCGAACCCGAGCACAAGGAGAGGAAAAATGAGGTGCGTTTTAGAAACCTTTCCCGATCACACGGTGTACCATCTTCTGGGTTTCCCAGGCATGTTTTCGATGTAGGAAGATGCCCTTGAACCTGGAGATTTGGGACCCATGGCATGGGTACCACGCACTATTACTTTAAAGGGTCTGCGTTTGCTCACCCAACCTCACCAATCCTCTCAGCCCCAAGAGTGTCCAGCCTTATGTCTCATCCAGCTGTGGGTCTAGATATGGTCAATCCAGGTTGCATCAGAGCCCCTGAACGGATTTTGTAAGAATTTCTCTCTCTTTCACTGTCTTTGTTTTATGGGTTTTTTTTTTTAGTAATCTATTTTTATAATGGGGTTTAGCTGCTTTTCCCTGCTGTGTTTATGCCGCTTTACACCCTCTTGATTCACTTCCAGAGAGATATCAATACATAGGTTTAAAGACTCTTCCTAGTCAGATATATTCTTGGGCGGTGAATAGGGGGTGTTGAGTCCAGTTCACTGAGCAGGGAGTAGGTCTTGTCTATTACATATTTGGCTTGTGGAACGGTATGTGAGCTAATTTCAAACCCTTGTTTTATGCACCGCCCTGCCTCACCTTTCCCGTTAAGCAGCCATAGTGTGTTTTCTAAATGTGTGACTCTGTTCTGTTTTGGAATTCAGTTCAGGTGTAGCGATGTTGACATTCCCTCTATCAGTGATATCTTAGGATAAGCGTCCTTTTCTGTGTGACTTACTTCACTTAGAGTCATCGTCCCTAAATCCACTCATCATGCTGCTACTAGGCTTATGACACTGATTTCATGGCTGAGTGATATTCCATTGTGCATAAGTACCACAACTTCTTTATCCATTTTTCTCTTTCCTGGGATATTTAAGGTGTACCGAAGTGGAGGTTCTTGGAAACAGAGCAGCCCTAAACTTTGGGGTGCCTGTGTCGTGTTGATTTTTAGGTTTCCCGATTTCTATGCCCATGAGTGGAAGTGCCCTATGCTCTCTCAGCTGTGTCTATTCCATGTTTCAGGACGCAGCGTACACTTCTCCAGAGTGGCTGTTGGCAATTTCCATCCCGCCCATCAGCGTAGCAAGGCTCCCGTGTCTCCATGGCCTGTCCCGCATTTCTGGTTTTTACACTTTTTTCAGCATGGCCCTTTTGACCGCTGGCAAGCGAGACTTCTTTGTAGCGCCGATTTGCCTTTCCGGCTTGCTTGGTTGGCCAAAAAGGGCGTATGCGTTTTTTCCTGAATATATTCAGGAAAAAACGCATACGCCCTTTTTGGCCAAGGGCATCATTGTCAACGCTTTGCTGCTTTTCATGTGCTTTCAAGGCGAGTCGAAACTACCTCCTGAAATCTGTTTCCTGCAATTCTGCCTTGTTTTCAAATCCTCTTCGTTGCCTTCCCTCAATATATTTGTGGACGAGAGTCATCATTTCTAACTCTGCAGTTTTGTGAACTGCAGTGCCCCTGAGCTCCATTTGTCAACTCGCTTTTTTGGGAGCTGGCCGCAAAAGCGCAGGATTGCTTCAGGCCCTATTCTGGTTCCGGGGGGCAGGCTGAGCCTGTGGTTCATTCTTCTTCCTGATGGGAAAATAGAGTGACCTGTGCCTGTCCCAACACCTAGAGCTAGTCTCTCATTGGTTCCCCCTCTTCCCGTTCATCCTCAGGACAAATTGCGACCTGTACGCAACAGGAGGTCAACGGTGCTGATTCTCCAAGTAGGGAGATGGTTAGTGAAGCGGCTGGAATGGCGAACCCGAGCACAAGGAGAGGAGAAATGAGGTGCGTTTTAGAAACCTTTCCCGATCACACGGTGTACCATCTTCTGGGTTTCCCAGGCATGTTTTCGATGTAGGAAGATGCCCTTGAACCTGGAGATTTGGGACCCACGGCATGGGTACCACGCACTATTACTTTAAAGGGTCTGCGTTTGCTCACCCAACCTCACCAATCCTCTCAGCCCCAAGAGTGTCCAGCCTTATGTCTCATCCAGCTGTGGGTCTAGATCTGGTCAATCCAGGTTGCATCAGAGCCCCTGAACGGATTTTGGAAGAATTTCTCTCTCTTTCACTGTCTTTGTTTTATGGGCCTTTTTTTTTTAAGTAATCTATTTTTCAAATGGGGTTTAGCTGCTTTTGCCTGCTGTGTTTATGCCGCTTTACACCCTCTTGATTCACTTCCAGAGAGATATCAATACATAGGTTTTAAGACTCTTCCTAGTCAGATATATTCTTGGGCGGTGAATAGGGGGTGTTGAGTCCAGTTCACTGAGCAGGGAGTAGGTCTTGTCTATTACATATTTGGCTTGTGGAACGGTATGTGAGCTAATTTCAAACCCTTGTTTTATGCACCGCCCTGCCTCACCTTTCCCGTTAAGCAGCCATAGTGTGTTTTCTAAATGTGTGACTCTGTTCTGTTTTGGAATTCAGTTCAGGTGTAGCGATGTTGACATTCCCTCTATCAGTGATATCTTAGGATAAGCGTCCTTTTCTGTGTGACTTACTTCACTTAGAGTCATCGTCCCTAAATCCACTCATCATGCTGCTACTAGCCTTATGACACTGATTTCATGGCTGAGTGATATTCCATTGTGCATAAGTACCACAACTTCTTTATCCATTTTTCTCTTTCCTGGGATATTTCAGGTGTACCGAAGTGGAGGTTCTTGGAAACAGAGCAGCCCTAAAGTTTGGGGTGCCTGTGTCTTGTTGATTTTTAGGTTTCCCTATTTCTACGCCCATGAGTGGAAGTGCCCTATGCTCTCTCAGCTGTGTCTATTCCATGTTTCAGGACGCAGCGTACACTTCTCCAGAGTGGCTGTTGGCAATTTCCATCCCGCCCATCAGCGTAGCAAGGCTCCCATGTCTCCATGGCCTGTCCTGCATTTCTGGTTTTTACACTTTTTTCAGCATGGCCCTTTTGACCGCTGGCAAGCGAGACTTCTTTGTAGCGCCGATTTGCCTTTCCGGCTTGCTTGGTTGGCCAAACAGGGCGTATGCGTTTTTTCCTGAATATATTCAGGAAAAAACGCATACGCCCTGTTTGGCCAAGGGCATCATTGTCAACGCTTTGCCGCTTTTCATGTGCTTTCAAGGCGAGTCGAATCGACCTCCTGAAATCTGTTTCCTGCAATTCTGCCTTGCTTTCAAATCCTCTTCGTTGCCTTCCCTCAATATATTTGGGGACGAGAGTCATCATTTCTAACTCTGCAGGTTTGTGAATTGCAGTGCCCCTGAGCTCCATTTGTCAACTCGCTTTTTTGGGAGCTGGCCGCAAAAGCGCAGGATTGCTTCAGGCCCTATTCTGGTTCCGGGGGGCAGGCTGAGCCTGTGGTTCATTCTTCTTCCTGATGGGAAAATAGAGTGACCTGTGCCTGTCCCAACACCTAGAGCTAGTCTCTCATTGGTTCCCCCTCTTCCCGTTCATCCTCAGGACAAATTGCGACCTGTACGAAACAGGAGGTCAACGGTGCTGATTCTCCAAGTAGGGAGATTGTTAGTGAAGCGGCTGGAATGGCGAACCCGAGCACAAGGAGAGGAGAAATGAGGTGCGTTTTAGAAACCTTTCCCGATCACACGGTGTACCATCTTCTGGGTTTCCCAGGCATGTTTTCGATGTAGGAAGATGCCCTTGAACCTGGAGATTTGGGACCCATGGCATGGGTACCACGCACTATTACTTTAAAGGGTCTGCGTTTGCTCACCCAACCTCACCAATCCTCTCAGCCCCAAGAGTGTCCAGCCTTATGTCTCATCCAGCTGTGGGTCTAGATATGGTCAATCCAGGTTGCATCAGAGCCCCTGAACGGATTTTGTAAGAATTTCTCTCTCTTTCACTGTCTTTGTTTTATGGGTTTTTTTTTTTAGTAATCTATTTTTATAATGGGGTTTAGCTGCTTTTCCCTGCTGTGTTTATGCCGCTTTACACCCTCTTGATTCACTTCCAGAGAGATATCAATACATAGGTTTAAAGACTCTTCCTAGTCAGATATATTCTTGGGCGGTGAATAGGGGGTGTTGAGTCCAGTTCACTGAGCAGGGAGTAGGTCTTGTCTATTACATATTTGGCTTGTGGAACGGTATGTGAGCTAATTTCAAACCCTTGTTTTATGCACCGCCCTGCCTCACCTTTCCCGTTAAGCAGCCATAGTGTGTTTTCTAAATGTGTGACTCTGTTCTGTTTTGGAATTCAGTTCAGGTGTAGCGATGTTGACATTCCCTCTATCAGTGATATCTTAGGATAAGCGTCCTTTTCTGTGTGACTTACTTCACTTAGAGTCATCGTCCCTAAATCCACTCATCATGCTGCTACTAGGCTTATGACACTGATTTCATGGCTGAGTGATATTCCATTGTGCATAAGTACCACAACTTCTTTATCCATTTTTCTCTTTCCTGGGATATTTAAGGTGTACCGAAGTGGAGGTTCTTGGAAACAGAGCAGCCCTAAACTTTGGGGTGCCTGTGTCGTGTTGATTTTTAGGTTTCCCGATTTCTATGCCCATGAGTGGAAGTGCCCTATGCTCTCTCAGCTGTGTCTATTCCATGTTTCAGGACGCAGCGTACACTTCTCCAGAGTGGCTGTTGGCAATTTCCATCCCGCCCATCAGCGTAGCAAGGCTCCCGTGTCTCCATGGCCTGTCCCGCATTTCTGGTTTTTACACTTTTTTCAGCATGGCCCTTTTGACCGCTGGCAAGCGAGACTTCTTTGTAGCGCCGATTTGCCTTTCCGGCTTGCTTGGTTGGCCAAAAAGGGCGTATGCGTTTTTTCCTGAATATATTCAGGAAAAAACGCATACGCCCTTTTTGGCCAAGGGCATCATTGTCAACGCTTTGCTGCTTTTCATGTGCTTTCAAGGCGAGTCGAAACTACCTCCTGAAATCTGTTTCCTGCAATTCTGCCTTGTTTTCAAATCCTCTTCGTTGCCTTCCCTCAATATATTTGTGGACGAGAGTCATCATTTCTAACTCTGCAGTTTTGTGAACTGCAGTGCCCCTGAGCTCCATTTGTCAACTCGCTTTTTTGGGAGCTGGCCGCAAAAGCGCAGGATTGCTTCAGGCCCTATTCTGGTTCCGGGGGGCAGGCTGAGCCTGTGGTTCATTCTTCTTCCTGATGGGAAAATAGAGTGACCTGTGCCTGTCCCAACACCTAGAGCTAGTCTCTCATTGGTTCCCCCTCTTCCCGTTCATCCTCAGGACAAATTGCGACCTGTACGCAACAGGAGGTCAACGGTGCTGATTCTCCAAGTAGGGAGATGGTTAGTGAAGCGGCTGGAATGGCGAACCCGAGCACAAGGAGAGGAGAAATGAGGTGCGTTTTAGAAACCTTTCCCGATCACACGGTGTACCATCTTCTGGGTTTCCCAGGCATGTTTTCGATGTAGGAAGATGCCCTTGAACCTGGAGATTTGGGACCCACGGCATGGGTACCACGCACTATTACTTTAAAGGGTCTGCGTTTGCTCACCCAACCTCACCAATCCTCTCAGCCCCAAGAGTGTCCAGCCTTATGTCTCATCCAGCTGTGGGTCTAGATCTGGTCAATCCAGGTTGCATCAGAGCCCCTGAACGGATTTTGGAAGAATTTCTCTCTCTTTCACTGTCTTTGTTTTATGGGCCTTTTTTTTTTAAGTAATCTATTTTTCAAATGGGGTTTAGCTGCTTTTGCCTGCTGTGTTTATGCCGCTTTACACCCTCTTGATTCACTTCCAGAGAGATATCAATACATAGGTTTTAAGACTCTTCCTAGTCAGATATATTCTTGGGCGGTGAATAGGGGGTGTTGAGTCCAGTTCACTGAGCAGGGAGTAGGTCTTGTCTATTACATATTTGGCTTGTGGAACGGTATGTGAGCTAATTTCAAACCCTTGTTTTATGCACCGCCCTGCCTCACCTTTCCCGTTAAGCAGCCATAGTGTGTTTTCTAAATGTGTGACTCTGTTCTGTTTTGGAATTCAGTTCAGGTGTAGCGATGTTGACATTCCCTCTATCAGTGATATCTTAGGATAAGCGTCCTTTTCTGTGTGACTTACTTCACTTAGAGTCATCGTCCCTAAATCCACTCATCATGCTGCTACTAGCCTTATGACACTGATTTCATGGCTGAGTGATATTCCATTGTGCATAAGTACCACAACTTCTTTATCCATTTTTCTCTTTCCTGGGATATTTCAGGTGTACCGAAGTGGAGGTTCTTGGAAACAGAGCAGCCCTAAAGTTTGGGGTGCCTGTGTCTTGTTGATTTTTAGGTTTCCCTATTTCTACGCCCATGAGTGGAAGTGCCCTATGCTCTCTCAGCTGTGTCTATTCCATGTTTCAGGACGCAGCGTACACTTCTCCAGAGTGGCTGTTGGCAATTTCCATCCCGCCCATCAGCGTAGCAAGGCTCCCATGTCTCCATGGCCTGTCCTGCATTTCTGGTTTTTACACTTTTTTCAGCATGGCCCTTTTGACCGCTGGCAAGCGAGACTTCTTTGTAGCGCCGATTTGCCTTTCCGGCTTGCTTGGTTGGCCAAACAGGGCGTATGCGTTTTTTCCTGAATATATTCAGGAAAAAACGCATACGCCCTGTTTGGCCAAGGGCATCATTGTCAACGCTTTGCCGCTTTTCATGTGCTTTCAAGGCGAGTCGAATCGACCTCCTGAAATCTGTTTCCTGCAATTCTGCCTTGCTTTCAAATCCTCTTCGTTGCCTTCCCTCAATATATTTGGGGACGAGAGTCATCATTTCTAACTCTGCAGGTTTGTGAATTGCAGTGCCCCTGAGCTCCATTTGTCAACTCGCTTTTTTGGGAGCTGGCCGCAAAAGCGCAGGATTGCTTCAGGCCCTATTCTGGTTCCGGGGGGCAGGCTGAGCCTGTGGTTCATTCTTCTTCCTGATGGGAAAATAGAGTGACCTGTGCCTGTCCCAACACCTAGAGCTAGTCTCTCATTGGTTCCCCCTCTTCCCGTTCATCCTCAGGACAAATTGCGACCTGTACGAAACAGGAGGTCAACGGTGCTGATTCTCCAAGTAGGGAGATTGTTAGTGAAGCGGCTGGAATGGCGAACCCGAGCACAAGGAGAGGAGAAATGAGGTGCGTTTTAGAAACCTTTCCCGATCACACGGTGTACCATCTTCTGGGTTTCCCAGGCATGTTTTCGATGTAGGAAGATGCCCTTGAACCTGGAGATTTGGGACCCATGGCATGGGTACCACGCACTATTACTTTAAAGGGTCTGCGTTTGCTCACCCAACCTCACCAATCCTCTCAGCCCCAAGAGTGTCCAGCCTTATGTCTCATCCAGCTGTGGGTCTAGATATGGTCAATCCAGGTTGCATCAGAGCCCCTGAACGGATTTTGTAAGAATTTCTCTCTCTTTCACTGTCTTTGTTTTATGGGTTTTTTTTTTTAGTAATCTATTTTTATAATGGGGTTTAGCTGCTTTTCCCTGCTGTGTTTATGCCGCTTTACACCCTCTTGATTCACTTCCAGAGAGATATCAATACATAGGTTTAAAGACTCTTCCTAGTCAGATATATTCTTGGGCGGTGAATAGGGGGTGTTGAGTCCAGTTCACTGAGCAGGGAGTAGGTCTTGTCTATTACATATTTGGCTTGTGGAACGGTATGTGAGCTAATTTCAAACCCTTGTTTTATGCACCGCCCTGCCTCACCTTTCCCGTTAAGCAGCCATAGTGTGTTTTCTAAATGTGTGACTCTGTTCTGTTTTGGAATTCAGTTCAGGTGTAGCGATGTTGACATTCCCTCTATCAGTGATATCTTAGGATAAGCGTCCTTTTCTGTGTGACTTACTTCACTTAGAGTCATCGTCCCTAAATCCACTCATCATGCTGCTACTAGGCTTATGACACTGATTTCATGGCTGAGTGATATTCCATTGTGCATAAGTACCACAACTTCTTTATCCATTTTTCTCTTTCCTGGGATATTTAAGGTGTACCGAAGTGGAGGTTCTTGGAAACAGAGCAGCCCTAAACTTTGGGGTGCCTGTGTCGTGTTGATTTTTAGGTTTCCCGATTTCTATGCCCATGAGTGGAAGTGCCCTATGCTCTCTCAGCTGTGTCTATTCCATGTTTCAGGACGCAGCGTACACTTCTCCAGAGTGGCTGTTGGCAATTTCCATCCCGCCCATCAGCGTAGCAAGGCTCCCGTGTCTCCATGGCCTGTCCCGCATTTCTGGTTTTTACACTTTTTTCAGCATGGCCCTTTTGACCGCTGGCAAGCGAGACTTCTTTGTAGCGCCGATTTGCCTTTCCGGCTTGCTTGGTTGGCCAAAAAGGGCGTATGCGTTTTTTCCTGAATATATTCAGGAAAAAACGCATACGCCCTTTTTGGCCAAGGGCATCATTGTCAACGCTTTGCTGCTTTTCATGTGCTTTCAAGGCGAGTCGAAACTACCTCCTGAAATCTGTTTCCTGCAATTCTGCCTTGTTTTCAAATCCTCTTCGTTGCCTTCCCTCAATATATTTGTGGACGAGAGTCATCATTTCTAACTCTGCAGTTTTGTGAACTGCAGTGCCCCTGAGCTCCATTTGTCAACTCGCTTTTTTGGGAGCTGGCCGCAAAAGCGCAGGATTGCTTCAGGCCCTATTCTGGTTCCGGGGGGCAGGCTGAGCCTGTGGTTCATTCTTCTTCCTGATGGGAAAATAGAGTGACCTGTGCCTGTCCCAACACCTAGAGCTAGTCTCTCATTGGTTCCCCCTCTTCCCGTTCATCCTCAGGACAAATTGCGACCTGTACGCAACAGGAGGTCAACGGTGCTGATTCTCCAAGTAGGGAGATGGTTAGTGAAGCGGCTGGAATGGCGAACCCGAGCACAAGGAGAGGAGAAATGAGGTGCGTTTTAGAAACCTTTCCCGATCACACGGTGTACCATCTTCTGGGTTTCCCAGGCATGTTTTCGATGTAGGAAGATGCCCTTGAACCTGGAGATTTGGGACCCACGGCATGGGTACCACGCACTATTACTTTAAAGGGTCTGCGTTTGCTCACCCAACCTCACCAATCCTCTCAGCCCCAAGAGTGTCCAGCCTTATGTCTCATCCAGCTGTGGGTCTAGATCTGGTCAATCCAGGTTGCATCAGAGCCCCTGAACGGATTTTGGAAGAATTTCTCTCTCTTTCACTGTCTTTGTTTTATGGGCCTTTTTTTTTTAAGTAATCTATTTTTCAAATGGGGTTTAGCTGCTTTTGCCTGCTGTGTTTATGCCGCTTTACACCCTCTTGATTCACTTCCAGAGAGATATCAATACATAGGTTTTAAGACTCTTCCTAGTCAGATATATTCTTGGGCGGTGAATAGGGGGTGTTGAGTCCAGTTCACTGAGCAGGGAGTAGGTCTTGTCTATTACATATCTGGCTTGTGGAACGGTATGTGAGCTAATTTCAAACCCTTGTTTTATGCACCGCCCTGCCTCACCTTTCCCGTTAAGCAGCCATAGTGTGTTTTCTAAATGTGTGACTCTGTTCTGTTTTGGAATTCAGTTCAGGTGTAGCGATGTTGACATTCCCTCTATCAGTGATATCTTAGGATAAGCGTCCTTTTCTGTGTGACTTACTTCACTTAGAGTCATCGTCCCTAAATCCACTCATCATGCTGCTACTAGCCTTATGACACTGATTTCATGGCTGAGTGATATTCCATTGTGCATAAGTACCACAACTTCTTTATCCATTTTTCTCTTTCCTGGGATATTTCAGGTGTACCGAAGTGGAGGTTCTTGGAAACAGAGCAGCCCTAAAGTTTGGGGTGCCTGTGTCTTGTTGATTTTTAGGTTTCCCTATTTCTACGCCCATGAGTGGAAGTGCCCTATGCTCTCTCAGCTGTGTCTATTCCATGTTTCAGGACGCAGCGTACACTTCTCCAGAGTGGCTGTTGGCAATTTCCATCCCGCCCATCAGCGTAGCAAGGCTCCCATGTCTCCATGGCCTGTCCTGCATTTCTGGTTTTTACACTTTTTTCAGCATGGCCCTTTTGACCGCTGGCAAGCGAGACTTCTTTGTAGCGCCGATTTGCCTTTCCGGCTTGCTTGGTTGGCCAAACAGGGCGTATGCGTTTTTTCCTGAATATATTCAGGAAAAAACGCATACGCCCTGTTTGGCCAAGGGCATCATTGTCAACGCTTTGCCGCTTTTCATGTGCTTTCAAGGCGAGTCGAATCGACCTCCTGAAATCTGTTTCCTGCAATTCTGCCTTGCTTTCAAATCCTCTTCGTTGCCTTCCCTCAATATATTTGGGGACGAGAGTCATCATTTCTAACTCTGCAGGTTTGTGAATTGCAGTGCCCCTGAGCTCCATTTGTCAACTCGCTTTTTTGGGAGCTGGCCGCAAAAGCGCAGGATTGCTTCAGGCCCTATTCTGGTTCCGGGGGGCAGGCTGAGCCTGTGGTTCATTCTTCTTCCTGATGGGAAAATAGAGTGACCTGTGCCTGTCCCAACACCTAGAGCTAGTCTCTCATTGGTTCCCCCTCTTCCCGTTCATCCTCAGGACAAATTGCGACCTGTACGAAACAGGAGGTCAACGGTGCTGATTCTCCAAGTAGGGAGATTGTTAGTGAAGCGGCTGGAATGGCGAACCCGAGCACAAGGAGAGGAGAAATGAGGTGCGTTTTAGAAACCTTTCCCGATCACACGGTGTACCATCTTCTGGGTTTCCCAGGCATGTTTTCGATGTAGGAAGATGCCCTTGAACCTGGAGATTTGGGACCCATGGCATGGGTACCACGCACTATTACTTTAAAGGGTCTGCGTTTGCTCACCCAACCTCACCAATCCTCTCAGCCCCAAGAGTGTCCAGCCTTATGTCTCATCCAGCTGTGGGTCTAGATATGGTCAATCCAGGTTGCATCAGAGCCCCTGAACGGATTTTGTAAGAATTTCTCTCTCTTTCACTGTCTTTGTTTTCTGGGGTTTTTTTTTTTAAGTAATCTATTTTTATAATGGGGTTTAGCTGCTTTTCCCTGCTGTGTTTATGCCGCTTTACACCCTCTTGATTCACTTCCAGAGAGATATCAATACATAGGTTTTAAGACTCTTCCTAGTCAGATATATTCTTGGGCGGTGAATAGGGGGTGTTGAGTCCAGTTCACTGAGCAGGGAGTAGGTCTTGTCTATTACATATTTGGCTTGTGGAACGGTATCTGAGCTAATTTCACACCCTTGTTTTATGCATCGCCCCACCTCACCTTTCCCGTTAAGCAGCCATAGTGTGTTTTCTAAATGTGTGACTCTGTTCTGTTTTGGAAGTCAGTTCAGGTGTAGCGATGTTGACATTCCCTCTATAAGTGATATCTTAGGATAAGTGTCCTTTTCTGTGTGACTTACTTCACTTAGAGTCATCGTCCCTAAATCCACTCATCATGCTGCTACTAGCCTTATGACACTGATTTCATGGCTGAGGGATATTCCATTGTGCATAAGTACCACAACTTCTTTATCCATTTTTCTCTTTCCTGGGATATTTCAGGTGTACCGAAGTGGAGGTTCTTGGAAACAGAGCAGCCCTAAACTTTGGGGTGCCTGTGTCGTGTTGATTTTTAGGTTTCCCGATTTCTACGCCCATGAGTGGAAGTGCCCTATGCTCTCTCAGCTGTGTCTATTCCATGTTTCAGGACGCAGCGTACACTCCTCCAGAGTGGCTGTTGGCAATTTCCATCCCGCCCATCAGCGTAGCAAGGCTCCCGTGTCTCCATGGCCTGTCCTGCATTTCTGGTTTTTACACTTTTTTCAGCATGGCCCTTTTGACCGCTGGCAAGCGAGACTTCTTTGTAGCGCCGATTTGCCTTTCCGGCTTGCTTGGTTGGCCAAACAGGGCGTATGCGTTTTTTCCTGAATATATTCAGGAAAAAACGCATACGCCCTGTTTGGCCAAGGGCATCATTGTCAACGCTTTGCCGCTTTTCATGTGCTTTCAAGGCGAGTCGAATCGACCTCCTGAAATCTGTTTCCTGCAATTCTGCCTTGCTTTCAAATCCTCTTCGTTGCCTTCCCTCAATATATTTGGGGACGAGAGTTATCATATATAGCTCTGCAGGTTTGTGAATTGCAGTGCCCCTGAGCTCCATTTGTCAACTCGCTTTTTTGGGAGCTGGCCGCAAAAGCGCAGGATTGCTTCAGGCCCTATTCTGGTTCCGGGGGGCAGGCTGAGCCTGTGGTTCATTCTTCTTCCTGATGGGAAAATAGAGTGACCTGTGCCTGTCCCAACACCTAGAGCTAGTCTCTCATTGGTTCCCCCTCTTCCCGTTCATCCTCAGGACAAATTGCGACCTGTACGCAAGAGGAGGTCAACGGTGCTGATTCTCCAAGTAGGGAGATGGTTAGTGAAGCGGCTGGAATGGCGAACCCGAGCACAAGGAGAGGAGAAATGAGGTGCGTTTTAGAAACCTTTCCCGATCACACGGTGTACCATCTTCTGGGTTTCCCAGGCATGTTTTCGATGTAGGAAGATGCCCTTGAACCTGGAGATTTGGGACCCACGGCATGGGTACCACGCACTATTACTTTAAAGGGTCTGCGTTTGCTCACCCAATCTCACCAATCCTCTCAGCCCCAAGAGTGTCCAGCCTTATGTCTCATCCAGCTGTGGGTCTAGATCTGGTCAATCCAGGTTGCATCAGAGCCCCTGAACGGATTTTGGAAGAATTTCTCTCTCTTTCACTGTCTTTGTTTTATGGGCCTTTTTTTTTTAAGTAATCTATTTTTCAAATGGGGTTTAGCTGCTTTTGCCTGCTGTGTTTATGCCGCTTTACACCCTCTTGATTCACTTCCAGAGAGATATCAATACATAGGTTTTAAGACTCTTCCTAGTCAGATATATTCCTGGGCGGTGAATAGGGGGTGTTGAGTCCAGTTCACTGAGCAGGGAGTAGGTCTTGTCTATTACATATTTGGCTTGTGGAACGGTATCTGAGCTAATTTCAAACCCTTGTTTTAGGCATCGCCCCACCTCACCTTTCCCGTTAAGCAGCCATAGTGTGTTTTCTAAATGTGTGACTCTGTTCTGTTTTGGAAGTCAGTTCAGGTGTAGCGATGTTGACATTCCCTCTATAAGTGATATCTTAGGATAAGTGTCCTTTTCTGTGTGACTTACTTCACTTAGAGTCATCGTCCCTAAATCCACTCATCATGCTGCTACTAGCCTTATGACACTGATTTCATGGCTGAGTGATATTCCATTGTGCATAAGTACCACAACTTCTTTATCCATTTTTCTCTTTCCTGGGATATTTAAGGTGTACCGAAGTGGAGGTTCTTGGAAACAGAGCAGCCCTAAAGTTTGGGGTGCCTGTGTCTTGTTGATTTTTAGGTTTCCCGATTTCTACGCCCATGAGTGGAAGTGCCCTATGCTCTCTCAGCTGTGTCTATTCCATGTTTCAGGACGCAGCGTACACTTCTCCAGAGTGGCTGTTGGCAATTTCCATCCCGCCCATCAGCGTAGCAAGGCTCCCATGTCTCCATGGCCTGTCCTGCATTTCTGGTTTTTACACTTTTTTCAGCATGGCCCTTTTGACCGCTGGCAAGCGAGACTTCTTTGTAGCGCCGATTTGCCTTTCCGGCTTGCTTGGTTGGCCAAACAGGGCGTATGCGTTTTTTCCTGAATATATTCAGGAAAAAACGCATACGCCCTGTTTGGCCAAGGGCATCATTGTCAACGCTTTGCCGCTTTTCATGTGCTTTCAAGGCGAGTCGAATCGACCTCCTGAAATCTGTTTCCTGCAATTCTGCCTTGCTTTCAAATCCTCTTCGTTGCCTTCCCTCAATATATTTGTGGACGAGAGTCATCATTTCTAACTCTGCAGGTTTGTGAATTGCAGTGCCCCTGAGCTCCATTTGTCAACTCGCTTTTTTGGGAGCTGGCCGCAAAAGCGCAGGATTGCTTCAGGCCCTATTCTGGTTCCGGGGGGCAGGCTGAGCCTGTGGTTCATTCTTCTTCCTGATGGGAAAATAGAGTGACCTGTGCCTGTCCCAACACCTAGAGCTAGTCTCTCATTGGTTCCCCCTCTTCCCGTTCATCCTCAGGACAAATTGCGACCTGTACGAAACAGGAGGTCAACGGTGCTGATTCTCCAATTAGGGAGATTGTTAGTGAAGCGGCTGGAATGGCGAACCCGAGCACAAGGAGAGGAGAAATGAGGTGCGTTTTAGAAACCTTTCCCGATCACACGGTGTACCATCTTCTGGGTTTCCCAGGCATGTTTTCGATGTAGGAAGATGCCCTTGAACCTGGAGATTTGGGACCCATGGCATGGGTACCACGCACTATTACTTTAAAGGGTCTGCGTTTGCTCACCCAACCTCACCAATCCTCTCAGCCCCAAGAGTGTCCAGCCTTATGTCTCATCCAGCTGTGGGTCTAGATATGGTCAATCCAGGTTGCATCAGAGCCCCTGAACGGATTTTGGAAGAATTTCTCTCTCTTTCACTGTCTTTGTTTTCTGGGGTTTTTTTTTTTAAGTAATCTATTTTTATAATGGGGTTTAGCTGCTTTTCCCTGCTGTGTTTATGCCGCTTTACACCCTCTTGATTCACTTCCAGAGAGATATCAATACATAGGTTTTAAGACTCTTCCTAGTCAGATATATTCTTGGGCGGTGAATAGGGGGTGTTGAGTCCAGTTCACTGAGCAGGGAGTAGGTCTTGTCTATTACATATTTGGCTTGTGGAACGGTATCTGAGCTAATTTCACACCCTTGTTTTATGCATCGCCCCACCTCACCTTTCCCGTTAAGCAGCCATAGTGTGTTTTCTAAATGTGTGACTCTGTTCTGTTTTGGAAGTCAGTTCAGGTGTAGCGATGTTGACATTCCCTCTATAAGTGATATCTTAGGATAAGTGTCCTTTTCTGTGTGACTTACTTCACTTAGAGTCATCGTCCCTAAATCCACTCATCATGCTGCTACTAGCCTTATGACACTGATTTCATGGCTGAGTGATATTCCATTGTGCATAAGTACCACAACTTCTTTATCCATTTTTCTCTTTCCTGGGATATTTCAGGTGTACCGAAGTGGAGGTTCTTGGAAACAGAGCAGCCCTAAAGTTTGGGGTGCCTGTGTCTTGTTGATTTTTACGTTTCCCGATTTCTACGCCCATGAGTGGAAGTGCCCTATGCTCTCTCAGCTGTGTCTATTCCATGTTTCAGGACGCAGCGTACACTTCTCCAGAGTGGCTGTTGGCAATTTCCATCCCGCCCATCAGCGTAGCAAGGCTCCCATGTCTCCATGGCCTGTCCTGCATTTCTGGTTTTTACACTTTTTTCAGTATGGCCCTTTTGACCGCTGGCAAGCGAGACTTCTTTGTAGCGCCGATTTGCCTTTCCGGCTTGCTTTGTTGGCCAAAAAGGGCGTATGCGTTTTTTCCTGAATATATTCAGGAAAAAACGCATAAGCCCTTTTTGGCCAAGGGCATCATTGTCAACGCTTTGCCGCTTTTCATGTGCTTTCAAGGCTAGTCGAATCGACCTCCTGAAATCTGTTTCCTGCAATTCTGCCTTGCTTTCAAATCCTCTTCGTTGCCTTCCCTCAATATATTTGGGGACGAGAGTTATCATATATAGCTCTGCAGGTTTGTGAATTGCAGTGCCCCTGAGCTCCATTTGTCAACTCGCTTTTTTGGGAGCTGGCCGCAAAAGCGCAGGATTGCTTCAGGCCCTATTCTGGTTCCGGGGGGCAGGCTGAGCCTGTGGTTCATTCTTCTTCCTGATGGGAAAATAGAGTGACCTGTGCCTGTCCCAACACCTAGAGCTAGTCTCTCATTGGTTCCCCCTCTTCCCGTTCATCCTCAGGACAAATTGCGACCTGTACACAACAGGAGGTCAACGGTGCTGATTCTCCAAGTAGGGAGATGGTTAGTGAAGCGGCTGGAATGGCGAACCCGAGCACAAGGAGAGGAGAAATGAGGTGCGTTTTAGAAACCTTTCCCGATCACACGGTGTACCATCTTCTGGGTTTCCCAGGCATGTTTTCGATGTAGGAAGATGCCCTTGAACCTGGAGATTTGGGACCCACGGCATGGGTACCACGCACTATTACTTTAAAGGGTCTGCGTTTGCTCACCCAACCTCACCAATCCTCTCAGCCCCAAGAGTGTCCAGCCTTATGTCTCATCCAGCTGTGGGTCTAGATCTGGTCAATCCAGGTTGCATCAGAGCCCCTGAACGGATTTTGGAAGAATTTCTCTCTCTTTCACTGTCTTTGTTTTATGGGCCTTTTTTTTTTAAGTAATCTATTTTTCAAATGGGGTTTAGCTGCTTTTGCCTGCTGTGTTTATGCCGCTTTACACCCTCTTGATTCACTTCCAGAGAGATATCAATACATAGGTTTTAAGACTCTTCCTAGTCAGATATATTCCTGGGCGGTGAATAGGGGGTGTTGAGTCCAGTTCACTGAGCAGGGAGTAGGTCTTGTCTATTACATATTTGGCTTGTGGAACGGTATCTGAGCTAATTTCAAACCCTTGTTTTAGGCATCGCCCCACCTCACCTTTCCCGTTAAGCAGCCATAGTGTGTTTTCTAAATGTGTGACTCTGTTCTGTTTTGGAAGTCAGTTCAGGTGTAGCGATGTTGACATTCCCTCTATAAGTGATATCTTAGGATAAGTGTCCTTTTCTGTGTGACTTACTTCACTTAGAGTCATCGTCCCTAAATCCACTCATCATGCTGCTACTAGCCTTATGACACTGATTTCATGGCTGAGTGATATTCCATTGTGCATAAGTACCACAACTTCTTTATCCATTTTTCTCTTTCCTGGGATATTTCAGGTGTACCGAAGTGGAGGTTCTTGGAAACAGAGCAGCCCTAAAGTTTGGGGTGCCTGTGTCTTGTTGATTTTTAGGTTTCCCGATTTCTACGCCCATGAGTGGAAGTGCCCTATGCTCTCTCAGCTGTGTCTATTCCATGTTTCAGGACGCAGCGTACACTTCTCCAGAGTGGCTGTTGGCAATTTCCATCCCGCCCATCAGCGTAGCAAGGCTCCCATGTCTCCATGGCCTGTCCTGCATTTCTGGTTTTTACACTTTTTTCAGCATGGCCCTTTTGACCGCTGGCAAGCGAGACTTCTTTGTAGCGCCGATTTGCCTTTCCGGCTTGCTTGGTTGGCCAAACAGGGCGTATGCGTTTTTTCCTGAATATATTCAGGAAAAAACGCATACGCCCTGTTTGGCCAAGGGCATCATTGTCAACGCTTTGCCGCTTTTCATGTGCTTTCAAGGCGAGTCGAATCGACCTCCTGAAATCTGTTTCCTGCAATTCTGCCTTGCTTTCAAATCCTCTTCGTTGCCTTCCCTCAATATATTTGTGGACGAGAGTCATCATTTCTAACTCTGCAGGTTTGTGAATTGCAGTGCCCCTGAGCTCCATTTGTCAACTCGCTTTTTTGGGAGCTGGCCGCAAAAGCGCAGGATTGCTTCAGGCCCTATTCTGGTTCCGGGGGGCAGGCTGAGCCTGTGGTTCATTCTTCTTCCTGATGGGAAAATAGAGTGACCTGTGCCTGTCCCAACACCTAGAGCTAGTCTCTCATTGGTTCCCCCTCTTCCCGTTCATCCTCAGGACAAATTGCGACCTGTACGAAACAGGAGGTCCACGGTGCTGATTCTCCAAGTAGGGAGATTGTTAGTGAAGCGGCTGGAATGGCGAACCCGAGCACAAGGAGAGGAAAAATGAGGTGCGTTTTAGAAACCTTTCCCGATCACACGGTGTACCATCTTCTGGGTTTCCCAGGCATGTTTTCGATGTAGGAAGATGCCCTTGAACCTGGAGATTTGGGACCCATGGCATGGGTACCACGCAGTATTACTTTAAAGGGTCTGCGTTTGCTCACCCAACCTCACCAATCCTCTCAGCCCCAAGAGTGTCCAGCCTTATGTCTCATCCAGCTGTGGGTCTAGATATGGTCAATCCAGGTTGCATCAGAGCCCCTGAACGGATTTTGTAAGAATTTCTCTCTCTTTCACTGTCTTTGTTTTATGGGTTTTTTTTTTTTAGTAATCTATTTTTATAATGGGGTTTAGCTGCTTTTCCCTGCTGTGTTTATGCCGCTTTACACCCTCTTGATTCACTTCCAGAGAGATATCAATACATAGGTTTAAAGACTCTTCCTAGTCAGATATATTCCTGGGCGGTGAATAGGGGGTGTTGAGTCCAGTTCACTGAGCAGGGAGTAGGTCTTGTCTATTACATATTTGGCTTGTGGAACGGTATCTGAGCTAATTTCACACCCTTGTTTTATGCATCGCCCCACCTCACCTTTCCCGTTAAGCAGCCATAGTGTGTTTTCTAAATGTGTGACTCTGTTCTGTTTTGGAATTCAGTTCAGGTGTAGCGATGTTGACATTCCCTCTATCAGTGATATCTTAGGATAAGCGTCCTTTTCTGTGTGACTTACTTCACTTAGAGTCATCGTCCCTAAATCCACTCATCATGCTGCTACTAGCCTTATGACACTGATTTCATGGCTGAGTGATATTCCATTGTGCATAAGTACCACAACTTCTTTATCCATTTTTCTCTTTCCTGGGATATTTAAGGTGTACCGAAGTGGAGGTTCTTGGAAACAGAGCAGCCCTAAACTTTGGGGTGCCTGTGTCGTGTTGATTTTTAGGTTTCCCGATTTCTATGCCCATGAGTGGAAGTGCCCTATGCTCTCTCAGCTGTGTCTATTCCATCTTTCAGGACGCAGCGTACACTTCTCCAGAGTGGCTGTTGGCAATTTCCATCCCGCCCATCAGCGTAGCAAGGCTCCCGTGTCTCCATGGCCTGTCCCGCATTTCTGGTTTTTACACTTTTTTCAGCATGGCCCTTTTGACCGCTGGCAAGCGAGACTTCTTTGTAGCGCCGATTTGCCTTTCCGGCTTGCTTGGTTGGCCAAACAGGGCGTATGCGTTTTTTCCTGAATATATTCAGGAAAAAACTCATACGCCCTGTTTGGCCAAGGGCATCATTGTCAACGCTTTGCCGCTTTTCATGTGCTTTCAAGGCGAGTCGAATCGACCTCCTGAAATCTGTTTCCTGCAATTCTGCCTTGCTTTCAAATCCTCTTCGTTGCCTTCCGTCAATATATTTGGGGACGAGAGTTATCATATATAGCTCTGCAGGTTTGTGAATTGCAGTGCCCCTGAGCTCCATTTGTCAACTCGCTTTTTTGGGAGCTGGCCGCAAAAGCGCAGGATTGCTTCAGGCCCTATTCTGGTTCCGGGGGGCAGGCTGAGCCTGTGGTTCATTCTTCTTCCTGATGGGAAAATAGAGTGACCTGTGCCTGTCCCAACACCTAGAGCTAGTCTCTCATTGGTTCCCCCTCTTCCCGTTCATCCTCAGGACAAATTGCGACCTGTACGAAACAGGAGGTCAACGGTGCTGATTCTCCAAGTAGGGAGATTGTTAGTGAAGCGGCTCGAACGGCGAACCCGAGCACAAGGAGAGGAGAAATGAGGTGCGTTTTAGAAACCTTTCCCGATCACACGGTGTACCATCTTCTGGGTTTCCCAGGCATGTTTTCGATGTAGGAAGATGCCTTTGAACCTGGAGATTTGGGACCCACGGCATGGGTACCACGCACTATTACTTTAAAGGGTCTGCGTTTGCTCACCCAATCTCACCAATCCTCTCAGCCCCAAGAGTGTCCAGCCTTATGTCTCATCCAGCTGTGGGTCTAGATATGGTCAATCCAGGTTGCATCAGAGCCCCTGAACGGATTTTGGAAGAATTTCTCTCTCTTTCACTGTCTTTGTTTTTTGGGTTTTTTTTTCTTAAGTAATCTATTTTTCAAATGGGGTTTAGCTGCTTTTCCCTGCTGTGTTTATGCCACGTTACACCCTCTTGATTCACTTCCAGAGAGATATCAATACATAGGTTTTAAGACTCTTCCTAGTCAGATATATTCTTGGGCGGTGAATAGGGGGTGTTGAGTCCAGTTCACTGAGCAGGGAGTAGGTCTTGTCTATTACATATTTGGCTTGTGGAACGGTATCTGAGCTAATTTCAAACCCTTGTTTTATGCATCACCCCACCTCACCTTTCCCGTTAAGCAGCCATAGTGTGTTTTCTAAATGTGTGACTCTGTTCTGTTTTGGAAGTCAGTTCAGGTGTAGCGATGTTGACATTCCCTCTATAAGTGATATCTTAGGATAAGTGTCCTTTTCTGTGTGACTTACTTCACTTAGAGTCATCGTCCCTAAATCCACTCATCATGCTGCTACTAGCCTTATGACACTGATTTCATGGCTTAGTGATATTCCATTGTGCATAAGTACCACAACATCTTTATCCATTTTTCTCTTTCCTGGGGTATTTCAGGTGTACCGAAGTGGAGGTTCTTGGAAACAGAGCAGCCCTAAAGTTTGGGGTGCCTGTGTCTTGTTGATTTTTAGGTTTCCCGATTTCTACGCCCATGAGTGGAAGTGCCCTATGCTCTCTCAGCTGTGTCTATTCCATGTTTCAGGACGCAGCGTACACTTCTCCAGAGTGGCTGTTGGCAATTTCCATCCCGCCCATCAGCGTAGCAAGGCTCCCATGTCTCCATGGCCTGTCCTGCATTTCTGGTTTTTACACTTTTTTCAGCATGGCCCTTTTGACCGCTGGCAAGCGAGACTTCTTTGTAGCGCCGATTTGCCTTTCCGGCTTGCTTGGTTGGCCAAACAGGGCGTATGCGTTTTTTCCTGAATATATTCAGGAAAAAACGCATACGCCCTGTTTGGCCAAGGGCATCATTGTCAACGCTTTGCCGCTTTTCATGTGCTTTCAAGGCGAGTCGAATCGACCTCCTGAAATCTGTTTCCTGCAATTCTGCCTTGCTTTCAAATCCTCTTCGTTGCCTTCCGTCAATATATTTGGGGACGAGAGTTATCATATATAGCTCTGCAGGTTTGTGAATTGCAGTGCCCCTGAGCTCCATTTGTCAACTCGCTTTTTTGGGAGCTGGCCGCAAAAGCGCAGGATTGCTTCAGGCCCTATTCTGGTTCCGGGGGGCAGGCTGAGCCTGTGGTTCATTCTTCTTCCTGATGGGAAAATAGAGTGACCTGTGCCTGTCCCAACACCTAGAGCTAGTCTCTCATTGGTTCCCCCTCTTCCCGTTCATCCTCAGGACAAATTGCGACCTGTACGCAACAGGAGGTCAACGGTGCTGATTCTCCAAGTAGGGAGATTGTTAGTGAAGTGGCTGGAATGGCGAACCCGAGCACAAGGAGAGGAGAAATGAGGTGCGTTTTAGAAACCTTTCCCGATCACACGGTGTACCATCTTCTGGGTTTCCCAGGCATGTTTTCGATGTAGGAAGATGCCCTTGAACCTGGAGATTTGGGACCCACGGCATGGGTACCACGCACTATTACTTTAAAGGGTCTGCGTTTGCTCACCCAACCTCACCAATCCTCTCAGCCCCAAGAGTGTCCAGCCTTATGTCTCATCCAGCTGTGGGTCTAGATCTGGTCAATCCAGGTTGCATCAGAGCCCCTGAACGGATTTTGGAAGAATTTCTCTCTCTTTCACTGTCTTTGTTTTCTGGGGTTTTTTTTTTTAAGTAATCTATTTTTCAAATGGGGTTTAGCTGCTTTTCCCTGCTGTGTTTATGCCGCTTTACACCCTCTTGATTCACTTCCAGAGAGATATCAATACATAGGTTTTAAGACTCTTCCTAGTCAGATATATTCTTGGGCGGTGAATAGGGGGTGTTGAGTCCAGTTCACTGAGCAGGGAGTAGGTCTTGTCTATTACATATTTGGCTTGTGGAACGGTATCTGAGCTAATTTCAAACCCTTGTTTTATGCATCGCCCCACCTCACCTTTCCCGTTAAGCAGCCATAGTGTGTTTTCTAAATGTGTGACTCTGTTCTGTTTTGGAATTCAGTTCAGGTGTAGCGATGTTGACATTCCCTCTATAAGTGATATCTTAGGATAAGTGTCCTTTTCTGTGTGACTTACTTCACTTAGAGTCATCGTCCCTAAATCCACTCATCATGCTGCTACTAGCCTTATGACACTGATTTCATGGCTGAGTGATATTCCATTGTGCATAAGTACCACAACTTCTTTATCCATTTTTCTCTTTCCTGCGATATTTCAGGTGTACCAAAGTGGAGGTTCTTGGAAACAGAGCAGCCCTAAAGTTTGGGGTGCCTGTGTCTTGTTGATTTTTAGGTTTCCCGATTTCTACGCCCATGAGTGGAAGTGCCCTATGCTCTCTCAGCTGTGTCTATTCCATGTTTCAGGACGCAGCGTACACTTCTCCAGAGTGGCTGTTGGCAATTTCCATCCCGCCCATCAGCGTAGCAAGGCTCCCATGTCTCCATGGCCTGTCCTGCATTTCTGGTTTTTACACTTTTTTCAGCATGGCCCTTTTGACCGCTGGCAAGCGAGACTTCTTTGTAGCGCCGATTTGCCTTTCCGGCTTCCTTGGTTGGCCAAACAGGGCGTATGCGTTTTTTCCTGAATATATTCAGGAAAAAACGCATACGCCCTGTTTGGCCAAGGGCATCATTGTCAACGCTTTGCCGCTTTTCATGTGCTTTCAAGGCGAGTCGAATCGACCTCCTGAAATCTGTTTCCTGCAATTCTGCCTTGCTTTCAAATCCTCTTCGTTGCCTTCCCTCAATATATTTGGGGACGAGAGTTATCATATATAGCTCTGCAGGTTTGTGAATTGCAGTGCCCCTGAGCTCCATTTGTCAACTCGCTTTTTTGGGAGCTGGCCGCAAAAGCGCAGGATTGCTTCAGGCCCTATTCTGGTTCCGGGGGGCAGGCTGAGCCTGTGGTTCATTCTTCTTCCTGATGGGAAAATAGAGTGACCTGTGCCTGTCCCAACACCTAGAGCTAGTCTCTCATTGGTTCCCCCTCTTCCCGTTCATCCTCAGGACAAATTGCGACCTGTACGAAACAGGAGGTCAACGGTGCTGATTCTCCAAGTAGGGAGATTGTTAGTGAAGCGGCTCGAACGGCGAACCCGAGCACAAGGAGAGGAGAAATGAGGTGCGTTTTAGAAACCTTTCCCGATCACACGGTGTACCATCTTCTGGGTTTCCCAGGCATGTTTTCGATGTAGGAAGATGCCCTTGAACCTGGAGATTTGGGACCCACGGCATGGGTACCACGCACTATTACTTTAAAGGGTCTGCGTTTGCTCACCCAATCTCACCAATCCTCTCAGCCCCAAGAGTGTCCAGCCTTATGTCTCATCCAGCTGTGGGTCTAGATATGGTCAATCCAGGTTGCATCAGAGCCCCTGAAAGGATTTTGGAAGAATTTCTCTCTCTTTCACTGTCTTTGTTTTATGGGTTTTTTTTTCTTAAGTAATCTATTTTTCAAATGGGGTTTAGCTGCTTTTCCCTGCTGTGTTTATGCCACGTTACACCCTCTTGATTCACTTCCAGAGAGATATCAATACATAGGTTTTAAGACTCTTCCTAGTCAGATATATTCTTGGGCGGTGAATAGGGGGTGTTGAGTCCAGTTCACTGAGCAGGGAGTAGGTCTTGTCTATTACATATTTGGCTTGTGGAACGGTATCTGAGCTAATTTCAAACCCTTGTTTTATGCACCGCCCTGCCTCACCTTTCCCGTTAAGCAGCCATAGTGTGTTTTGTAAATGTGTGACTCTGTTCTGTTTTGGAATTCAGTTCAGGTGTAGCGATGTTGACATTCCCTCTATCAGTGATATCTTAGGATAAGCGTCCTTTTCTGTGTGACTTACTTCACTTAGAGTCATCGTCCCTAAATCCACTCATCATGCTGCTACTAGCCTTATGACACTGATTTCATGGCTGAGTGATATTCCATTGTGCATAAGTACCACAACTTCTTTATCCATTTTTCTCTTTCCTGGGATATTTAAGGTGTACCGAAGTGGAGGTTCTTGGAAACAGAGCAGCCGTAAACTTTGGGGTGCCTGTGTCGTGTTGATTTTTAGGTTTCCCGATTTCTATGCCCATGAGTGGAAGTGCCCTATGCTCTCTCAGCTGTGTCTATTCCATGTTTCAGGACGCAGCGTACACTTCTCCAGAGTGGCTGTTGGCAATTTCCATCCCGCCCATCAGCGTAGCAAGGCTCCCGTGTCTCCATGGCCTGTCCCGCATTTCTGGTTTTTACACTTTTTTCAGCATGGCCCTTTTGACCGCTGGCAAGCGAGACTTCTTTGTAGCGCCGATTTGCCTTTCCGGCTTGCTTGGTTGGCCAAAAAGGGCGTATGCGTTTTTTCCTGAATATATTCAGGAAAAAACGCATACGCCCTTTTTGGCCAAGGGCATCATTGTCAACGCTTTGCCGCTTTTCATGTGCTTTCAAGGCGAGTCGAATCGACCTCCTGAAATCTGTTTCCTGCAATTCTGCCTTGTTTTCAAATCCTCTTCGTTGCCTTCCCTCAATATATTGGTGGACGAGAGTCATCATTTCTAACTCTGCAGTTTTGTGAACTGCAGTGCCCCTGAGCTCCATTTGTCAACTCGCTTTTTTGGGAGCTGGCCGCAAAAGCGCAGGATTGCTTCAGGCCCTATTCTGGTTCCGGGGGGCAGGCTGAGCCTGTGGTTCATTCTTCTTCCTGATGGGAAAATAGAGTGACCTGTGCCTGTCCCAACACCTAGAGCTAGTCTCTCATTGGTTCCCCCTCTTCCCGTTCATCCTCAGGACAAATTGCGACCTGTACGCAACAGGAGGTCAACGGTGCTGATTCTCCAAGTAGGGAGATTGTTAGTGAAGCGGCTGGAATGGCGAACCCGAGCACAAGGAGAGGAGAAATGAGGTGCGTTTTAGAAACATTTCCCGATCACACGGTGTACCATCTTCTGGGTTTCCCAGGCATGTTTTCGATGTAGGAAGATGCCCTTGAACCTGGAGATTTGGGACCCACGGCATGGGTACCACGCACTATTACTTTAAAGGGTCTGCGTTTGCTCACCCAACCTCACCAATCCTCTCAGCCCCAAGAGTGTCCAGCCTTATGTCTCATCCAGCTGTGGGTCTAGATCTGGTCAATCCAGGTTGCATCAGAGCCCCTGAACGGATTTTGGAAGAATTTCTCTCTCTTTCACTGTCTTTGTTTTATGGGCCTTTTTTTTTTAAGTAATCTATTTTTCAAATGGGGTTTAGCTGCTTTTGCCTGCTGTGTTTATGCCGCTTTACACCCTCTTGATTCACTTCCAGAGAGATATCAATACATAGGTTTTAAGACTCTTCCTAGTCAGATATATTCTTGGGCGGTGAATAGGGGGTGTTGAGTCCAGTTCACTGAGCAGGAAGTAGGTCTTGTCTATTACATATTTGGCTTGTGGAACTGTATCTGAGCTAATTTCAAACCCTTGTTTTATGCATCGCCCCACCTCACCTTTCCCGTTAAGCAGCCATAGTGTGTTTTCTAAATGTGTGACTCTGTTCTGTTTTGGAATTCAGTTCAGGTGTAGCGATGTTGACATTCCCTCTATAAGTGATATCTTAGGATAAGTGTCCTTTTCTGTGTGACTTACTTCACTTAGAGTCATCGTCCCTAAATCCACTCATCATGCTGCTACTAGCCTTATGACACTGATTTCATGGCTGAGTGATATTCCATTGTGCATAAGTACCACAACTTCTTTATCCATTTTTCTCTTTCCTGGGATATTTCAGGTGTACCGAAGTGGAGGTTCTTGGAAACAGAGCAGCCCTAAAGTTTGGGGTGCCTGTGTCTTGTTGATTTTTAGGTTTCCCGATTTCTACGCCCATGAGTGGAAGTGCCCTATGCTCTCTCAGCTGTGTCTATTCCATGTTTCAGGACGCAGCGTACACTTCTCCAGAGTGGCTGTTGGCAATTTCCATCCCGCCCATCAGCGTAGCAAGGCTCCAATGTCTCCATGGCCTGTCCTGCATTTCTGGTTTTTACACTTTTTTCAGCATGGCCCTTTTGACCGCTGGCAAGCGAGACTTCTTTGTAGCGCCGATTTGCCTTTCCGGCTTGCTTGGTTGGCCAAACAGGGCGTATGCGTTTTTTCCTGAATATATTCAGGAAAAAACGCATACGCCCTGTTTGGCCAAGGGCATCATTGTCAACGCTTTGCCGCTTTTCATGTGCTTTCAAGGCGAGTCGAATCGACCTCCTGAAATCTGTTTCCTGCAATTCTGCCTTGCTTTCAAATCCTCTTCGTTGCCTTCCCTCAATATATTTGTGGACGAGAGTCATCATTTCTAACTCTGCAGGTTTGTGAATTGCAGTGCCCCTGAGCTCCATTTGTCAACTCGCTTTTTTGGGAGCTGACCGCAAAAGCGCAGGATTGCTTCAGGCCCTATTCTGGTTCCGGGGGGCAGGCTGAGCCTGTGGTTCATTCTTCTTCCTGATGGGAAAATAGAGTGACCTGTGCCTGTCCCAACACCTAGAGCTAGTCTCTCATTGGTTCCCCCTCTTCCCGTTCATCCTCAGGACAAATTGCGACCTGTACGAAACAGGAGGTCAACGGTGCTGATTCTCCAAGTAGGGAGATTGTTAGTGAAGCGGCTGGAATGGCGAACCCGAGCACAAGGAGAGGAGAAATGAGGTGCGTTTTTGAAACCTTTCCCGATCACACGGTGTACCATCTTCTGGGTTTCCCAGGCATGTTTTCGATGTAGGAAGATCCCCTTGAACCTGGAGATTTGGGACCCATGGCATGGGTACCACGCACTATTACTTTAAAGGGTCTGCGTTTGCTCACCCAACCTCACCAATCCTCTCAGCCCCAAGAGTGTCCAGCCTTATGTCTCATCCAGCTGTGGGTCTAGATATGGTCAATCCAGGTTGCATCAGAGCCCCTGAACGGATTTTGTAAGAATGTCTCTCTCTTTCACTGTCTTTGTTTTCTGGGGTTTTTTTTTTTAAGTAATCTATTTTTATAATGGGGTTTAGCTGCTTTCCCTGCTGTGTTTATGCCGCTTTACACCCTCTTGATTCACTTCCAGAGAGATATCAATACATAGGTTTTAAGACTCTTCCTAGTCAGATATATTCTTGGACGGTGAATAGGGGGTGTTGAGTCCAGTTCACTGAGCAGGGAGTAGGTCTTGTCTATTACATATTTGGCTTGTGGAACGGTATGTGAGCTAATTTCAAACCCTTGTTTTATGCACCGCCCTGCCTCACCTTTCCCGTTAAGCAGCCATAGTGTGTTTTCTAAATGTGTGACTCTGTTCTGTTTTGGAAGTCAGTTCAGGTGTAGCGATGTTGACATTCCCTCTATAAGTGATATCTTAGGATAAGTGTCCTTTTCTGTGTGACTTACTTCACTTAGAGTCATCGTCCCTAAATCCACTCATCATGCTGCTACTAGCCTTATGACACTGATTTCATGGCTGAGTGATATTCCATTGTGCATAAGTACCACAACTTCTTTATCCATTTTTCTCTTTCCTGGGATATTTCAGGTGTACCGAAGTGGAGGTTCTTGGAAACAGAGCAGCCCTAAAGTTTGGGGTGCCTGTGTCTTGTTGATTTTTAGGTTTCCCGATTTCTACGCCCATGAGTGGAAGTGCCCTATGCTCTCTCAGCTGTGTCTATTCCATGTTTCAGGACGCAGCGTACACTTCTCCAGAGTGGCTGTTGGCAATTTCCATCCCGCCCATCAGCGTAGCAAGGCTCCCATGTCTCCATGGCCTGTCCTGCATTTCTGGTTTTTACACTTTTTTCAGCATGGCCCTTTTGACCGCTGGCAAGCGAGACTTCTTTGTAGCGCCGATTTGCCTTTCCGGCTTCCTTGGTTGGCCAAACAGGGCGTATGCGTTTTTTCCTGAATATATTCAGGAAAAAACGCATACGCCCTGTTTGGCCAAGGGCATCATTGTCAACGCTTTGCCGCTTTTCATGTGCTTTCAAGGCGAGTCGAATCGACCTCCTGAAATCTGTTTCCTGCAATTCTGCCTTGCTTTCAAATCCTCTTCGTTGCCTTCCCTCAATATATTTGGGGACGAGAGTTATCATATATAGCTCTGCAGGTTTGTGAATTGCAGTGCCCTGAGCTCCATTTGTCAACTCGCTTTTTTGGGAGCTGGCCGCAAAAGCGCAGGATTGCTTCAGGCCCTATTCTGGTTCCGGGGGGCAGGCTGAGCCTGTGGTTCATTCTTCTTCCTGATGGGAAAATAGAGTGACCTGTGCCTGTCCCAACACCTAGAGCTAGTCTCTCATTGGTTCCCCCTCTTCCCGTTCATCCTCAGGACAAATTGCGACCTGTACGAAACAGGAGGTCAACGGTGCTGATTCTCCAAGTAGGGAGATTGTTAGTGAAGCGGCTCGAACGGCGAACCCGAGCACAAGGAGAGGAGAAATGAGGTGCGTTTTAGAAACCTTTCCCGATCACACGGTGTACCATCTTCTGGGTTTCCCAGGCATGTTTTCGATGTAGGAAGATGCCCTTGAACCTGGAGATTTGGGACCCACGGCATGGGTACCACGCACTATTACTTTAAAGGGTCTGCGTTTGCTCACCCAATCTCACCAATCCTCTCAGCCCCAAGAGTGTCCAGCCTTATGTCTCATCCAGCTGTGGGTCTAGATATGGTCAATCCAGGTTGCATCAGAGCCCCTGAAAGGATTTTGGAAGAATTTCTCTCTCTTTCACTGTCTTTGTTTTATGGGTTTTTTTTTCTTAAGTAATCTATTTTTCAAATGGGGTTTAGCTGCTTTTCCCTGCTGTGTTTATGCCACGTTACACCCTCTTGATTCACTTCCAGAGAGATATCAATACATAGGTTTTAAGACTCTTCCTAGTCAGATATATTCTTGGGCGGTGAATAGGGGGTGTTGAGTCCAGTTCACTGAGCAGGGAGTAGGTCTTGTCTATTACATATTTGGCTTGTGGAACGGTATCTGAGCTAATTTCAAACCCTTGTTTTATGCACCGCCCTGCCTCACCTTTCCCGTTAAGCAGCCATAGTGTGTTTTGTAAATGTGTGACTCTGTTCTGTTTTGGAATTCAGTTCAGGTGTAGCGATGTTGACATTCCCTCTATCAGTGATATCTTAGGATAAGCGTCCTTTTCTGTGTGACTTACTTCACTTAGAGTCATCGTCCCTAAATCCACTCATCATGCTGCTACTAGCCTTATGACACTGATTTCATGGCTGAGTGATATTCCATTGTGCATAAGTACCACAACTTCTTTATCCATTTTTCTCTTTCCTGGGATATTTAAGGTGTACCGAAGTGGAGGTTCTTGGAAACAGAGCAGCCGTAAACTTTGGGGTGCCTGTGTCGTGTTGATTTTTAGGTTTCCCGATTTCTATGCCCATGAGTGGAAGTGCCCTATGCTCTCTCAGCTGTGTCTATTCCATGTTTCAGGACGCAGCGTACACTTCTCCAGAGTGGCTGTTGACAATTTCCATCCCGCCCATCAGCGTAGCAAGGCTCCCGTGTCTCCATGGCCTGTCCCGCATTTCTGGTTTTTACACTTTTTTCAGCATGGCCCTTTTGACCGCTGGCAAGCGAGACTTCTTTGTAGCGCCGATTTGCCTTTCCGGCTTGCTTGGTTGGCCAAAAAGGGCGTATGCGTTTTTTCCTGAATATATTCAGGAAAAAACGCATACGCCCTTTTTGGCCAAGGGCATCATTGTCAACGCTTTGCCGCTTTTCATGTGCTTTCAAGGCGAGTCGAATCGACCTCCTGAAATCTGTTTCCTGCAATTCTGCCTTGTTTTCAAATCCTCTTCGTTGCCTTCCCTCAATATATTTGTGGACGAGAGTCATCATTTCTAACTCTGCAGTTTTGTGAACTGCAGTGCCCCTGAGCTCCATTTGTCAACTCGCTTTTTTGGGAGCTGGCCGCAAAAGCGCAGGATTGCTTCAGGCCCTATTCTGGTTCCGGGGGGCAGGCTGAGCCTGTGGTTCATTCTTCTTCCTGATGGGAAAATAGAGTGACCTGTGCCTGTCCCAACACCTAGAGCTAGTCTCTCATTGGTTCCCCCTCTTCCCGTTCATCCTCAGGACAAATTGCGACCTGTACGCAACAGGAGGTCAACGGTGCTGATTCTCCAAGTAGGGAGATTGTTAGTGAAGCGGCTGGAATGGCGAACCCGAGCACAAGGAGAGGAGAAATGAGGTGCGTTTTAGAAACATTTCCCGATCACACGGTGTACCATCTTCTGGGTTTCCCAGGCATGTTTTCGATGTAGGAAGATGCCCTTGAACCTGGAGATTTGGGACCCACGGCATGGGTACCACGCACTATTACTTTAAAGGGTCTGCGTTTGCTCACCCAACCTCACCAATCCTCTCAGCCCCAAGAGTGTCCAGCCTTATGTCTCATCCAGCTGTGGGTCTAGATCTGGTCAATCCAGGTTGCATCAGAGCCCCTGAACGGATTTTGGAAGAATTTCTCTCTCTTTCACTGTCTTTGTTTTATGGGCCTTTTTTTTTTAAGTAATCTATTTTTCAAATGGGGTTTAGCTGCTTTTGCCTGCTGTGTTTATGCCGCTTTACACCCTCTTGATTCACTTCCAGAGAGATATCAATACATAGGTTTTAAGACTCTTCCTAGTCAGATATATTCTTGGGCGGTGAATAGGGGGTGTTGAGTCCAGTTCACTGAGCAGGAAGTAGGTCTTGTCTATTACATATTTGGCTTGTGGAACGGTATCTGAGCTAATTTCAAACCCTTGTTTTATGCATCGCCCCACCTCACCTTTCCCGTTAAGCAGCCATAGTGTGTTTTCTAAATGTGTGACTCTGTTCTGTTTTGGAATTCAGTTCAGGTGTAGCGATGTTGACATTCCCTCTATAAGTGATATCTTAGGATAAGTGTCCTTTTCTGTGTGACTTACTTCACTTAGAGTCATCGTCCCTAAATCCACTCATCATGCTGCTACTAGCCTTATGACACTGATTTCATGGCTGAGTGATATTCCATTGTGCATAAGTACCACAACTTCTTTATCCATTTTTCTCTTTCCTGGGATATTTCAGGTGTACCGAAGTGGAGGTTCTTGGAAACAGAGCAGCCCTAAAGTTTGGGGTGCCTGTGTCTTGTTGATTTTTAGGTTTCCCTATTTCTACGCCCATGAGTGGAAGTGCCCTATGCTCTCTCAGCTGTGTCTATTCCATGTTTCAGGACGCAGCGTACACTTCTCCAGAGTGGCTGTTGGCAATTTCCATCCCGCCCATCAGCGTAGCAAGGCTCCCATGTCTCCATGGCCTGTCCTGCATTTCTGGTTTTTACACTTTTTTCAGCATGGCCCTTTTGACCGCTGGCAAGCGAGACTTCTTTGTAGCGCCGATTTGCCTTTCCGGCTTGCTTGGTTGGCCAAACAGGGCGTATGCGTTTTTTCCTGAATATATTCAGGAAAAAACGCATACGCCCTGTTTGGCCAAGGGCATCATTGTCAACGCTTTGCCGCTTTTCATGTGCTTTCAAGGCGAGTCGAATCGACCTCCTGAAATCTGTTTCCTGCAATTCTGCCTTGCTTTCAAATCCTCTTCGTTGCCTTCCCTCAATATATTTGTGGACGAGAGTCATCATTTCTAACTCTGCAGGTTTGTGAATTGCAGTGCCCCTGAGCTCCATTTGTCAACTCGCTTTTTTGGGAGCTGACCGCAAAAGCGCAGGATTGCTTCAGGCCCTATTCTGGTTCCGGGGGGCAGGCTGAGCCTGTGGTTCATTCTTCTTCCTGATGGGAAAATAGAGTGACCTGTGCCTGTCCCAACACCTAGAGCTAGTCTCTCATTGGTTCCCCCTCTTCCCGTTCATCCTCAGGACAAATTGCGACCTGTACGAAACAGGAGGTCAACGGTGCTGATTCTCCAAGTAGGGAGATTGTTAGTGAAGCGGCTGGAATGGCGAACCCGAGCACAAGGAGAGGAGAAATGAGGTGCGTTTTTGAAACCTTTCCCGATCACACGGTGTACCATCTTCTGGGTTTCCCAGGCATGTTTTCGATGTAGGAAGATCCCCTTGAACCTGGAGATTTGGGACCCATGGCATGGGTACCACGCACTATTACTTTAAAGGGTCTGCGTTTGCTCACCCAACCTCACCAATCCTCTCAGCCCCAAGAGTGTCCAGCCTTATGTCTCATCCAGCTGTGGGTCTAGATATGGTCAATCCAGGTTGCATCAGAGCCCCTGAACGGATTTTGTAAGAATGTCTCTCTCTTTCACTGTCTTTGTTTTCTGGGGTTTTTTTTTTAAGTAATCTATTTTTATAATGGGGTTTAGCTGCTTTCCCTGCTGTGTTTATGCCGCTTTACACCCTCTTGATTCACTTCCAGAGAGATATCAATACATAGGTTTTAAGACTCTTCCTAGTCAGATATATTCTTGGACGGTGAATAGGGGGTGTTGAGTCCAGTTCACTGAGCAGGGAGTAGGTCTTGTCTATTACATATTTGGCTTGTGGAACGGTATGTGAGCTAATTTCAAACCCTTGTTTTATGCACCGCCCTGCCTCACCTTTCCCGTTAAGCAGCCATAGTGTGTTTTCTAAATGTGTGACTCTGTTCTGTTTTGGAAGTCAGTTCAGGTGTAGCGATGTTGACATTCCCTCTATAAGTGATATCTTAGGATAAGTGTCCTTTTCTGTGTGACTTACTTCACTTAGAGTCATCGTCCCTAAATCCACTCATCATGCTGCTACTAGCCTTATGACACTGATTTCATGGCTGAGTGATATTCCATTGTGCATAAGTACCACAACTTCTTTATCCATTTTTCTCTTTCCTGGGATATTTCAGGTGTACCGAAGTGGAGGTTCTTGGAAACAGAGCAGCCCTAAAGTTTGGGGTGCCTGTGTCTTGTTGATTTTTAGGTTTCCCGATTTCTACGCCCATGAGTGGAAGTGCCCTATGCTCTCTCAGCTGTGTCTATTCCATGTTTCAGGACGCAGCGTACACTTCTCCAGAGTGGCTGTTGGCAATTTCCATCCCGCCCATCAGCGTAGCAAGGCTCCCATGTCTCCATGGCCTGTCCTGCATTTCTGGTTTTTACACTTTTTTCAGCATGGCCCTTTTGACCGCTGGCAAGCGAGACTTCTTTGTAGCGCCGATTTGCCTTTCCGGCTTGCTTGGTTGGCCAAACAGGGCGTATGCGTTTTTTCCTGAATATATTCAGGAAAAAACGCATACGCCCTCTTTGGCCAAGGGCATCATTGTCAACGCTTTGCCGCTTTTCATGTGCTTTCAAGGCGAGTCGAATCGACCTCCTGAAATCTGTTTCCTGCAATTCTGCCTTGCTTTCAAATCCTCTTCGTTGCCTTCCCTCAATATATTTGGGGACGAGAGTTATCATATATAGCTCTGCAGGTTTGTGAATTGCAGTGCCCCTGAGCTCCATTTGTCAACTCGCTTTTTTGGGAGCTGGCCGCAAAAGCGCAGGATTGCTTCAGGCCCTATTCTGGTTCCGGGCGGCAGGCTGAGCCTGTGGTTCATTCTTCTTCCTGATGGGAAAATAGAGTGACCTGTGCCTGTCCCAACACCTAGAGCTAGTCTCTCATTGGTTCCCCCTCTTCCCGTTCATCCTCAGGACAAATTGCGACCTGTACGCAACAGGAGGTCAACGGTGCTGATTCTCCAAGTAGGGAGATTGTTAGTGAAGTGGCTGGAATGGCGAACCCGAGCACAAGGAGAGGAGAAATGAGGTGCGTTTTAGAAACCTTTCCCGATCACACGGTGTACCATCTTCTGGGTTTCCCAGGCATGTTTTCGATGTAGGAAGATGCCCTTGAACGTGGAGATTTGGGACCCACGGCATGGGTACCACGCACTATTACTTTAAAGGGTCTGCGTTTGCTCACCCAACCTCACCAATCCTCTCAGCCCCAAGAGTGTCCAGCCTTATGTCTCATCCAGCTGTGGGTCTAGATCTGGTCAATCCAGGTTGCATCAGAGCCCCTGAACGGATTTTGGAAGAATTTCTCTCTCTTTCACTGTCTTTGTTTTATGGGGTTTTTTTTTTTAAGTAATCTATTTTTCAAATGGGGTTTAGCTGCTTTTGCCTGCTGTGTTTATGCCGCTTTACACCCTCTTGATTCACTTCCAGAGAGATATCAATACATAGGTTTTAAGACTCTTCCTAGTCAGATATATTCTTGGGCGGTGAATAGGGGGTGTTGAGTCCAGTTCACTGAGCAGGGAGTAGGTCTTGTCTATTACATATTTGGCTTGTGGAACGGTATCTGAGCTAATTTCAAACCCTTGTTTTATGCATCACCCCACCTCACCTTTCCCGTTAAGCAGCCATAGTGTGTTTTCTAAATGTGTGACTCTGTTCTGTTTTGGAATTCAGTTCAGGTGTAGCGATGTTGACATTCCCTCTATAAGTGATATCTTAGGATAAGTGTCCTTTTCTGTGTGACTTACTTCACTTAGAGTCATCGTCCCTAAATCCACTCATCATGCTGCTACTAGCCTTATGACACTGATTTCATGGCTGAGTGATATTCCATTGTGCATAAGTACCACAACTTCTTTATCCATTTTTCTCTTTCCTGCGATATTTCAGGTGTACCAAAGTGGAGGTTCTTGGAAACAGAGCAGCCCTAAAGTTTGGGGTGCCTGTGTCTTGTTGATTTTTAGGTTTCCCGATTTCTACGCCCATGAGTGGAAGTGCCCTATGCTCTCTCAGCTGTGTCTATTCCATGTTTCAGGACGCAGCGTACACTTCTGCAGAGTGGCTGTTGGCAATTTCCATCCCGCCCATCAGCGTAGCAAGGCTCCCGTGTCTCCATGGCCTGTCCTGCATTTCTGGTTTTTACACTTTTTTCAGCATGGCCCTTTTGACCGCTGGCAAGCGAGACTTCTTTGTAGCGCCGATTTGCCTTTCCGGCTTGCTTGGTTGGCCAAAAAGGGCGGATGCGTTTTTTCCTGAATATATTCAGGAAAAAACGCATCCGCCCTTTTTGGCCAAGGGCATCATTGTCAACGCTTTGCCGCTTTTCATGTGCTTTCAAGGCGAGTCGAATCGACCTCCTGAAATCTGTTTCCTGCAATTCTGCCTTGCTTTCAAATCCTCTTCGTTGCCTTCCCTCAATATATTTGTGGACGAGAGTCATCATTTCTAACTCTGCAGGTTTGTGAATTGCAGTGCCCCTGAGCTCCATTTGTCAACTCGCTTTTTTGGGAGCTGGCCGCAAAAGCGCAGGATTGCTTCAGGCCCTATTCTGGTTCCGGGGGGCAGGCTGAGCCTGTGGTTCATTCTTCTTCCTGATGGGAAAATAGAGTGACCTGTGCCTGTCCCAACACCTAGAGCTAGTCTCTCATTGGTTCCCCCTCTTCCCGTTCATCCTCAGGACAAATTGCGACCTGTACGAAACAGGAGGTCAACGGTGCTGATTCTCCAAGTAGGGAGATTGTTAGTGAAGCGGCTGGAATGGCGAACCCGAGCACAAGGAGAGGAGAAATGAGGTGCGTTTTTGAAACCTTTCCCGATCACACGGTGTACCATCTTCTGGGTTTCCCAGGCATGTTTTCGATGTAGGAAGATGCCCTTGAACCTGGAGATTTGGGACCCACGGCATGGGTACCACGCACTATTACTTTAAAGGGTCTGCGTTTGCTCACCCAACCTCACCAATCCTCTCAGCCCCAAGAGTGTCCAGCCTTATGTCTCATCCAGCTGTGGGTCTAGATCTGGTCAATCCAGGTTGCATCAGAGCCCCTGAACGGATTTTGGAAGAATTTCTCTCTCTTTCACTGTCTTTGTTTTATGGGGTTTTTTTTTTAAGTAATCTATTTTTCAAATGGGGTTTAGCTGCTTTTGCCTGCTGTGTTTATGCCGCTTTACACCCTCTTGATTCACTTCCAGAGAGATATCAATACATAGGTTTTAAGACTCTTCCTAGTCAGATATATTCTTGGGCGGTGAATAGGGGGTGTTGAGTCCAGTTCACTGAGCAGGGAGTAGGTCTTGTCTATTACATATTTGGCTTGTGGAACGGTATCTGAGCTAATTTCAAACCCTTGTTTTATGCATCACCCCACCTCACCTTTCCCGTTAAGCAGCCATAGTGTGTTTTCTAAATGTGTGACTCTGTTCTGTTTTGGAAGTCAGTTCAGGTGTAGCGATGTTGACATTCCCTCTATAAGTGATATCTTAGGATAAGTGTCCTTTTCTGTGTGACTTACTTCACTTAGAGTCATCGTCCCTAAATCCACTCATCATGCTGCTACTAGCCTTATGACACTGATTTCATGGCTGAGTGATATTCCATTGTGCATAAGTACCACAACTTCTTTATCCATTTTTCTCTTTCCTGGGATATTTCAGGTGTACCGAAGTGGAGGTTCTTGGAAACAGAGCAGCCCTAAACTTTGGGGTGCCTGTGTCTTGTTGATTTTTACGTTTCCCGATTTCTACTCCCATGAGTGGAAGTGCCCTATGCTCTCTCAGCTGTGTCTATTCCATGTTTCAGGACGCAGCGTACACTTCTCCAGAGTGGCTGTTGGCAATTTCCATCCCGCCCATCAGCGTAGCAAGGCTCCCATGTCTCCATGGCCTGTCCTGCATTTCTGGTTTTTACACTTTTTTCAGCATGGCCCTTTTGACCGCTGGCAAGCGAGACTTCTTTGTAGCGCCGATTTGCCTTTCCGGCTTGCTTGGTTGGCCAAACAGGGCGTATGCGTTTTTTCCTGAATATATTCAGGAAAAAACGCATACGCCCTCTTTGGCCAAGGGCATCATTGTCAACGCTTTGCCGCTTTTCATGTGCTTTCAAGGCGAGTCGAATCGACCTCCTGAAATCTGTTTCCTGCAATTCTGCCTTGCTTTCAAATCCTCTTCGTTGCCTTCCCTCAATATATTTGGGGACGAGAGTTATCATATATAGCTCTGCAGGTTTGTGAATTGCAGTGCCCCTGAGCTCCATTTGTCAACTCGCTTTTTTGGGAGCTGGCCGCAAAAGCGCAGGATTGCTTCAGGCCCTATTCTGGTTCCGGGGGGCAGGCTGAGCCTGTGGTTCATTCTTCTTCCTGATGGGAAAATAGAGTGACCTGTGCCTGTCCCAACACCTAGAGCTAGTCTCTCATTGGTTCCCCCTCTTCCCGTTCATCCTCAGGACAAATTGCGACCTGTACGCAACAGGAGGTCAACGGTGCTGATTCTCCAAGTAGGGAGATTGTTAGTGAAGTGGCTGGAATGGCGAACCCGAGCACAAGGAGAGGAGAAATGAGGTGCGTTTTAGAAACCTTTCCCGATCACACGGTGTACCATCTTCTGGGTTTCCCAGGCATGTTTTCGATGTAGGAAGATGCCCTTGAACGTGGAGATTTGGGACCCACGGCATGGGTACCACGCACTATTACTTTAAAGGGTCTGCGTTTGCTCACCCAACCTCACCAATCCTCTCAGCCCCAAGAGTGTCCAGCCTTATGTCTCATCCAGCTGTGGGTCTAGATCTGGTCAATCCAGGTTGCATCAGAGCCCCTGAACGGATTTTGGAAGAATTTCTCTCTCTTTCACTGTCTTTGTTTTATGGGGTTTTTTTTTTTAAGTAATCTATTTTTCAAATGGGGTTTAGCTGCTTTTGCCTGCTGTGTTTATGCCGCTTTACACCCTCTTGATTCACTTCCAGAGAGATATCAATACATAGGTTTTAAGACTCTTCCTAGTCAGATATATTCTTGGGCGGTGAATAGGGGGTGTTGAGTCCAGTTCACTGAGCAGGGAGTAGGTCTTGTCTATTACATATTTGGCTTGTGGAACGGTATCTGAGCTAATTTCAAACCCTTGTTTTATGCATCGCCCCACCTCACCTTTCCCGTTAAGCAGCCATAGTGTGTTTTCTAAATGTGTGACTCTGTTCTGTTTTGGAATTCAGTTCAGGTGTAGCGATGTTGACATTCCCTCTATAAGTGATATCTTAGGATAAGTGTCCTTTTCTGTGTGACTTACTTCACTTAGAGTCATCGTCCCTAAATCCACTCATCATGCTGCTACTAGCCTTATGACACTGATTTCATGGCTGAGTGATATTCCATTGTGCATAAGTACCACAACTTCTTTATCCATTTTTCTCTTTCCTGCGATATTTCAGGTGTACCAAAGTGGAGGTTCTTGGAAACAGAGCAGCCCTAAAGTTTGGGGTGCCTGTGTCTTGTTGATTTTTAGGTTTCCCGATTTCTACGCCCATGAGTGGAAGTGCCCTATGCTCTCTCAGCTGTGTCTATTCCATGTTTCAGGACGCAGCGTACACTTCTGCAGAGTGGCTGTTGGCAATTTCCATCCCGCCCATCAGCGTAGCAAGGCTCCCGTGTCTCCATGGCCTGTCCTGCATTTCTGGTTTTTACACTTTTTTCAGCATGGCCCTTTTGACCGCTGGCAAGCGAGACTTCTTTGTAGCGCCGATTTGCCTTTCCGGCTTGCTTGGTTGGCCAAAAAGGGCGGATGCGTTTTTTCCTGAATATATTCAGGAAAAAACGCATCCGCCCTTTTTGGCCAAGGGCATCATTGTCAACGCTTTGCCGCTTTTCATGTGCTTTCAAGGCGAGTCGAATCGACCTCCTAAAATCTGTTTCCTGCAATTCTGCCTTGCTTTCAAATCCTCTTCGTTGCCTTCCCTCAATATATTTGTGGACGAGAGTCATCATTTCTAACTCTGCAGGTTTGTGAATTGCAGTGCCCCTGAGCTCCATTTGTCAACTCGCTTTTTTGGGAGCTGGCCGCAAAAGCGCAGGATTGCTTCAGGCCCTATTCTGGTTCCGGGGGGCAGGCTGAGCCTGTGGTTCATTCTTCTTCCTGATGGGAAAATAGAGTGACCTGTGCCTGTCCCAACACCTAGAGCTAGTCTCTCATTGGTTCCCCCTCTTCCCGTTCATCCTCAGGACAAATTGCGACCTGTACGAAACAGGAGGTCAACGGTGCTGATTCTCCAAGTAGGGAGATTGTTAGTGAAGCGGCTGGAATGGCGAACCCGAGCACAAGGAGAGGAGAAATGAGGTGCGTTTTTGAAACCTTTCCCGATCACACGGTGTACCATCTTCTGGGTTTCCCAGGCATGTTTTCGATGTAGGAAGATGCCCTTGAACCTGGAGATTTGGGACCCACGGCATGGGTACCACGCACTATTACTTTAACGGGTCTGCGTTTGCTCACCCAACCTCACCAATCCTCTCAGCCCCAAGAGTGTCCAGCCTTATGTCTCATCCAGCTGTGGGTCTAGATCTGGTCAATCCAGGTTGCATCAGAGCCCCTGAACGGATTTTGGAAGAATTTCTCTCTCTTTCACTGTCTTTGTTTTATGGGGTTTTTTTTTTAAGTAATCTATTTTTCAAATGGGGTTTAGCTGCTTTTGCCTGCTGTGTTTATGCCGCTTTACACCCTCTTGATTCACTTCCAGAGAGATATCAATACATAGGTTTTAAGACTCTTCCTAGTCAGATATATTCTTGGGCGGTGAATAGGGGGTGTTGAGTCCAGTTCACTGAGCAGGGAGTAGGTCTTGTCTATTACATATTTGGCTTGTGGAACGGTATCTGAGCTAATTTCAAACCCTTGTTTTATGCATCACCCCACCTCACCTTTCCCGTTAAGCAGCCATAGTGTGTTTTCTAAATGTGTGACTCTGTTCTGTTTTGGAAGTCAGTTCAGGTGTAGCGATGTTGACATTCCCTCTATAAGTGATATCTTAGGATAAGTGTCCTTTTCTGTGTGACTTACTTCACTTAGAGTCATCGTCCCTAAATCCACTCATCATGCTGCTACTAGCCTTATGACACTGATTTCATGGCTGAGTGATATTCCATTGTGCATAAGTACCACAACTTCTTTATCCATTTTTCTCTTTCCTGGGATATTTCAGGTGTACCGAAGTGGAGGTTCTTGGAAACAGAGCAGCCCTAAACTTTGGGGTGCCTGTGTCTTGTTGATTTTTACGTTTCCCGATTTCTACGCCCATGAGTGGAAGTGCCCTATGCTCTCTCAGCTGTGTCTATTCCATGTTTCAGGACGCAGCGTACACTTCTCCAGAGTGGCTGTTGGCAATTTCCATCCCGCCCATCAGCGTAGCAAGGCTCCCATGTCTCCATGGCCTGTCCTGCATTTCTGGTTTTTACACTTTTTTCAGCATGGCCCTTTTGACCGCTGGCAAGCGAGACTTCTTTGTAGCGCCGATTTGCCTTTCCGGCTTGCTTGGTTGGCCAAAAAGGGCGTATGCGTTTTTTCCTGAATATATTCAGGAAAAAACGCATACGCCCTTTTTGGCCAAGGGCATCATTGTCAACGCTTTGCCGCTTTTCATGTGCTTTCAAGGCGAGTTGAATCGACCTCCTGAAATCTGTTTCCTGCAATTCTGCCTTGCTTTCAAATCCTCTTCGTTGCCTTCCCTCAATATATTTGGGGACGAGAGTTATCATATATAGCTCTGCAGGTTTGTGAATTGCAGTGCCCCTGAGCTCCATTTGTCAACTCGCTTTTTTGGGAGCTGGCCGCAAAAGCGCAGGATTGCTTCAGGCCCTATTCTGGTTCCGGGGGGCAGGCTGAGCCTGTGGTTCATTCTTCTTCCTGATGGGAAAATAGAGTGACCTGTGCCTGTCCCAACACCTAGAGCTAGTCTCTCATTGGTTCCCCCTCTTCCCGTTCATCCTCAGGACAAATTGCGACCTGTACGCAACAGGAGGTCAACGGTGCTGATTCTCCAAGTAGGGAGATTGTTAGTGAAGCGGCTGGAATGGCGAACCCGAGCACAAGGAGAGGAGAAATGAGGTGCGTTTTAGAAACCTTTCCCGATCACACGGTGTACCATCTTCTGGGTTTCCCAGGCATGTTTTCGATGTAGGAAGATGCCCTTGAACCTGGAGATTTGGGACCCACGGCATGGGTACCACGCACTATTACTTTAAAGGGTCTGCGTTTGCTCACCCAACCTCACCAATCCTCTCAGCCCCAAGAGTGTCCAGCCTTATGTCTCATCCAGCTGTGGGTCTAGATCTGGTCAATCCAGGTTGCATCAGAGCCCCTGAACGGATTTTGGAAGAATTTCTCTCTCTTTCACTGTCTTTGTTTTATGGGTTTTTTTTTTTTAAGTAATCTATTTTTCAAATGGGGTTTAGCTGCTTTTGCCTGCTGTGTTTATGCCACGTTACACCCTCTTGATTCACTTCCAGAGAGATATCAATACATAGGTTTTAAGACTCTTCCTAGTCAGATATATTGTTGGGCGGTGAATAGGGGGTGTTGAGTCCAGTTCACTGAGCAGGGAGTAGGTCTTTTCTATTACATATTTGGCTTGTGGAACGGTATGTGAGCTAATTTCAAACCCTTGTTTTATGCACCGCCCTGCCTCACCTTTCCCGTTAAGCAGCCATAGTGTGTTTTGTAAATGTGTGACTCTGTTCTGTTTTGGAATTCAGTTCAGGTGTAGCGATGTTGACATTCCCTCTATCAGTGATATCTTAGGATAAGCGTCCTTTTCTGTGTGACTTACTTCACTTAGAGTCATCGTCCCTAAATCCACTCATCATGCTGCTACTAGCCTTATGACACTGATTTCATGGCTGAGTGATATTCCATTGTGCATAAGTACCACAACTTCTTTATCCATTTTTCTCTTTCCTGGGATATTTAAGGTGTACCGAAGTGGAGGTTCTTGGAAACAGAGCAGCCCTAAACTTTGGGGTGCCTGTGTCGTGTTGATTTTTAGGTTTCCCGATTTCTACGCCCATGAGTGGAAGTGCCCTATGCTCTCTCAGCTGTGTCTATTCCATGTTTCAGGACGCAGCGTACACTTCTCCAGAGTGGCTGTTGGCAATTTCCATCCCGCCCATCAGCGTAGCAAGGCTCCCGTGTCTCCATGGCCTGTCCCGCATTTCTGGTTTTTACACTTTTTTCAGCATGGCCCTTTTGACCGCTGGCAAGCGAGACTTCTTTGTAGCGCCGATTTGCCTTTCCGGCTTGCTTGGTTGGCCAAAAAGGGCGTATGCGTTTTTTCCTGAATATATTCAGGAAAAAACGCATCCGCCCTTTTTGGCCAAGGGCATCATTGTCAACGCTTTGCCGCTTTTCATGTGCTTTCAAGGCGAGTCGAATCGACCTCCTGAAATCTGTTTCCTGCAATTCTGCCTTGCTTTCAAATCCTCTTCGTTTCCTTCCCTCAATATATTTGGGGACGAGAGTTATCATATATAGCTCTGCAGGTTTGTGAATTGCAGTGCCCCTGAGCTCCATTTGTCAACTCGCTTTTTTGGGAGCTGGCCGCAAAAGCGCAGGATTGCTTCAGGCCCTATTCTGGTTCCGGGGGGCAGGCTGAGCCTGTGGTTCATTCTTCTTCCTGATGGGAAAATAGAGTGACCTGTGCCTGTCCCAACACCTAGAGCTAGTCTCTCATTGGTTCCCCCTCTTCCCGTTCATCCTCAGGACAAATTGCGACCTGTACGCAACAGGAGGTCAACGGTGCTGATTCTCCAAGTAGGGAGATTGTTAGTGAAGCGGCTGGAATGGCGAACCCGAGCACAAGGAGAGGAGAAATGAGGTGCGTTTTAGAAACCTTTCCCGATCACACGGTGTACCATCTTCTGGGTTTCCCAGGCATGTTTTCGATGTAGGAAGATGCCCTTGAACCTGGAGATTTGGGACCCACGGCATGGGTACCACGCACTATTACTTTAAAGGGTCTGCGTTTGCTCACCCAACCTCACCAATCCTCTCAGCCCCAAGAGTGTCCAGCCTTATGTCTCATCCAGCTGTGGGTCTAGATCTGGTCAATCCAGGTTGCATCAGAGCCCCTGAACGGATTTTGGAAGAATTTCTCTCTCTTTCACTGTCTTTGTTTTATGGGCCTTTTTTTTTTAAGTAATCTATTTTTCAAATGGGGTTTAGCTGCTTTTGCCTGCTGTGTTTATGCCGCTTTACACCCTCTTGATTCACTTCCAGAGAGATATCAATACATAGGTTTTAAGACTCTTCCTAGTCAGATATATTCTTGGGCGGTGAATAGGGGGTGTTGAGTCCAGTTCACTGAGCAGGGAGTAGGTCTTGTCTATTACATATTTGGCTTGTGGAACGGTATCTGAGCTAATTTCAAACCCTTGTTTTATGCATCACCCCACCTCACCTTTCCCGTTAAGCAGCCATAGTGTGTTTTCTAAATGTGTGACTCTGTTCTGTTTTGGAAGTCAGTTCAGGTGTAGCGATGTTGACATTCCCTCTATAAGTGATATCTTAGGATAAGTGTCCTTTTCTGTGTGACTTACTTCACTTAGAGTCATCGTCCCTAAATCCACTCATCATGCTGCTACTAGCCTTATGACACTGATTTCATGGCTGAGTGATATTCCATTGTGCATAAGTACCACAACTTCTTTATCCATTTTTCTCTTTCCTGGGATATTTCAGGTGTACCGAAGTGGAGGTTCTTGGAAACAGAGCAGCCCTAAAGTTTGGGGTGCCTGTGTCTTGTTGATTTTTAGGTTTCCCGATTTCTACGCCCATGAGTGGAAGTGCCCTATGCTCTCTCAGCTGTGTCTATTCCATGTTTCAGGACGCAGCGTACACTTCTCCAGAGTGGCTGTTGGCAATTTCCATCCCGCCCATCAGCGTAGCAAGGCTCCCATGTCTCCATGGCCTGTCCTGCATTTCTGGTTTTTACACTTTTTTCAGCATGGCCCTTTTGACCGCTGGCAAGCGAGACTTCTTTGTAGCGCCGATTTGCCTTTCCGGCTTGCTTGGTTGGCCAAACAGGGCGTATGCGTTTTTTCCTGAATATATTCAGGAAAAAACGCATACGCCCTGTTTGGCCAAGGGCATCATTGTCAACGCTTTGCCGCTTTTCATGTGCTTTCAAGGCGAGTCGAATCGACCTCCTGAAATCTGTTTCCTGCAATTCTGCCTTGCTTTCAAATCCTCTTCGTTGCCTTCCCTCAATATATTTGGGGACGAGAGTTATCATATATAGCTCTGCAGGTTTGTGAATTGCAGTGCCCCTGAGCTCCATTTGTCAACTCGCTGTTTTGGGAGCTGGCCGCAAAAGCGCAGGATTGCTTCAGGCCCTATTCTGGTTCCGGGGGGCAGGCTGAGCCTGTGGTTCATTCTTCTTCCTGATGGGAAAATAGAGTGACCTGTGCCTGTCCCAACACCTAGAGCTAGTCTCTCATTGGTTCCCCCTCTTCCCGTTCATCCTCAGGACAAATTGCGACCTGTACGCAACAGGAGGTCAACGGTGCTGATTCTCCAAGTAGGGAGATTGTTAGTGAAGCGGCTGGAACGGCGAACCCGAGCACAAGGAGAGGAGAAATGAGGTGCGTTTTAGAAACCTTTCCCGATCACACGGTGTACCATCTTCTGGGTTTCCCAGGCATGTTTTCGATGTAGGAAGATGCCCTTGAACGTGGAGATTTGGGACCCACGGCATGGGTACCACGCACTATTACTTTAAAGGGTCTGCGTTTGCTCACCCAACCTCACCAATCCTCTCAGCCCCAAGAGTGTCCAGCCTTATGTCTCATCCAGCTGTGGGTCTAGATCTGGTCAATCCAGGTTGAATCAGAGCCCCTGAACGGATTTTGGAAGAATTTCTCTCTCTTTCACTGTCTTTGTTTTATGGGGTTTTTTTTTTTAAGTAATCTATTTTTCAAATGGGGTTTAGCTGCTTTTGCCTGCTGTGTTTATGCCGCTTTACACCCTCTTGATTCACTTCCAGAGAGATATCAATACATAGGTTTTAAGACTCTTCCTAGTCAGATATATTCTTGGGCGGTGAATAGGGGGTGTTGAGTCCAGTTCACTGAGCAGGGAGTAGGTCTTTTCTATTACATATTTGGCTTGTGGAACGGTATCTGAGCTAATTTCAAACCCTTGTTTTATGCATCACCCCACCTCACCTTTCCCGTTAAGCAGCCATAGTGTGTTTTCTAAATGTGTGACTCTGTTCTGTTTTGGAAGTCAGTTCAGGTGTAGCGATGTTGACATTCCCTCTATAAGTGATATCTTAGGATAAGTGTCCTTTTCTGTGTGACTTACTTCACTTAGAGTCATCATCCCTAAATCCACTCATCATGCTGCTACTAGCCTTATGACACTGATTTCATGGCTGAGTGATATTCCATTGTGCATAAGTACCACAACTTCTTTATCCATTTTTCTCTTTCCTGGGATATTTCAGGTGTACCGAAGTGGAGGTTCTTGGAAACAGAGCAGCCCTAAAGTTTGGGGTGCCTGTGTCTTGTTGATTTTTAGGTTTCCCGATTTCTACGCCCATGAGTGGAAGTGCCCTATGCTCTCTCAGCTGTGTCTATTCCATGTTTCAGGACGCAGCGTACACTTCTCCAGAGTGGCTGTTGGCAATTTCCATCCCGCCCATCAGCGTAGCAAGGCTCCCATGTCTCCATGGCCTGTCCTGCATTTCTGGTTTTTACACTTTTTTCAGCATGGCCCTTTTGACCGCTGGCAAGCGAGACTTCTTTGTAGCGCCGATTTGCCTTTCCGGCTTGCTTGGTTGGCCAAAAAGGGCGTATGCGTTTTTTCCTGAATATATTCAGGAAAAAACGCATACGCCCTTTTTGGCCAAGGGCATCATTGTCAACGCTTTGCCGCTTTTCATGTGCTTTCAAGGCTAGTCGAATCGACCTCCTGAAATCTGTTTCCTGCAATTCTGCCTTGCTTTCAAATCCTCTTCGTTGTCTTCCCTCAATATATTTGTGGACGAGAGTTATCATATATAGCTCTGCAGGTTTGTGAATTGCAGTGCCCCTGAGCTCCATTTGTCAACTCGCTTTTTTGGGAGCTGGCCGCAAAAGCGCAGGATTGCTTCAGGCCCTATTCTGGTTCCGGGGGGCAGGCTGAGCCTGTGGTTCATTCTTCTTCCTGATGGGAAAATAGAGTGACCTGTGCCTGTCCCAACACCTAGAGCTAGTCTCTCATTGGTTCCCCCTCTTCCCGTTCATCCTCAGGACAAATTGCGACCTGTACGAAACAGGAGGTCAACGGTGCTGATTCTCCAAGTAGGGAGATTGTTAGTGAAGCGGCTCGAACGGCGAACCCGAGCACAAGGAGAGGAGAAATGAGGTGCGTTTTAGAAACCTTTCCCGATCACACGGTGTACCATCTTCTGGGTTTCCCAGGCATGTTTTCGATGTAGGAAGATGCCCTTGAACCTGGAGATTTGGGACCCACGGCATGGGTACCACGCACTATTACTTTAAAGGGTCTGCGTTTGCTCACCCAACCTCACCAATCCTCTCAGCCCCAAGAGTGTCCAGCCTTATGTCTCATCCAGCTGTGGGTCTAGATCTGGTCAATCCAGGTTGCATCAGAGCCCCTGAACGGATTTTGGAAGAATTTCTCTCTCTTTCACTGTCTTTGTTTTATGGGGTTTTTTTTTTTAAGTAATCTATTTTTCAAATGGGGTTTAGCTGCTTTTCCCTGCTGTGTTTATGCCGCTTTACACCCTCTTGATTCACTTCCAGAGAGATATCAATACATAGGTTTTAAGACTCTTCCTAGTCAGATATATTCTTGGGCGGTGAATAGGGGGTGTTGAGTCCAGTTCACTGAGCAGGGAGTAGGTCTTGTCTATTACATATTTGGCTTGTGGAACGGTATCTGAGCTAATTTCAAACCCTTGTTTTATGCATCGCCCCACCTCACCTTTCCCGTTAAGCAGCCATAGTGTGTTTTCTAAATGTGTGACTCTGTTCTGTTTTGGAATTCAGTTCAGGTGTAGCGATGTTGACATTCCCTCTATAAGTGATATCTTAGGATAAGTGTCCTTTTCTGTGTGACTTACTTCACTTAGAGTCATCGTCCCTAAATCCACTCATCATGCTGCTACTAGCCTTATGACACTGATTTCATGGCTGAGTGATATTCCATTGTGCATAAGTACCACAACTTCTTTATCCATTTTTCTCTTTCCTGCGATATTTCAGGTGTACCAAAGTGGAGGTTCTTGGAAACAGAGCAGCCCTAAAGTTTGGGGTGCCTGTGTCTTGTTGATTTTTAGGTTTCCCGATTTCTACGCCCATGAGTGGAAGTGCCCTATGCTCTCTCAGCTGTGTCTATTCCATGTTTCAGGACGCAGCGTACACTTCTCCAGAGTGGCTGTTGGCAATTTCCATCCCGCCCATCAGCGTAGCAAGGCTCCCATGTCTCCATGGCCTGTCCTGCATTTCTGGTTTTTACACTTTTTTCAGCATGGCCCTTTTGACCGCTGGCAAGCGAGACTTCTTTGTAGCGCCGATTTGCCTTTCCGGCTTGCTTGGTTGGCCAAAAAGGGCGTATGCGTTTTTTCCTGAATATATTCAGGAAAAAACGCATACGCCCTTTTTGGCCAAGGGCATCATTGTCAACGCTTTGCCGCTTTTCATGTGCTTTCAAGGCGAGTCGAATCGACCTCCTGAAATCTGTTTCCTGCAATTCTGCCTTGCTTTCAAATCCTCTTCGTTGCCTTCCCTCAATATATTTGTGGACGAGAGTCATCATTTCTAACTCTGCAGGTTTGTGAATTGCAGTGCCCCTGAGCTCCATTTGTCAACTCGCTTTTTTGGGAGCTGGCCGCAAAAGCGCAGGATTGCTTCAGGCCCTATTCTGGTTCCGGGGGGCAGGCTGAGCCTGTGGTTCATTCTTCTTCCTGATGGGAAAATAGAGTGACCTGTGCCTGTCCCAACACCTAGAGCTAGTCTCTCATTGGTTCCCCCTCTTCCCGTTCATCCTCAGGACAAATTGCGACCTGTACGAAACAGGAGGTCAACGGTGCTGATTCTCCAAGTAGGGAGATTGTTAGTGAAGCGGCTGGAATGGCGAACCCGAGCACAAGGAGAGGAGAAATGAGGTGCGTTTTTGAAACCTTTCCCGATCACACGGTGTACCATCTTCTGGGTTTCCCAAGCATGTTTTCGATTTAGGAAGATGCCCTTGAACCTGGAGATTTGGGACCCACGGCATGGGTACCACGCACTATTACTTTAACGGGTCTGCGTTTGCTCACCCAACCTCACCAATCCTCTCAGCCCCAAGAGTGTCCAGCCTTATGTCTCATCCAGCTGTGGGTCTAGATATGGTCAATCCAGGTTGCATCAGAGCCCCTGAACGGATTTTGGAAGAATTTCTCTCTCTTTCACTGTCTTTGTTTTATGGGGTTTTTTTTTAAGTAATCTATTTTTCAAATGGGGTTTAGCTGCTTTTGCCTGCTGTGTTTATGCCGCTTTACACCCTCTTGATTCACTTCCAGAGAGATATCAATACATAGGTTTTAAGACTCTTCCTAGTCAGATATATTCTTGGGCGGTGAATAGGGGGTGTTGAGTCCAGTTCACTGAGCAGGGAGTAGGTCTTGTCTATTACATATTTGGCTTGTGGAACGGTATCTGAGCTAATTTCAAACCCTTGTTTTATGCATCACCCCACCTCACCTTTCCCGTTAAGCAGCCATAGTGTGTTTTCTAAATGTGTGACTCTGTTCTGTTTTGGAAGTCAGTTCAGGTGTAGCGATGTTGACATTCCCTCTATAAGTGATATCTTAGGATAAGTGTCCTTTTCTGTGTGACTTACTTCACTTAGAGTCATCGTCCCTAAATCCACTCATCATGCTGCTACTAGCCTTATGACACTGATTTCATGGCTGAGTGATATTCCATTGTGCATAAGTACCACAACTTCTTTATCCATTTTTCTCTTTCCTGCGATATTTCAGGTGTACCAAAGTGGAGGTTCTTGGAAACAGAGCAGCCCTAAAGTTTGGGGTGCCTGTGTCTTGTTGATTTTTAGGTTTCCCGATTTCTACGCCCATGAGTGGAAGTGCCCTATGCTCTCTCAGCTGTGTCTATTCCATGTTTCAGGACGCAGCGTACACTTCTCCAGAGTGGCTGTTGGCAATTTCCATCCCGCCCATCAGCGTAGCAAGGCTCCCATGTCTCCATGGCCTGTCCTGCATTTCTGGTTTTTACACTTTTTTCAGCATGGCCCTTTTGACCGCTGGCAAGCGAGACTTCTTTGTAGCGCCGATTTGCCTTTCCGGCTTGCTTGGTTGGCCAAAAAGGGCGTATGCGTTTTTTCCTGAATATATTCAGGAAAAAACGCATACGCCCTTTTTGGCCAAGGGCATCATTGTCAACGCTTTGCCGCTTTTCATGTGCTTTCAAGGCGAGTCGAATCGACCTCCTGAAATCTGTTTCCTGCAATTCTGCCTTGCTTTCAAATCCTCTTCGTTGCCTTCCCTCAATATATTTGTGGACGAGAGTCATCATTTCTAACTCTGCAGGTTTGTGAATTGCAGTGCCCCTGAGCTCCATTTGTCAACTCGCTTTTTTGGGAGCTGGCCGCAAAAGCGCAGGATTGCTTCAGGCCCTATTCTGGTTCCGGGGGGCAGGCTGAGCCTGTGGTTCATTCTTCTTCCTGATGGGAAAATAGAGTGACCTGTGCCTGTCCCAACACCTAGAGCTAGTCTCTCATTGGTTCCCCCTCTTCCCGTTCATCCTCAGGACAAATTGCGACCTGTACGAAACAGGAGGTCAACGGTGCTGATTCTCCAAGTAGGGAGATTGTTAGTGAAGCGGCTGGAATGGCGAACCCGAGCACAAGGAGAGGAGAAATGAGGTGCGTTTTTGAAACCTTTCCCGATCACACGGTGTACCATCTTCTGGGTTTCCCAAGCATGTTTTCGATGTAGGAAGATGCCCTTGAACCTGGAGATTTGGGACCCACGGCATGGGTACCACGCACTATTACTTTAACGGGTCTGCGTTTGCTCACCCAACCTCACCAATCCTCTCAGCCCCAAGAGTGTCCAGCCTTATGTCTCATCCAGCTGTGGGTCTAGATATGGTCAATCCAGGTTGCATCAGAGCCCCTGAACGGATTTTGGAAGAATTTCTCTCTCTTTCACTGTCTTTGTTTTATGGGGTTTTTTTTTAAGTAATCTATTTTTCAAATGGGGTTTAGCTGCTTTTGCCTGCTGTGTTTATGCCGCTTTACACCCTCTTGATTCACTTCCAGAGAGATATCAATACATAGGTTTTAAGACTCTTCCTAGTCAGATATATTCTTGGGCGATGAATAGGGGGTGTTGAGTCCAGTTCACTGAGCAGGGAGTAGGTCTTGTCTATTACATATTTGGCTTGTGGAACCGTATCTGAGCTAATTTCAAACCCTTGTTTTATGCATCGCCCCACCTCACCTTTCCCGTTAAGCAGCCATAGTGTGTTTTCTAAATGTGTGACTCTGTTCTGTTTTGGAAGTCAGTTCAGGTGTAGCGATGTTGACATTCCCTCTATAAGTGATATCTTAGGATAAGTGTCCTTTTCTGTGTGACTTACTTCACTTAGAGTCATCGTCCCTAAATCCACTCATCATGCTGCTACTAGCCTTATGACACTGATTTCATGGCTGAGTGATATTCCATTGTGCATAAGTACCACAACTTCTTTATCCATTTTTCTCTTTCCTGGGATATTTCAGGTGTACCGAAGTGGAGGTTCTTGGAAACAGAGCAGCCCTAAAGTTTGGGGTGCCTGTGTCTTGTTGATTTTTAGGTTTCCCGATTTCTACGCCCATGAGTGGAAGTGCCCTATGCTCTCTCAGCTGTGTCTATTCCATGTTTCAGGACGCAGCGTACACTTCTCCAGAGTGGCTGTTGGCAATTTCCATCCCGCCCATCAGCGTAGCAAGGCTCCCATGTCTCCATGGCCTGTCCTGCATTTCTGGTTTTTACACTTTTTTCAGCATGGCCCTTTTGACCGCTGGCAAGCGAGACTTCTTTGTAGCGCCGATTTGCCTTTCCGGCTTGCTTGGTTGGCCAAAAAGGGCGTATGCGTTTTTTCCTGAATATATTCAGGAAAAAACGCATACGCCCTTTTTGGCCAAGGGCATCATTGTCAACGCTTTGCCGCTTTTCATGTGCTTTCAAGGCTAGTCGAATCGACCTCCTGAAATCTGTTTCCTGCAATTCTGCCTTGCTTTCAAATCCTCTTCGTTGCCTTCCCTCAATATATTTGTGGACGAGAGTTATCATATATAGCTCTGCAGGTTTGTGAATTGCAGTGCCCCTGAGCTCCATTTGTCAACTCGCTTTTTTGGGAGCTGGCCGCAAAAGCGCAGGATTGCTTCAGGCCCTATTCTGGTTCCGGGGGGCAGGCTGAGCCTGTGGTTCATTCTTCTTCCTGATGGGAAAATAGAGTGACCTGTGCCTGTCCCAACACCTAGAGCTAGTCTCTCATTGGTTCCCCCTCTTCCCGTTCATCCTCAGGACAAATTGCGACCTGTACGAAACAGGAGGTCAACGGTGCTGATTCTCCAAGTAGGGAGATTGTTAGTGAAGCGGCTCGAACGGCGAACCCGAGCACAAGGAGAGGAGAAATGAGGTGCGTTTTAGAAACCTTTCCCGATCACACGGTGTACCATCTTCTGGGTTTCCCAGGCATGTTTTCGATGTAGGAAGATGCCCTTGAACCTGGAGATTTGGGACCCACGGCATGGGTACCACGCACTATTACTTTAAAGGGTCTGCGTTTGCTCACCCAACCTCACCAATCCTCTCAGCCCCAAGAGTGTCCAGCCTTATGTCTCATCCAGCTGTGGGTCTAGATCTGGTCAATCCAGGTTGCATCAGAGCCCCTGAACGGATTTTGGAAGAATTTCTCTCTCTTTCACTGTCTTTGTTTTATGGGGTTTTTTTTTTTAAGTAATCTATTTTTCAAATGGGGTTTAGCTGCTTTTGCCTGCTGTGTTTATGCCGCTTTACACCCTCTTGATTCACTTCCAGAGAGATATCAATACATAGGTTTTAAGACTCTTCCTAGTCAGATATATTCTTGGGCGGTGAATAGGGGGTGTTGAGTCCAGTTCACTGAGCAGGGAGTAGGTCTTGTCTATTACATATTTGGCTTGTGGAACGGTATCTGAGCTAATTTCAAACCCTTGTTTTATGCATCGCCCCACCTCACCTTTCCCGTTAAGCAGCCATAGTGTGTTTTCTAAATGTGTGACTCTGTTCTGTTTTGGAATTCAGTTCAGGTGTAGCGATGTTGACATTCCCTCTATAAGTGATATCTTAGGATAAGTGTCCTTTTCTGTGTGACTTACTTCACTTAGAGTCATCGTCCCTAAATCCACTCATCATGCTGCTACTAGCCTTATGACACTGATTTCATGGCTGAGTGATATTCCATTGTGCATAAGTACCACAACTTCTTTATCCATTTTTCTCTTTCCTGCGATATTTCAGGTGTACCAAAGTGGAGGTTCTTGGAAACAGAGCAGCCCTAAAGTTTGGGGTGCCTGTGTCTTGTTGATTTTTAGGTTTCCCGATTTCTACGCCCATGAGTGGAAGTGCCCTATGCTCTCTCAGCTGTGTCTATTCCATGTTTCAGGACGCAGCGTACACTTCTCCAGAGTGGCTGTTGGCAATTTCCATCCCGCCCATCAGCGTAGCAAGGCTCCCATGTCTCCATGGCCTGTCCTGCATTTCTGGTTTTTACACTTTTTTCAGCATGGCCCTTTTGACCGCTGGCAAGCGAGACTTCTTTGTAGCGCCGATTTGCCTTTCCGGCTTGCTTGGTTGGCCAAAAAGGGCGTATGCGTTTTTTCCTGAATATATTCAGGAAAAAACGCATACGCCCTTTTTGGCCAAGGGCATCATTGTCAACGCTTTGCCGCTTTTCATGTGCTTTCAAGGCGAGTCGAATCGACCTCCTGAAATCTGTTTCCTGCAATTCTGCCTTGCTTTCAAATCCTCTTCGTTGCCTTCCCTCAATATATTTGTGGACGAGAGTCATCATTTCTAACTCTGCAGGTTTGTGAATTGCAGTGCCCCTGAGCTCCATTTGTCAACTCGCTTTTTTGGGAGCTGGCCGCAAAAGCGCAGGATTGCTTCAGGCCCTATTCTGGTTCCGGGGGGCAGGCTGAGCCTGTGGTTCATTCTTCTTCCTGATGGGAAAATAGAGTGACCTGTGCCTGTCCCAACACCTAGAGCTAGTCTCTCATTGGTTCCCCCTCTTCCCGTTCATCCTCAGGACAAATTGCGACCTGTACGAAACAGGAGGTCAACGGTGCTGATTCTCCAAGTAGGGAGATTGTTAGTGAAGCGGCTGGAATGGCGAACCCGAGCACAAGGAGAGGAGAAATGAGGTGCGTTTTTGAAACCTTTCCCGATCACACGGTGTACCATCTTCTGGGTTTCCCAAGCATGTTTTCGATTTAGGAAGATGCCCTTGAACCTGGAGATTTGGGACCCACGGCATGGGTACCACGCACTATTACTTTAACGGGTCTGCGTTTGCTCACCCAACCTCACCAATCCTCTCAGCCCCAAGAGTGTCCAGCCTTATGTCTCATCCAGCTGTGGGTCTAGATATGGTCAATCCAGGTTGCATCAGAGCCCCTGAACGGATTTTGGAAGAATTTCTCTCTCTTTCACTGTCTTTGTTTTATGGGGTTTTTTTTTAAGTAATCTATTTTTCAAATGGGGTTTAGCTGCTTTTGCCTGCTGTGTTTATGCCGCTTTACACCCTCTTGATTCACTTCCAGAGAGATATCAATACATAGGTTTTAAGACTCTTCCTAGTCAGATATATTCTTGGGCGGTGAATAGGGGGTGTTGAGTCCAGTTCACTGAGCAGGGAGTAGGTCTTGTCTATTACATATTTGGCTTGTGGAACCGTATCTGAGCTAATTTCAAACCCTTGTTTTATGCATCGCCCCACCTCACCTTTCCCGTTAAGCAGCCATAGTGTGTTTTCTAAATGTGTGACTCTGTTCTGTTTTGGAAGTCAGTTCAGGTGTAGCGATGTTGACATTCCCTCTATAAGTGATATCTTAGGATAAGTGTCCTTTTCTGTGTGACTTACTTCACTTAGAGTCATCGTCCCTAAATCCACTCATCATGCTGCTACTAGCCTTATGACACTGATTTCATGGCTGAGTGATATTCCATTGTGCATAAGTACCACAACTTCTTTATCCATTTTTCTCTTTCCTGGGATATTTCAGGTGTACCGAAGTGGAGGTTCTTGGAAACAGAGCAGCCCTAAACTTTGGGGTGCCTGTGTCTTGTTGATTTTTAGGTTTCCCGATTTCTACGCCCATGAGTGGAAGTGCCCTATGCTCTCTCAGCTGTGTCTATTCCATGTTTCAGGACGCAGCGTACACTTCTCCAGAGTGGCTGTTGGCAATTTCCATCCCGCCCATCAGCGTAGCAAGGCTCCCATGTCTCCATGGCCTGTCCTGCATTTCTGGTTTTTACACTTTTTTCAGCATGGCCCTTTTGACCGCTGGCAAGCGAGACTTCTTTGTAGCGCCGATTTGCCTTTCCGGCTTGCTTGGTTGGCCAAAAAGGGCGTATGCGTTTTTTCCTGAATATATTCAGGAAAAAACGCATACGCCCTTTTTGGCCAAGGGCATCATTGTCAACGCTTTGCCGCTTTTCATGTGCTTTCAAGGCTAGTCGAATCGACCTCCTGAAATCTGTTTCCTGCAATTCTGCCTTGCTTTCAAATCCTCTTCGTTGCCTTCCCTCAATATATTTGGGGACGAGAGTTATCATATATAGCTCTGCAGGTTTGTGAATTGCAGTGCCCCTGAGCTCCATTTGTCAACTCGCTTTTTTGGGAGCTGGCCGCAAAAGCGCAGGATTGCTTCAGGCCCTATTCTGGTTCCGGGGGGCAGGCTGAGCCTGTGGTTCATTCTTCTTCCTGATGGGAAAATAGAGTGACCTGTGCCTGTCCCAACACCTAGAGCTAGTCTCTCATTGGTTCCCCCTCTTCCCGTTCATCCTCAGGACAAATTGCGACCTGTACGAAACAGGAGGTCAACGGTGCTGATTCTCCAAGTAGGGAGATTGTTAGTGAAGCGGCTCGAACGGCGAACCCGAGCACAAGGAGAGGAGAAATGAGGTGCGTTTTAGAAACCTTTCCCGATCACACGGTGTACCATCTTCTGGGTTTCCCAGGCATGTTTTCGATGTAGGAAGATGCCCTTGAACCTGGAGATTTGGGACCCACGGCATGGGTACCACGCACTATTACTTTAAAGGGTCTGCGTTTGCTCACCCAACCTCACCAATCCTCTCAGCCCCAAGAGTGTCCAGCCTTATGTCTCATCCAGCTGTGGGTCTAGATCTGGTCAATCCAGGTTGCATCAGAGCCCCTGAACGGATTTTGGAAGAATTTCTCTCTCTTTCACTGTCTTTGTTTTATGGGGTTTTTTTTTTTAAGTAATCTATTTTTCAAATGGGGTTTAGCTGCTTTTGCCTGCTGTGTTTATGCCGCTTTACACCCTCTTGATTCACTTCCAGAGAGATATCAATACATAGGTTTTAAGACTCTTCCTAGTCAGATATATTCTTGGGCGGTGAATAGGGGGTGTTGAGTCCAGTTCACTGAGCAGGGAGTAGGTCTTGTCTATTACATATTTGGCTTGTGGAACGGTATCTGAGCTAATTTCAAACCCTTGTTTTATGCATCGCCCCACCTCACCTTTCCCGTTAAGCAGCCATAGTGTGTTTTCTAAATGTGTGACTCTGTTCTGTTTTGGAATTCAGTTCAGGTGTAGCGATGTTGACATTCCCTCTATAAGTGATATCTTAGGATAAGTGTCCTTTTCTGTGTGACTTACTTCACTTAGAGTCATCGTCCCTAAATCCACTCATCATGCTGCTACTAGCCTTATGACACTGATTTCATGGCTGAGTGATATTCCATTGTGCATAAGTACCACAACTTCTTTATCCATTTTTCTCTTTCCTGCGATATTTCAGGTGTACCAAAGTGGAGGTTCTTGGAAACAGAGCAGCCCTAAAGTTTGGGGTGCCTGTGTCTTGTTGATTTTTAGGTTTCCCGATTTCTACGCCCATGAGTGGAAGTGCCCTATGCTCTCTCAGCTGTGTCTATTCCATGTTTCAGGACGCAGCGTACACTTCTCCAGAGTGGCTGTTGGCAATTTCCATCCCGCCCATCAGCGTAGCAAGGCTCCCATGTCTCCATGGCCTGTCCTGCATTTCTGGTTTTTACACTTTTTTCAGCATGGCCCTTTTGACCGCTGGCAAGCGAGACTTCTTTGTAGCGCCGATTTGCCTTTCCGGCTTGCTTGGTTGGCCAAAAAGGGCGTATGCGTTTTTTCCTGAATATATTCAGGAAAAAACGCATACGCCCTTTTTGGCCAAGGGCATCATTGTCAACGCTTTGCCGCTTTTCATGTGCTTTCAAGGCGAGTCGAATCGACCTCCTGAAATCTGTTTCCTGCAATTCTGCCTTGCTTTCAAATCCTCTTCGTTGCCTTCCCTCAATATATTTGTGGACGAGAGTCATCATTTCTAACTCTGCAGGTTTGTGAATTGCAGTGCCCCTGAGCTCCATTTGTCAACTCGCTTTTTTGGGAGCTGGCCGCAAAAGCGCAGGATTGCTTCAGGCCCTATTCTGGTTCCGGGGGGCAGGCTGAGCCTGTGGTTCATTCTTCTTCCTGATGGGAAAATAGAGTGACCTGTGCCTGTCCCAACACCTAGAGCTAGTCTCTCATTGGTTCCCCCTCTTCCCGTTCATCCTCAGGACAAATTGCGACCTGTACGAAACAGGAGGTCAACGGTGCTGATTCTCCAAGTAGGGAGATTGTTAGTGAAGCGGCTGGAATGGCGAACCCGAGCACAAGGAGAGGAGAAATGAGGTGCGTTTTTGAAACCTTTCCCGATCACACGGTGTACCATCTTCTGGGTTTCCCAAGCATGTTTTCGATTTAGGAAGATGCCCTTGAACCTGGAGATTTGGGACCCACGGCATGGGTACCACGCACTATTACTTTAACGGGTCTGCGTTTGCTCACCCAACCTCACCAATCCTCTCAGCCCCAAGAGTGTCCAGCCTTATGTCTCATCCAGCTGTGGGTCTAGATATGGTCAATCCAGGTTGCATCAGAGCCCCTGAACGGATTTTGGAAGAATTTCTCTCTCTTTCACTGTCTTTGTTTTATGGGGTTTTTTTTTAAGTAATCTATTTTTCAAATGGGGTTTAGCTGCTTTTGCCTGCTGTGTTTATGCCGCTTTACACCCTCTTGATTCACTTCCAGAGAGATATCAATACATAGGTTTTAAGACTCTTCCTAGTCAGATATATTCTTGGGCGGTGAATAGGGGGTGTTGAGTCCAGTTCACTGAGCAGGGAGTAGGTCTTGTCTATTACATATTTGGCTTGTGGAACGGTATCTGAGCTAATTTCAAACCCTTGTTTTATGCATCACCCCACCTCACCTTTCCCGTTAAGCAGCCATAGTGTGTTTTCTAACTGTGTGACTCTGTTCTGTTTTGGAAGTCAGTTCAGGTGTAGCGATGTTGACATTCCCTCTATAAGTGATATCTTAGGATAAGTGTCCTTTTCTGTGTGACTTACTTCACTTAGAGTCATCATCCCTAAATCCACTCATCATGCTGCTACTAGCCTTATGACACTGATTTCATGGCTGAGTGATATTCCATTGTGCATAAGTACCACAACTTCTTTATCCATTTTTCTCTTTCCTGGGATATTTCAGGTGTACCGAAGTGGAGGTTCTTGGAAACAGAGCAGCCCTAAAGTTTGGGGTGCCTGTGTCTTGTTGATTTTTAGGTTTCCCGATTTCTACGCCCATGAGTGGAAGTGCCCTATGCTCTCTCAGCTGTGTCTATTCCATGTTTCAGGACGCAGCGTACACTTCTCCAGAGTGGCTGTTGGCAATTTCCATCCCGCCCATCAGCGTAGCAAGGCTCCCATGTCTCCATGGCCTGTCCTGCATTTCTGGTTTTTACACTTTTTTCAGCATGGCCCTTTTGACCGCTGGCAAGCGAGACTTCTTTGTAGCGCCGATTTGCCTTTCCGGCTTGCTTGGTTGGCCAAAAAGGGCGTATGCGTTTTTTCCTGAATATATTCAGGAAAAAACGCATACGCCCTTTTTGGCCAAGGGCATCATTGTCAACGCTTTGCCGCTTTTCATGTGCTTTCAAGGCGAGTCGAATCGACCTCCTGAAATCTGTTTCCTGCAATTCTGCCTTGCTTTCAAATCCTCTTCGTTGCCTTCCCTCAATATATTTGTGGACGAGAGTCATCATTTCTAACTCTGCAGGTTTGTGAATTGCAGTGCCCCTGAGCTCCATTTGTCAACTCGCTTTTTTGGGAGCTGGCCGCAAAAGCGCAGGATTGCTTCAGGCCCTATTCTGGTTCCGGGGGGCAGGCTGAGCCTGTGGTTCATTCTTCTTCCTGATGGGAAAATAGAGTGACCTGTGCCTGTCCCAACACCTAGAGCTAGTCTCTCATTGGTTCCCCCTCTTCCCGTTCATCCTCAGGACAAATTGCGACCTGTACGAAACAGGAGGTCAACGGTGCTGATTCTCCAAGTAGGGAGATTGTTAGTGAAGCGGCTCGAACGGCGAACCCGAGCACAAGGAGAGGAGAAATGAGGTGCGTTTTAGAAACCTTTCCCGATCACACGGTGTACCATCTTCTGGGTTTCCCAGGCATGTTTTCGATGTAGGAAGATGCCCTTGAACCTGGAGATTTGGGACCCACGGCATGGGTACCACGCACTATTACTTTAAAGGGTCTGCGTTTGCTCACCCAACCTCACCAATCCTCTCAGCCCCAAGAGTGTCCAGCCTTATGTCTCATCCAGCTGTGGGTCTAGATCTGGTCAATCCAGGTTGCATCAGAGCCCCTGAACGGATTTTGGAAGAATTTCTCTCTCTTTCACTGTCTTTGTTTTATGGGGTTTTTTTTTTTAAGTAATCTATTTTTCAAATGGGGTTTAGCTGCTTTTGCCTGCTGTGTTTATGCCGCTTTACACCCTCTTGATTCACTTCCAGAGAGATATCAATACATAGGTTTTAAGACTCTTCCTAGTCAGATATATTCTTGGGCGGTGAATAGGGGGTGTTGAGTCCAGTTCACTGAGCAGGGAGTAGGTCTTGTCTATTACATATTTGGCTTGTGGAACGGTATCTGAGCTAATTTCAAACCCTTGTTTTATGCATCGCCCCACCTCACCTTTCCCGTTAAGCAGCCATAGTGTGTTTTCTAAATGTGTGACTCTGTTCTGTTTTGGAAGTCAGTTCAGGTGTAGCGATGTTGACATTCCCTCTATAAGTGATATCTTAGGATAAGTGTCCTTTTCTGTGTGACTTACTTCACTTAGAGTCATCGTCCCTAAATCCACTCATCATGCTGCTACTAGCCTTATGACACTGATTTCATGGCTGAGTGATATTCCATTGTGCATAAGTACCACAACTTCTTTATCCATTTTTCTCTTTCCTGGGATATTTCAGGTGTACCGAAGTGGAGGTTCTTGGAAACAGAGCAGCCCTAAAGTTTGGGGTGCCTGTGTCTTGTTGATTTTTAGGTTTCCCGATTTCTACGCCCATGAGTGGAAGTGCCCTATGCTCTCTCAGCTGTGTCTATTCCATGTTTCAGGATGCAGCGTACACTTCTCCAGAGTGGCTGTTGGCAATTTCCATCCCGCCCATCAGCGTAGCAAGGCTCCCATGTCTCCATGGCCTGTCCTGCATTTCTGGTTTTTACACTTTTTTCAGCATGGCCCTTTTGACCGCTGGCAAGCGAGACTTCTTTGTAGCGCTGATTTGCCTTTCCGGCTTGCTTGGTTGGCCAAACAGGGCGTATGCGTTTTTTCCTGAATATATTCAGGAAAAAACGCATACGCCCTGTTTGGCCAAGGGCATCATTGTCAACGCTTTGCCGCTTTTCATGTGCTTTCAAGGCGAGTCGAATCGACCTCCTGAAATCTGTTTCCTGCAATTCTGCCTTGCTTTCAAATCCTCTTCGTTGCCTTCCCTCAATATATTTGTGGACGAGAGTCATCATTTCTAACTCTGCAGGTTTGTGAATTGCAGTGCCCCTGAGCTCCATTTGTCAACTCGCTTTTTTGGGAGCTGGCCGCAAAAGCGCAGGGTTGCTTCAGGCCCTATTCTGGTTCCGGGGGGCAGGCTGAGCCTGTGGTTCATTCTTCTTCCTGATGGGAAAATAGAGTGACCTGTGCCTGTCCCAACACCTAGAGCTAGTCTCTCATTGGTTCCCCCTCTTCCCGTTCATCCTCAGGACAAATTGCGACCTGTACGAAACAGGAGGTCAACGGTGCTGATTCTCCAAGTAGGGAGATTGTTAGTGAAGCGGCTGGAATGGCGAACCCGAGCACAAGGAGAGGAGAAATGAGGTGCGTTTTTGAAACCTTTCCCGATCACACGGTGTACCATCTTCTGGGTTTCCCAAGCATGTTTTCGATTTAGGAAGATGCCCTTGAACCTGGAGATTTGGGACCCACGGCATGGGTACCACGCACTATTACTTTAAAGGGTCTGCGTTTGCTCACCCAACCTCACCAATCCTCTCAGCCCCAAGAGTGTCCAGCCTTATGTCTCATCCAGCTGTGGGTCTAGATATGGTCAATCCAGGTTGCATCAGAGCCCCTGAACGGATTTTGGAAGAATTTCTCTCTCTTTCACTGTCTTTGTTTTATGGGGTTTTTTTTTAAGTAATCTATTTTTCAAATGGGGTTTAGCTGCTTTTGCCTGCTGTGTTTATGCCGCTTTACACCCTCTTGATTCACTTCCAGAGAGATATCAATACATAGGTTTTAAGACTCTTCCTAGTCAGATATATTCTTGGGCGGTGAATAGGGGGTGTTGAGTCCAGTTCACTGAGCAGGGAGTAGGTCTTGTCTATTACATATTTGGCTTGTGGAACGGTATGTGAGCTAATTTCAAACCCTTGTTTTATGCACCGCCCTGCCTCACCTTTCCCGTTAAGCAGCCATAGTGTGTTTTCTAAATGTGTGACTCTGTTCTGTTTTGGAATTCAGTTCAGGTGTAGCGAGGTTGACATTCCCTCTATCAGTGATATCTTAGGATAAGCGTCCTTTTCTGTGTGACTTACTTCACTTAGAGTCATCGTCCCTAAATCCACTCATCATGCTGCTACTAGCCTTATGACACTGATTTCATGGCTGAGTGATATTCCATTGTGCATAAGTACCACAACTTCTTTATCCATTTTTCTCTTTCCTGGGATATTTAAGGTGTACCGAAGTGGAGGTTCTTGGAAACAGAGCAGCCCTAAACTTTGGGGTGCCTGTGTCGTGTTGATTTTTAGGTTTCCCGATTTCTATGCCCATGAGTGGAAGTGCCCTATGCTCTCTCAGCTGTGTCTATTCCATGTTTCAGGACGCAGCGTACACTTCTCCAGAGTGGCTGTTGGCAATTTCCATCCCGCCCATCAGCGTAGCAAGGCTCCCGTGTCTCCATGGCCTGTCCCGCATTTCTGGTTTTTACACTTTTTTCAGCATGGCCCTTTTGACCGCTGGCAAGCGAGACTTCTTTGTAGCGCCGATTTGCCTTTCCGGCTTGCTTGGTTGGCCAAAAAGGGCGTATGCGTTTTTTCCTGAATATATTCAGGAAAAAACGCATACGCCCTTTTTGGCCAAGGGCATCATTGTCATCGCTTTGCTGCTTTTCATGTGCTTTCAAGGCGAGTCGAAACTACCTCCTGAAATCTGTTTCCTGCAATTCTGCCTTGTTTTCAAATCCTTTTCGTTGCCTTCCCTCAATATATTTGTGGACGAGAGTCATCATTTCTAACTCTGCAGTTTTGTGAACTGCAGTGCCCCTGAGCTCCATTTGTCAACTCGCTTTTTTGGGAGCTGGCCGCAAAAGCGCAGGATTGCTTCAGGCCCTATTCTGGTTCCGGGGGGCAGGCTGAGCCTGTGGTTCATTCTTCTTCCTGATGGGAAAATAGAGTGACCTGTGCCTGTCCCAACACCTAGAGCTAGTCTCTCATTGGTTCCCCCTCTTCCCGTTCATCCTCAGGACAAATTGCGACCTGTACGCAACAGGAGGTCAACGGTGCTGATTCTCCAAGTAGGGAGATTGTTAGTGAAGCGGCTGGAATGGCGAACCCGAGCACAAGGAGAGGAGAAATGAGGTGCGTTTTAGAAACCTTTCCCGATCACACGGTGTACCATCTTCTGGGTTTCCCAGGCATGTTTTCGATGTAGGAAGATGCCCTTGAACCTGGAGATTTGGGACCCACGGCATGGGTACCACGCACTATTACTTTAAAGGGTCTGCGTTTGCTCACCCAACCTCACCAATCCTCTCAGCCCCAAGAGTGTCCAGCCTTATGTCTCATCCAGCTGTGGGTCTAGATCTGGTCAATCCAGGTTGCATCAGAGCCCCTGAACGGATTTTGGAAGAATTTCTCTCTCTTTCACTGTCTTTGTTTTATGGGTTTTTTTTTTTTAAGTAATCTATTTTTCAAATGGGGTTTAGCTGCTTTTGCCTGCTGTGTTTATGCCGCTTTACACCCTCTTGATTCACTTCCAGAGAGATATCAATACATAGGTTTTAAGACTCTTCCTAGTCAGATATATTCTTGGGCGGTGAATAGGGGGTGTTGAGTCCAGTTCACTGAGCAGGGAGTAGGTCTTGTCTATTACATATTTGGCTTGTGGAACGGTATGTGAGCTAATTTCAAACCCTTGTTTTATGCACCGCCCCGCCTCACCTTTCCCGTTAAGCAGCCATAGTGTGTTTTGTAAATGTGTGACTCTGTTCTGTTTTGGAATTCAGTTCAGGTGTAGCGATGTTGACATTCCCTCTATCAGTGATATCTTAGGATAAGCGTCCTTTTCTGTGTGACTTACTTCACTTAGAGTCATCGTCCCTAAATCCACTCATCATGCTGCTACTAGCCTTATGACACTGATTTCATGGCTGAGTGATATTCCATTGTGCATAAGTACCACAACTTCTTTATCCATTTTTCTCTTTCCTGGGATATTTAAGGTGTACCGAAGTGGAGGTTCTTGGAAACAGAGCAGCCCTAAACTTTGGGGTGCCTGTGTCGTGTTGATTTTAGGTTTCCCGATTTCTATGCCCATGAGTGGAAGTGCCCTATGCTCTCTCAGCTGTGTCTATTCCATGTTTCAGGACGCAGCGTACACTTCTCCAGAGTGGCTGTTGGCAATTTCCATCCCGCCCATCAGCGTAGCAAGGCTCCCGTGTCTCCATGGCCTGTCCCGCATTTCTGGTTTTTACACTTTTTTCAGCATGGCCCTTTTGACCGCTGGCAAGCGAGACTTCTTTGTAGCGCTGATTTGCCTTTCCGGCTTGCTTGGTTGGCCAAAAAGGGCGTATGCGTTTTTTCCTGAATATATTCAGGAAAAAACGCATACGCCCTTTTTGGCCATGGGCATCATTGTCAACGATTTGCTGCTTTTCATGTGCTTTCAAGGCGAGTCGAAACTACCTCCTGAAATCTGTTTCCTGCAATTCTGCCTTGTTTTCAAATCCTCTTCGTTGCCTTCCCTCAATATATTTGTGGACGAGAGTCATCATTTCTAACTCTGCAGTTTTGTGAACTGCAGTGCACCTGAGCTCCATTTGTCAACTCGCTTTTTTGGGAGCTGGCCGCAAAAGCGCAGGATTGCTTCAGGCCCTATTCTGGTTCCGGGGGGCAGGCTGAGCCTGTGGTTCATTCTTCTTCCTGATGGGAAAATAGAGTGACCTGTGCCTGTCCCAACACCTAGAGCTAGTCTCTCATTGGTTCCCCCTCTTCCCGTTCATCCTCAGGACAAATTGCGACCTGTACGAAACAGGAGGTCAACGGTGCTGATTCTCCAAGTAGGGAGATTGTTAGTGAAGCGGCTGGAATGGCGAACCCGAGCACAAGGAGAGGAGAAATGAGGTGCGTTTTAGAAACCTTTCCCGATCACACGGTGTACCATCTTCTGGGTTTCCCAGGCATGTTTTCGATGTAGGAAGATGCCCTTGAACCTGGAGATTTGGGACCCACGGCATGGGTACCACGCACTATTACTTTAAAGGGTCTGCGTTTGCTCACCCAACCTCACCAATCCTCTCAGCCGCAAGAGTGTCCAGCCTTATGTCTCATCCAGCTGTGGGTCTAGATCTGGTCAATCCAGGTTGCATCAGAGCCCCTGAACGGATTTTGGAAGAATTTCTCTCTCTTTCACTGTCTTTGTTTTATGGGGTTTTTTTTTTTAAGTAATCTATTTTTCAAATGGGGTTTAGCTGCTTTTGCCTGCTGTGTTTATGCCGCTTTACACCCTCTTGATTCACTTCCAGAGAGATATCAATACATAGGTTTTAAGACTCTTCCTAGTCAGATATATTCTTGGGCGGTGAATAGGGGGTGTTGAGTCCAGTTCACTGAGCAGGGAGTAGGTCTTGTCTATTACATATTTGGCTTGTGGAACGGTATCTGAGCTAATTTCACACCCTTGTTTTATGCATCGCCCCACCTCACCTTTCCCGTTAAGCAGCCATAGTGTGTTTTCTAAATGTGTGACTCTGTTCTGTTTTGGAAGTCAGTTCAGGTGTAGCGATGTTGACATTCCCTCTATAAGTGATATCTTAGGATAAGTGTCCTTTTCTGTGTGACTTACTTCACTTAGAGTCATCGTCCCTAAATCCACTCATCATGCTGCTACTAGCCTTATGACACTGATTTCATGGCTGAGTGATATTCCATTGTGCATAAGTACCACAACTTCTTTATCCATTTTTCTCTTTCCTGGGATATTTCAGGTGTACCGAAGTGGAGGTTCTTGGAAAGAGAGCAGCCCTAAAGTTTGGGGTGCCTGTGTCTTGTTGATTTTTAGGTTTCCCGATTTCTACGCCCATGAGTGGAAGTGCCCTATGCTCTCTCAGCTGTGTCTATTCCATGTTTCAGGACGCAGCGTACACTTCTCCAGAGTGGCTGTTGGCAATTTCCATCCCGCCCATCAGCGTAGCAAGGCTCCCATGTCTCCATGGCCTGTCCTGCATTTCTGGTTTTTACACTTTTTTCAGCATGGCCCTTTTGACCGCTGGCAAGCGAGACTTCTTTGTAGCGCCGATTTGCCTTTCCGGCTTGCTTGGTTGGCCAAACAGGGCGTATGCGTTTTTTCCTGAATATATTCAGGAAAAAACGCATACGCCCTGTTTGGCCAAGGGCATCATTGTCAACGCTTTGCCGCTTTTCATGTGCTTTCAAGGCTAGTCGAATCGACCTCCTGAAATCTGTTTCCTGCAATTCTGCCTTGCTTTCAAATCCTCTTCGTTGCCTTCCCTCAATATATTTGTGGACGAGAGTTATCATATATAGCTCTGCAGGTTTGTGAATTGCAGTGCCCCTGAGCTCCATTTGTCAACTCGCTTTTTTGGGAGCTGGCCGCAAAAGCGCAGGATTGCTTCAGGCCCTATTCTGGTTCCGGGGGGCAGGCTGAGCCTGTGGTTCATTCTTCTTCCTGATGGGAAAATAGAGTGACCTGTGCCTGTCCCAACACCTAGAGCTAGTCTCTCATTGGTTCCCCCTCTTCCCGTTCATCCTCAGGACAAATTGCGACCTGTACGCAACAGGAGGTCAACGGTGCTGATTCTCCAAGTAGGGAGATTGTTAGTGAAGCGGCTGGAATGGCGAACCCGAGCACAAGGAGAGGAGAAATGAGGTGCGTTTTAGAAACCTTTCCCGATCACACGGTGTACCATCTTCTGGGTTTCCCAGGCATGTTTTCGATGTAGGAAGATGCCCTTGAACCTGGAGATTTGGGACCCACGGCATGGGTACCACGCACTATTACTTTAAAGGGTCTGCGTTTGCTCACCCAACCTCACCAATCCTCTCAGCCCCAAGAGTGTCCAGACTTATGTCTCATCCAGCTGTGGGTCTAGATCTGGTCAATCCAGGTTGCATCAGAGCCCCTGAACGGATTTTGGAAGAATTTCTCTCTCTTTCACTGTCTTTGTTTTATGGGCCTTTTTTTTTTAAGTAATCTATTTTTCAAATGGGGTTTAGCTGCTTTTGCCTGCTGTGTTTATGCCGCTTTACACCCTCTTGATTCACTTCCAGAGAGATATCAATACATAGGTTTTAAGACTCTTCCTAGTCAGATATATTCCTGGGCGGTGAATAGGGGGTGTTGAGTCCAGTTCACTGAGCAGGGAGTAGGTCTTGTCTATTACATATTTGGCTTGTGGAACGGTATCTGAGCTAATTTCAAACCCTTGTTTTATGCATCGCCCCACCTCACCTTTCCCGTTAAGCAGCCATAGTGTGTTTTCTAAATGTGTGACTCTGTTCTGTTTTGGAAGTCAGTTCAGGTGTAGCGATGTTGACATTCCCTCTATAAGTGATATCTTAGGATAAGTGTCCTTTTCTGTGTGACTTACTTCACTTAGAGTCATCGTCCCTAAATCCACTCATCATGCTGCTACTAGCCTTATGACACTGATTTCATGGCTGAGTGTTATTCCATTGTGCATAAGTACCACAACTTCTTTATCCATTTTTCTCTTTCCTGGGATATTTCAGGTGTACCGAAGTGGAGGTTCTTGGAAACAGAGCAGCCCTAAAGTTTGGGGTGCCTGTGTCTTGTTGATTTTTAGGTTTCCCGATTTCTACGCCCATGAGTGGAAGTGCCCTATGCTCTCTCAGCTGTGTCTATTCCATGTTTCAGGATGCAGCGTACACTTCTCCAGAGTGGCTGTTGGCAATTTCCATCCCGCCCATCAGCGTAGCAAGGCTCCCATGTCTCCATGGCCTGTCCTGCATTTCTGGTTTTTACACTTTTTTCAGCATGGCCCTTTTGACCGCTGGCAAGCGAGACTTCTTTGTAGCGCCGATTTGCCTTTCCGGCTTGCTTGGTTGGCCAAACAGGGCGTATGCGTTTTTTCCTGAATATATTCAGGAAAAAACGCATACGCCCTGTTTGGCCAAGGGCATCATTGTCAACGCTTTGCCGCTTTTCATGTGCTTTCAAGGCGAGTCGAATCGACCTCCTGAAATCTGTTTCCTGCAATTCTGCCTTGCTTTCAAATCCTCTTCGTTGCGTTCCCTCAATATATTTGGGGACGAGAGTTATCATATATAGCTCTGCAGGTTTGTGAATTGCAGTGCCCCTGAGCTCCATTTGTCAACTCGCTTTTTTGGGAGCTGGCCGCAAAAGCGCAGGATTGCTTCAGGCCCTATTCTGGTTCCGGGGGGCAGGCTGAGCCTGTGGTTCATTCTTCTTCCTGATGGGAAAATAGAGTGACCTGTGCCTGTCCCAACACCTAGAGCTAGTCTCTCATTGGTTCCCCCTCTTCCCGTTCATCCTCAGGACAAATTGCGACCTGTACGAAACAGGAGGTCCACGGTGCTGATTCTCCAAGTAGGGAGATTGTTAGTGAAGCGGCTGGAATGGCGAACCCGAGCACAAGGAGAGGAAAAATGAGGTGCGTTTTAGAAACCTTTCCCGATCACACGGTGTACCATCTTCTGGGTTTCCCAGGCATGTTTTCGATGTAGGAAGATGCCCTTGAACCTGGAGATTTGGGACCCATGGCATGGGTACCACGCACTATTACTTTAAAGGGTCTGCGTTTGCTCACCCAACCTCACCAATCCTCTCAGCCCCAAGAGTGTCCAGCCTTATGTCTCATCCAGCTGTGGGTCTAGATATGGTCAATCCAGGTTGCATCAGAGCCCCTGAACGGATTTTGTAAGAATTTCTCTCTCTTTCACTGTCTTTGTTTTATGGGTTTTTTTTTTTTAGTAATCTATTTTTATAATGGGGTTTAGCTGCTTTTCCCTGCTGTGTTTATGCCGCTTTACACCCTCTTGATTCACTTCCAGAGAGATATCAATACATAGGTTTAAAGACTCTTCCTAGTCAGATATATTCTTGGGCGGTGAATAGGGGGTGTTGAGTCCAGTTCACTGAGCAGGGAGTAGGTCTTGTCTATTACATATTTGGCTTGTGGAACGGTATGTGAGCTAATTTCAAACCCTTGTTTTATGCACCGCCCTGCCTCACCTTTCCCGTTAAGCAGCCATAGTGTGTTTTGTAAATGTGTGACACTGTTCTGTTTTGGAATTCAGTTCAGGTGTAGCGATGTTGACATTCCCTCTATCAGTGATATCTTAGGATAAGCGTCCTTTTCTGTGTGACTTACTTCACTTAGAGTCATCGTCCCTAAATCCACTCATCATGCTGCTACTAGCCTTATGACACTGATTTCATGGCTGAGTGATATTCCATTGTGCATAAGTACCACAACTTCTTTATCCATTTTTCTCTTTCCTGGGATATTTAAGGTGTACCGAAGTGGAGGTTCTTGGAAACAGAGCAGCCCTAAACTTTGGGGTGCCTGTGTCGTGTTGATTTTTAGGTTTCCCGATTTCTATGCCCATGAGTGGAAGTGCCCTATGCTCTCTCAGCTGTGTCTATTCCATGTTTCAGGACGCAGCGTACACTTCTCCAGAGTGGCTGTTGGCAATTTCCATCCCGCCCATCAGCGTAGCAAGGCTCCCGTGTCTCCATGGCCTGTCCCGCATTTCTGGTTTTTACACTTTTTTCAGCATGGCCCTTTTGACCGCTGGCAAGCGAGACTTCTTTGTAGCGCCGATTTGCCTTTCCGGCTTGCTTGGTTGGCCAAAAAGGGCGTATGCGTTTTTTCCTGAATATATTCAGGAAAAAACGCATACGCCCTTTTTGGCCAAGGGCATCATTGTCAACGCTTTGCTGCTTTTCATGTGCTTTCAAGGCGAGTCGAAACTACCTCCTGAAATCTGTTTCCTGCAATTCTGCCTTGCTTTCAAATCCTCTTCGTTGCCTTCCCTCAATATATTTGGGGACGAGAGTTATCATATATAGCTCTGCAGGTTTGTGAATTGCAGTGCCCCTGAGCTCCATTTGTCAACTCGCTTTTTTGGGAGCTGGCCGCAAAAGCGCAGGATTGCTTCAGGCCCTATTCTGGTTCCGGGGGGCAGGCTGAGCCTGTGGTTCATTCTTCTTCCTGATGGGAAAATAGAGTGACCTGTGCCTGTCCCAACACCTAGAGCTAGTCTCTCATTGGTTCCCCCTCTTCCCGTTCATCCTCAGGACAAATTGCGACCTGTACGAAACAGGAGGTCAACGGTGCTGATTCTCCAAGTAGGGAGATTGTTAGTGAAGCGGCTGGAATGGCGAACCCGAGCACAAGGAGAGGAGAAATGAGGTGCGTTTTAGAAGCCTTTCCCGATCACACGGTGTACCATCTTCTGGGTTTCCCAGGCATGTTTTCGATGTAGGAAGATGCCCTTGAACCTGGAGATTTGGGACCCATGGCATGGGTACCACGCAGTATTACTTTAAAGGGTCTGCGTTTGCTCACCCAACCTCACCAATCCTCTCAGCCCCAAGAGTGTCCAGCCTTATGTCTCATCCAGCTGTGGGTCTAGATATGGTCAATCCAGGTTGCATCAGAGCCCCTGAACGGATTTTGTAAGAATGTCTCTCACTTTCACTGTCTTTGTTTTCTGGGGTTTTTTTTTTAAGTAATCTATTTTTATAATGGGGTTTAGCTGCTTTTCCCTGCTGTGTTTATGCCGCTTTACACCCTCTTGATTCACTTCCAGAGAGATATCAATACATAGGTTTTAAGACTCTTCCTAGTCAGATACATTCTTGGGCGGTGAATAGGGGGTGTTGAGTCCAGTTCACTGAGCAGGGAGTAGGTCTTGTCTATTACATATTTGGCTTGTGGAACGGTATGTGAGCTAATTTCAAACCCTTGTTTTATGCATCGCCCCGCCTCACCTTTCCCGTTAAGCAGCCATAGTGTGTTTTGTAAATGTGTGACTCTGTTCTGCTTTGGAATTCAGTTCAGGTGTAGCGATGTTGACATTCCCTCTATCAGTGATATCTTAGGATAAGCGTCCTTTTCTGTGTGACTTACTTCACTTAGAGTCATCGTCCCTAAATCCACTCATCATGCTGCTACTAGCCTTATGACACTGATTTCATGGCTGAGGGATATTCCATTGTGCATAAGTACCACAACTTCTTTATCCATTTTTCTCTTTCCTGGGATATTTAAGGTGTACCGAAGTGGAGGTTCTTGGAAACAGAGCAGCCCTAAACTTTGGGGTGCCTGTGTCGTGTTGATTTTTAGGTTTCCCGATTTCTACGCCCATGAGTGGAAGTGCCCTATGCTCTCTCAGCTGTGTCTATTCCATGTTTCAGGACGCAGCGTACACTCCTCCAGAGTGGCTGTTGGCAATTTCCATCCCGCCCATCAGCGTAGCAAGGCTCCCGTGTCTCCATGGCCTGTCCTGCATTTCTGGTTTTTACACTTTTTTCAGCATGGCCCTTTGGACCGCTGGCAAGCGAGAGTTCTTCGTAGCGCCGATTTGCCTTTCCGGCTTGCTTGGTTGGCCAAAAAGGGCGGATGCGTTTTTTCCTGAATATATTCAGGAAAAAACGCATCCGCCCTTTTTGGCCAAGGGCATCATTGTCAACGCTTTGCCGCTTTTCATGTGCTTTCAAGGCGAGTCGAATTGACCTCCTGAAATCTGTTTCCTGCAATTCTGCCTTGCTTTCAAATCCTCTTCGTTGCCTTCCCTCAATATATTTGTGGACGAGAGTCATCATTTCTAACTCTGCAGGTTTGTGAATTGCAGTGCCCCTGAGCTCCATTTGTCAACTCGCTTTTTTGGGAGCTGGCCGCAAAAGCGCAGTATTGCTTCAGGCCCTATTCTGGTTCCGGGGGGCAGGCTGAGCCTGTGGTTCATTCTTCTTCCTGATGGGAAAATAGAGTGACCTGTGCCTGTCCCAACACCTAGAGCTAGTCTCTCATTGGTTCCCCCTCTTCCCGTTCATCCTCAGGACAAATTGCGACCTGTACGAAACAGGAGGTCAACGGTGCTGATTCTCCAAGTAGGGAGATTGTTAGTGAAGCGGCTGGAATGGCGAACCCGAGCACAAGGAGAGGAGAAATGAGGTGCGTTTTAGAAGCCTTTCCCGATCACACGGTGTACCATCTTCTGGGTTTCCCAGGCATGTTTTCGATGTAGGAAGTTGCCCTTGAACCTGGAGATTTGGGACCCATGGCATGGGTACCACGCAGTATTACTTTAAAGGGTCTGCGTTTGCTCACCCAACCTCACCAATCCTCTCAGCCCCAAGAGTGTCCAGCCTTATGTCTCATCCAGCTGTGGGTCTAGATATGGTCAATCCAGGTTGCATCAGAGCCCCTGAACGGATTTTGTAAGAATGTCTCTCTCTTTCACTGTCTTTGTTTTCTGGGGTTTTTTTTTTTTAAGTAATCTATTTTTATAATGGGGTTTAGCTGCTTTTCCCTGCTGTGTTTATGCCGCTTTACACCCTCTTGATTCACTTCCAGAGAGATATCAATACATAGGTTTTAAGACTCTTCCTAGTCAGATACATTCTTGGGCGGTGAATAGGGGGTGTTGAGTCCAGTTCACTGAGCAGGGAGTAGGTCTTGTCTATTACATATTTGGCTTGTGGAACGGTATGTGAGCTAATTTCAAACTCTTGTTTTATGCATCGCCCCGCCTCACCTTTCCCGTTAAGCAGCCATAGTGTGTTTTGTAAATGTGTGACTCTGTTCTGTTTTGGAATTCAGTTCAGGTGTAGCGATGTTGACATTCCCTCTATCAGTGATATCTTAGGATAAGCGTCCTTTTCTGTGTGACTTACTTCACTTAGAGTCATCGTCCCTAAATCCACTCATCATGCTGCTACTAGCCTTATGACACTGATTTCATGGCTGAGTGATATTCCATTGTGCATAAGTACCACAACTTCTTTATCCATTTTTCTCTTTCCTGGGATATTTAAGGTGTACCGAAGTGGAGGTTCTTGGAAACAGAGCAGCCCTAAACTTTGGGGTGCCTGTGTCGTGTTGATTTTTAGGTTTCCCGATTTCTACGCCCATGAGTGGAAGTGCCCTATGCTCTCTCAGCTGTGTCTATTCCATGTTTCAGGACGCAGCGTACACTCCTCCAGAGTGGCTGTTGGCAATTTCCATCCCGCCCATCAGCGTAGCAAGGCTCCCGTGTCTCCATGGCCTGTCCTGCATTTCTGGTTTTTACACTTTTTTCAGCATGGCCCTTTTGACCGCTGGCAAGCGAGACTTCTTTGTAGCGCTGATTTGCCTTTCCGGCTTGCTTGGTTGGCCAAAAAGGGCGGATGCGTTTTTTCCTGAATATATTCAGGAAAAAACGCATCCGCCCTTTTTGGCCAAGGACATCATTGTCAACGCTTTGCCGCTTTTCATGTGCTTTCAAGGCGAGTCGAATCTACCTCCTGAAATCTGTTTCCTGCAATTCTGCCTTGCTTTCAAATCCTCTTCGTTGCCTTCCCTCAATATATTTGTGGACGAGAGTCATCATTTCTAACTCTGCAGGTTTGTGAATTGCAGTGCCCCTGAGCTCCATTTGTCAACTCGCTTTTTTGGGAGCTGGCCGCAAAAGCGCAGGATTGCTTCAGGCCCTATTCTGGTTCCGGGGGGCAGGCTGAGCCTGTGGTTCATTCTTCTTCCTGATGGGAAAATAGAGTGACCTGTGCCTGTCCCAACACCTAGAGCTAGTCTCTCATTGGTTCCCCCTCTTCCCGTTCATCCTCAGGACAAATTGCGACCTGTACGAAACAGGAGGTCAACGGTGCTGATTCTCCAAGTAGGGAGATTGTTAGTGAAGCGGCTGGAATGGCGAACCCGAGCACAAGGAGAGGAGAAATGAGGTGCGTTTTAGAAGCCTTTCCCGATCACACGGTGTACCATCTTCTGGGTTTCCCAGGCATGTTTTCGATGTAGGAAGATGCCCTTGAACCTGGAGATTTGGGACCCATGGCATGGGTACCACGCAGTATTACTTTAAAGGGTCTGCGTTTGCTCACCCAACCTCACCAATCCTCTCAGCCCCAAGAGTGTCCAGCCTTATGTCTCATCCAGCTGTGGGTCTAGATATGGTCAATCCAGGTTGCATCAGAGCCCCTGAACGGATTTTGTAAGAATGTCTCTCTCTTTCACTGTCTTTGTTTTCTGGGGTTTTTTTTTTTTAAGTAATCTATTTTTATAATGGGGTTTAGCTGCTTTTCCCTGCTGTGTTTATGCCGCTTTACACCCTCTTGATTCACTTCCAGAGAGATATCAATACATAGGTTTTAAGACTCTTCCTAGTCAGATACATTCTTGGGCGGTGAATAGGGGGTGTTGAGTCCAGTTCACTGAGCAGGGAGTAGGTCTTGTCTATTACATATTTGGCTTGTGGAACGGTATGTGAGCTAATTTCAAACCCTTGTTTTATGCATCGCCCCGCCTCACCTTTCCCGTTAAGCAGCCATAGTGTGTTTTGTAAATGTGTGACTCTGTTCTGCTTTGGAATTCAGTTCAGGTGTAGCGATGTTGACATTCCCTCTATCAGTGATATCTTAGGATAAGCGTCCTTTTCTGTGTGACTTACTTCACTTAGAGTCATCGTCCCTAAATCCACTCATCATGCTGCTACTAGCCTTAAGACACTGATTTCATGGCTGAGGGATATTGCATTGTGCATAAGTACCACAACTTCTTTATCCATTTTTCTCTTTCCTGGGATATTTAAGGTGTACCGAAGTGGAGGTTCTTGGAAACAGAGCAGCCCTAAACTTTGGGGTGCCTGTGTCGTGTTGATTTTTAGGTTTCCCGATTTCTACGCCCATGAGTGGAAGTGCCCTATGCTCTCTCAGCTGTGTCTATTCCATGTTTCAGGACGCAGCGTACACTCCTCCAGAGTGGCTGTTGGCAATTTCCATCCCGCCCATCAGCGTAGCAAGGCTCCCGTGTCTCCATGGCCTGTCCTGCATTTCTGGTTTTTACACTTTTTTCAGCATGGCCCTTTGGACCGCTGGCAAGCGAGACTTCTTCGTAGCGCCGATTTGCCTTTCCGGCTTGCTTGGTTGGCCAAAAAGGGCGGATGCGTTTTTTCATGAATATATTCAGGAAAAAACGCATCCGCCCTTTTTGGCCAAGGGCATCATTGTCAACGCTTTGCCGCTTTTCATGTGCTTTCAAGGCGAGTCGAATCGACCTCCTGAAATCTGTTTCCTGCAATTCTGCCTTGCTTTCAAATCCTCTTCGTTGCCTTCCCTCAATATATTTGTGGACGAGAGTCATCATTTCTAACTCTGCAGGTTTGTGAATTGCAGTGCCCCTGAGCTCCATTTGTCAACTCGCTTTTTTGGGAGCTGGCCGCAAAAGCGCAGGATTGCTTCAGGCCCTATTCTGGTTCCGGGGGGCAGGCTGAGCCTGTGGTTCATTCTTCTTCCTGATGGGAAAATAGAGTGACCTGTGCCTGTCGCAACACCTAGAGCTAGTCTCTCATTGGTTCCCCCTCTTCCCGTTCATCCTCAGGACAAATTGCGACCTGTACGAAACAGGAGGTCAACGGTGCTGATTCTCCAAGTAGGGAGATTGTTAGTGAAGCGGCTGGAATGGCGAACCCGAGCACAAGGAGAGGAGAAATGAGGTGCGTTTTAGAAGCCTTTCCCGATCACACGGTGTACCATCTTCTGGGTTTCCCAGGCATGTTTTCGATGTAGGAAGATGCCCTTGAACCTGGAGATTTGGGACCCATGGCATGGGTACCACGCAGTATTACTTTAAAGGGTCTGCGTTTGCTCACCCAACCTCACCAATCCTCTCAGCCCCAAGAGTGTCCAGCCTTATGTCTCATCCAGCTGTGGGTCTAGATATGGTCAATCCAGGTTGCATCAGAGCCCCTGAACGGATTTTGTAAGAATGTCTCTCACTTTCACTGTCTTTGTTTTCTGGGGTTTTTTTTTTTAAGTAATCTATTTTTATAATGGGGTTTAGCTGCTTTTCCCTGCTGTGTTTATGCCGCTTTACACCCTCTTGATTCACTTCCAGAGAGATATCAATACATAGGTTTTAAGACTCTTCCTAGTCAGATACATTCTTGGGCGGTGAATAGGGGGTGTTGAGTCCAGTTCACTGAGCAGGGAGTAGGTCTTGTCTATTACATATTTGGCTTGTGGAACGGTATGTGAGCTAATTTCAAACCCTTGTTTTATGCATCGCCCCGCCTCACCTTTCCCGTTAAGCAGCCATAGTGTGTTTTGTAAATGTGTGACTCTGTTCTGCTTTGGAATTCAGTTCAGGTGTAGCGATGTTGACATTCCCTCTATCAGTGATATCTTAGGATAAGCGTCCTTTTCTGTGTGACTTACTTCACTTAGAGTCATCGTCCCTAAATCCACTCATCATGCTGCTACTAGCCTTATGACACTGATTTCATGGCTGAGGGATATTCCATTGTGCATAAGTACCACAACTTCTTTATCCATTTTTCTCTTTCCTGGGATATTTAAGGTGTACCGAAGTGGAGGTTCTTGGAAACAGAGCAGCCCTAAACTTTGGGGTGCCTGTGTCGTGTTGATTTTTAGGTTTCCCGATTTCTACGCCCATGAGTGGAAGTGCCCTATGCTCTCTCAGCTGTGTCTATTCCATGTTTCAGGACGCAGCGTACACTCCTCCAGAGTGGCTGTTGGCAATTTCCATCCCGCCCATCAGCGTAGCAAGGCTCCCGTGTCTCCATGGCCTGTCCTGCATTTCTGGTTTTTACACTTTTTTCAGCATGGCCCTTTGGACCGCTGGCAAGCGAGACTTCTTCGTAGCGCCGATTTGCCTTTCCGGCTTGCTTGGTTGGCCAAAAAGGGCGGATGCGTTTTTTCCTGAATATATTCAGGAAAAAACGCATCCGCCCTTTTTGGCCAAGGGCATCATTGTCAACGCTTTGCCGCTTTTCATGTGCTTTCAAGGCGAGTCGAATTGACCTCCTGAAATCTGTTTCCTGCAATTCTGCCTTGCTTTCAAATCCTCTTCGTTGCCTTCCCTCAATATATTTGTGGACGAGAGTCATCATTTCTAACTCTGCAGGTTTGTGAATTGCAGTGCCCCTGAGCTCCATTTGTCAACTCGCTTTTTTGGGAGCTGGCCGCAAAAGCGCAGGATTGCTTCAGGCCCTATTCTGGTTTCGGGGGGCAGGCTGAGCCTGTGGTTCATTCTTCTTCCTGATGGGAAAATAGAGTGACCTGTGCCTGTCGCAACACCTAGAGCTAGTCTCTCATTGGTTCCCCCTCTTCCCGTTCATCCTCAGGACAAATTGCGACCTGTACGAAACAGGAGGTCAACGGTGCTGATTCTCCAAGTAGGGAGATTGTTAGTGAAGCGGCTGGAATGGCGAACCCGAGCACAAGGAGAGGAGAAATGAGGTGCGTTTTAGAAGCCTTTCCCGATCACACGGTGTACCATCTTCTGGGTTTCCCAGGCATGTTTTCGATGTAGGAAGATGCCCTTGAACCTGGAGATTTGGGACCCATGGCATGGGTACCACGCAGTATTACTTTAAAGGGTCTGCGTTTGCTCACCCAACCTCACCAATCCTCTCAGCCCCAAGAGTGTCCAGCCTTATGTCTCATCCAGCTGTGGGTCTAGATATGGTCAATCCAGGTTGCATCAGAGCCCCTGAACGGATTTTGTAAGAATGTCTCTCACTTTCACTGTCTTTGTTTTCTGGGGTTTTTTTTTTTAAGTAATCTATTTTTATAATGGGGTTTAGCTGCTTTTCCCTGCTGTGTTTATGCCGCTTTACACCCTCTTGATTCACTTCCAGAGAGATATCAATACATAGGTTTTAAGACTCTTCCTAGTCAGATACATTCTTGGGCGGTGAATAGGGGGTGTTGAGTCCAGTTCACTGAGCAGGGAGTAGGTCTTGTCTATTACATATTTGGCTTGTGGAACGGTATGTGAGCTAATTTCAAACCCTTGTTTTATGCATCGCCCCGCCTCACCTTTCCCGTTAAGCAGCCATAGTGTGTTTTGTAAATGTGTGACTCTGTTCTGCTTTGGAATTCAGTTCAGGTGTAGCGATGTTGACATTCCCTCTATCAGTGATATCTTAGGATAAGCGTCCTTTTCTGTGTGACTTACTTCACTTAGAGTCATCGTCCCTAAATCCACTCATCATGCTGCTACTAGCCTTATGACACTGATTTCATGGCTGAGGGATATTCCATTGTGCATAAGTACCACAACTTCTTTATCCATTTTTCTCTTTCCTGGGATATTTAAGGTGTACCGAAGTGGAGGTTCTTGGAAACAGAGCAGCCCTAAACTTTGGGGTGCCTGTGTCGTGTTGATTTTTAGGTTTCCCGATTTCTACGCCCATGAGTGGAAGTGCCCTATGCTCTCTCAGCTGTGTCTATTCCATGTTTCAGGACGCAGCGTACACTCCTCCAGAGTGGCTGTTGGCAATTTCCATCCCGCCCATCAGCGTAGCAAGGCTCCCGTGTCTCCATGGCCTGTCCTGCATTTCTGGTTTTTACACTTTTTTCAGCATGGCCCTTTGGACCGCTGGCAAGCGAGACTTCTTCGTAGCGCCGATTTGCCTTTCCGGCTTGCTTGGTTGGCCAAAAAGGGCGGATGCGTTTTTTCCTGAATATATTCAGGAAAAAACGCATCCGCCCTTTTTGGCCAAGGGCATCATTGTCAACGCTTTGCCGCTTTTCATGTGCTTTCAAGGCGAGTCGAATTGACCTCCTGAAATCTGTTTCCTGTAATTCTGCCTTGCTTTCAAATCCTCTTCGTTGCCTTCCCTCAATATATTTGTGGACGAGAGTCATCATTTCTAACTCTGCAGGTTTGTGAATTGCAGTGCCCCTGAGCTCCATTTGTCAACTCGCTTTTTTGGGAGCTGGCCGCAAAAGTGCAGGATTGCTTCAGGCCCTATTCTGGTTCCGGGGGGCAGGCTGAGCCTGTGGTTCATTCTTCTTCCTGATGGGAAAATAGAGTGACCTGTGCCTGTCCCAACACCTAGAGCTAGTCTCTCATTGGTTCCCCCTCTTCCCGTTCATCCTCAGGACAAATTGCGACCTGTACGAAACAGGAGGTCAACGGTGCTGATTCTCCAAGTAGGGAGATTGTTAGTGAAGCGGCTGGAATGGCGAACCCGAGCACAAGGAGAGGAGAAATGAGGTGCGTTTTAGAAGCCTTTCCCGATCACACGGTGTACCATCTTCTGGGTTTCCCAGGCATGTTTTCGATGTAGGAAGTTGCCCTTGAACCTGGAGATTTGGGACCCATGGCATGGGTACCACGCAGTATTACTTTAAAGGGTCTGCGTTTGCTCACCCAACCTCACCAATCCTCTCAGCCCCAAGAGTGTCCAGCCTTATGTCTCATCCAGCTGTGGGTCTAGATATGGTCAATCCAGGTTGCATCAGAGCCCCTGAACGGATTTTGTAAGAATGTCTCTCTCTTTCACTGTCTTTGTTTTCTGGGGTTTTTTTTTTAAGTAATCTATTTTTATAATGGGGTTTAGCTGCTTTTCCCTGCTGTGTTTATGCCGCTTTACACCCTCTTGATTCACTTCCAGAGAGATATCAATACATAGGTTTTAAGACTCTTCCTAGTCAGATATATTCTTGGGTGGTGAATAGGGGGTGTTGAGTCCAGTTCACTGAGCAGGGAGTAGGTCTTGTCTATTACATATTTGGCTTGTGGAACGGTATCTGAGCTAATTTCAAACCCTTGTTTTATGCATCGCCCCGCCTCACCTTTCCCGTTAAGCAGCCATAGTGTGTTTTCTAAATGTGTGACTCTGTTCTGCTTTGGAATTCAGTTCAGGTGTAGCGATGTTGGCATTCCCTCTATCAGTGATATCTTAGGATAAGCGTCCTTTTCTGTGTGACTTACTTCACTTAGAGTCATCGTCCCTAAATCCACTCATCATGCTGCTACTAGCCTTATGACACTGATTTCATGGCTGAGGGATATTCCATTGTGCATAAGTACCACAACTTCTTTATCCATTTTTCTCTTTCCTGGGATATTTAAGGTGTACCGAAGTGGAGGTTCTTGGAAACAGAGCAGCCCTAAACTTTGGGGTGCCTGTGTCGTGTTGATTTTTAGGTTTCCCGATTTCTACGCCCATGAGTGGAAGTGCCCTATGCTCTCTCAGCTGTGTCTATTCCATGTTTCAGGACGCAGCGTACACTCCTCCAGAGTGGCTGTTGGCAATTTCCATCCCGCCCATCAGCGTAGCAAGGCTCCCGTGTCTCCATGGCCTGTCCTGCATTTCTGGTTTTTACACTTTTTTCAGCATGGCCCTTTGGACCGCTGGCAAGCGAGACTTCTTCGTAGCGCCGATTTGCCTTTCCGGCTTGCTTGGTTGGCCAAAAAGGGCGGATGCGTTTTTTCCTGAATATATTCAGGAAAAAACGCATCCGCCCTTTTTGGCCAAGGGCATCATTGTCAACGCTTTGCCGCTTTTCATGTGCTTTCAAGGCGAGTCGAATCGACCTCCTGAAATCTGTTTCCTGCAATTCTGCCTTGCTTTCAAATCCTCTTCGTTGCCTTCCCTCAATATATTTGTGGACGAGAGTCATCATTTCTAACTCTGCAGGTTTGTGAATTGCAGTGCCCCTGAGCTCCATTTGTCAACTCGCTTTTTTGGGAGCTGGCCGCAAAAGCGCAGGATTGCTTCAGGCCCTATTCTGGTTCCGGGGGGCAGGCTGAGCCTGTGGTTCATTCTTCTTCCTGATGGGAAAATAGAGTGACCTGTGCCTGTCGCAACACCTAGAGCTAGTCTCTCATTGGTTCCCCCTCTTCCCGTTCATCCTCAGGACAAATTGCGACCTGTACGAAACAGGAGGTCAACGGTGCTGATTCTCCAAGTAGGGAGATTGTTAGTGAAGTGGCTGGAATGGCGAACCCGAGCACAAGGAGAGGAGAAATGAGGTGCGTTTTAGAAGCCTTTCCCGATCACACGGTGTACCATCTTCTGGGTTTCCCAGGCATGTTTTCGATGTAGGAAGATGCCCTTGAACCTGGAGATTTGGGACCCATGGCATGGGTACCACGCAGTATTACTTTAAAGGGTCTGCGTTTGCTCACCCAACCTCACCAATCCTCTCAGCCCCAAGAGTGTCCAGCCTTATGTCTCATCCAGCTGTGGGTCTAGATATGGTCAATCCAGGTTGCATCAGAGCCCCTGAACGGATTTTGTAAGAATGTCTCTCACTTTCACTGTCTTTGTTTTCTGGGGTTTTTTTTTTTTAAGTAATCTATTTTTATAATGGGGTTTAGCTGCTTTTCCCTGCTGTGTTTATGCCGCTTTACACCCTCTTGATTCACTTCCAGAGAGATATCAATACATAGGTTTTAAGACTCTTCCTAGTCAGATACATTCTTGGGCGGTGAATAGGGGGTGTTGAGTCCAGTTCACTGAGCAGGGAGTAGGTCTTGTCTATTACATATTTGGCTTGTGGAACGGTATGTGAGCTAATTTCAAACCCTTGTTTTATGCATCGCCCCGCCTCACCTTTCCCGTTAAGCAGCCATAGTGTGTTTTGTAAATGTGTGACTCTGTTCTGCTTTGGAATTCAGTTCAGGTGTAGCGATGTTGACATTCCCTCTATCAGTGATATCTTAGGATAAGCGTCCTTTTCTGTGTGACTTACTTCACTTAGAGTCATCGTCCCTAAATCCACTCATCATGCTGCTACTAGCCTTATGACACTGATTTCATGGCTGAGGGATATTCCATTGTGCATAAGTACCACAACTTCTTTATCCATTTTTCTCTTTCCTGGGATATTTAAGGTGTACCGAAGTGGAGGTTCTTGGAAACAGAGCAGCCCTAAACTTTGGGGTGCCTGTGTCGTGTTGATTTTTAGGTTTCCCGATTTCTACGCCCATGAGTGGAAGTGCCCTATGCTCTCTCAGCTGTGTCTATTCCATGTTTCAGGACGCAGCGTACACTCCTCCAGAGTGGCTGTTGGCAATTTCCATCCCGCCCATCAGCGTAGCAAGGCTCCCGTGTCTCCATGGCCTGTCCTGCATTTCTGGTTTTTACACTTTTTTCAGCATGGCCCTTTGGACCGCTGGCAAGCGAGACTTCTTCGTAGCGCCGATTTGCCTTTCCGGCTTGCTTGGTTGGCCAAAAAGGGCGGATGCGTTTTTTCCTGAATATATTCAGGAAAAAACGCATCCGCCCTTTTTGGCCAAGGGCATCATTGTCAACGCTTTGCCGCTTTTCATGTGCTTTCAAGGCGAGTCGAATTGACCTCCTGAAATCTGTTTCCTGCAATTCTGCCTTGCTTTCAAATCCTCTTCGTTGCCTTCCCTCAATATATTTGTGGACGAGAGTCATCATTTCTAACTCTGCAGGTTTGTGAATTGCAGTGCCCCTGAGCTCCATTTGTCAACTCGCTTTTTTGGGAGCTGGCCGCAAAAGCGCAGGATTGCTTCAGGCCCTATTCTGGTTCCGGGGGGCAGGCTGAGCCTGTGGTTCATTCTTCTTCCTGATGGGAAAATAGAGTGACCTGTGCCTGTCGCAACACCTAGAGCTAGTCTCTCATTGGTTCCCCCTCTTCCCGTTCATCCTCAGGACAAATTGCGACCTGTACGAAACAGGAGGTCAACGGTGCTGATTCTCCAAGTAGGGAGATTGTTAGTGAAGCGGCTGGAATGGCGAACCCGAGCACAAGGAGAGGAGAAATGAGGTGCGTTTTAGAAGCCTTTCCCGATCACACGGTGTACCATCTTCTGGGTTTCCCAGGCATGTTTTCGATGTAGGAAGATGCCCTTGAACCTGGAGATTTGGGACCCATGGCATGGGTACCACGCAGTATTACTTTAAAGGGTCTGCGTTTGCTCACCCAACCTCACCAATCCTCTCAGCCCCAAGAGTGTCCAGCCTTATGTCTCATCCAGCTGTGGGTCTAGATATGGTCAATCCAGGTTGCATCAGAGCCCCTGAACGGATTTTGTAAGAATGTCTCTCACTTTCACTGTCTTTGTTTTCTGGGGTTTTTTTTTTTAAGTAATCTATTTTTATAATGGGGTTTAGCTGCTTTTCCCTGCTGTGTTTATGCCGCTTTACACCCTCTTGATTCACTTCCAGAGAGATATCAATACATAGGTTTTAAGACTCTTCCTAGTCAGATACATTCTTGGGCGGTGAATAGGGGGTGTTGAGTCCAGTTCACTGAGCAGGGAGTAGGTCTTGTCTATTACATATTTGGCTTGTGGAACGGTATGTGAGCTAATTTCAAACCCTTGTTTTATGCATCGCCCCGCCTCACCTTTCCCGTTAAGCAGCCATAGTGTGTTTTGTAAATGTGTGACTCTGTTCTGCTTTGGAATTCAGTTCAGGTGTAGCGATGTTGACATTCCCTCTATCAGTGATATCTTAGGATAAGCGTCCTTTTCTGTGTGACTTACTTCACTTAGAGTCATCGTCCCTAAATCCACTCATCATGCTGCTACTAGCCTTATGACACTGATTTCATGGCTGAGGGATATTCCATTGTGCATAAGTACCACAACTTCTTTATCCATTTTTCTCTTTCCTGGGATATTTAAGGTGTACCGAAGTGGAGGTTCTTGGAAACAGAGCAGCCCTAAACTTTGGGGTGCCTGTGTCGTGTTGATTTTTAGGTTTCCCGATTTCTACGCCCATGAGTGGAAGTGCCCTATGCTCTCTCAGCTGTGTCTATTCCATGTTTCAGGACGCAGCGTACACTCCTCCAGAGTGGCTGTTGGCAATTTCCATCCCGCCCATCAGCGTAGCAAGGCTCCCGTGTCTCCATGGCCTGTCCTGCATTTCTGGTTTTTACACTTTTTTCAGCATGGCCCTTTGGACCGCTGGCAAGCGAGACTTCTTCGTAGCGCCGATTTGCCTTTCCGGCTTGCTTGGTTGGCCAAAAAGGGCGGATGCGTTTTTTCCTGAATATATTCAGGAAAAAACGCATCCGCCCTTTTTGGCCAAGGGCATCATTGTCAACGCTTTGCCGCTTTTCATGTGCTTTCAAGGCGAGTCGAATTGACCTCCTGAAATCTGTTTCCTGTAATTCTGCCTTGCTTTCAAATCCACTTCGTTGCCTTCCCTCAATATATTTGTGGACGAGAGTCATCATTTCTAACTCTGCAGGTTTGTGAATTGCAGTGCCCCTGAGCTCCATTTGTCAACTCGCTTTTTTGGGAGCTGGCCGCAAAAGCGCAGGATTGCTTCAGGCCCTATTCTGGTTCCGGGGGGCAGGCTGAGCCTGTGGTTCATTCTTCTTCCTGATGGGAAAATAGAGTGACCTGTGCCTGTCCCAACACCTAGAGCTAGTCTCTCATTGGTTCCCCCTCTTCCCGTTCATCCTCAGGACAAATTGCGACCTGTACGAAACAGGAGGTCAACGGTGCTGATTCTCCAAGTAGGGAGATTGTTAGTGAAGCGGCTGGAATGGCGAACCCGAGCACAAGGAGAGGAGAAATGAGGTGCGTTTTAGAAGCCTTTCCCGATCACACGGTGTACCATCTTCTGGGTTTCCCAGGCATGTTTTCGATGTAGGAAGTTGCCCTTGAACCTGGAGATTTGGGACCCATGGCATGGGTACCACGCAGTATTACTTTAAAGGGTCTGCGTTTGCTCACCCAACCTCACCAATCCTCTCAGCCCCAAGAGTGTCCAGCCTTATGTCTCATCCAGCTGTGGGTCTAGATATGGTCAATCCAGGTTGCATCAGAGCCCCTGAACGGATTTTGTAAGAATGTCTCTCTCTTTCACTGTCTTTGTTTTCTGGGGTTTTTTTTTTTTAAGTAATCTATTTTTATAATGGGGTTTAGCTGCTTTTCCCTGCTGTGTTTATGCCGCTTTACACCCTCTTGATTCACTTCCAGAGAGATATCAATACATAGGTTTTAAGACTCTTCCTAGTCAGATACATTCTTGGGCGGTGAATAGGGGGTGTTGAGTCCAGTTCACTGAGCAGGGAGTAGGTCTTGTCTATTACATATTTGGCTTGTGGAACGGTATGTGAGCTAATTTCAAACTCTTGTTTTATGCATCGCCCCGCCTCACCTTTCCCGTTAAGCAGCCATAGTGTGTTTTGTAAATGTGTGACTCTGTTCTGTTTTGGAATTCAGTTCAGGTGTAGCGATGTTGACATTCCCTCTATCAGTGATATCTTAGGATAAGCGTCCTTTTCTGTGTGACTTACTTCACTTAGAGTCATCGTCCCTAAATCCACTCATCATGCTGCTACTAGCCTTATGACACTGATTTCATGGCTGAGTGATATTCCATTGTGCATAAGTACCACAACTTCTTTATCCATTTTTCTCTTTCCTGGGATATTTAAGGTGTACCGAAGTGGAGGTTCTTGGAAACAGAGCAGCCCTAAACTTTGGGGTGCCTGTGTCGTGTTGATTTTTAGGTTTCCCGATTTCTACGCCCATGAGTGGAAGTGCCCTATGCTCTCTCAGCTGTGTCTATTCCATGTTTCAGGACGCAGCGTACACTCCTCCAGAGTGGCTGTTGGCAATTTCCATCCCGCCCATCAGCGTAGCAAGGCTCCCGTGTCTCCATGGCCTGTCCTGCATTTCTGGTTTTTACACTTTTTTCAGCATGGCCCTTTTGACCGCTGGCAAGCGAGACTTCTTTGTAGCGCTGATTTGCCTTTCCGGCTTGCTTGGTTGGCCAAAAAGGGCGGATGCGTTTTTTCCTGAATATATTCAGGAAAAAACGCATCCGCCCTTTTTGGCCAAGGGCATCATTGTCAACGCTTTGCCGCTTTTCATGTGCTTTCAAGGCGAGTCGAATCTACCTCCTGAAATCTGTTTCCTGCAATTCTGCCTTGCTTTCAAATCCTCTTCGTTGCCTTCCCTCAATATATTTGTGGACGAGAGTCATCATTTCTAACTCTGCAGGTTTGTGAATTGCAGTGCCCCTGAGCTCCATTTGTCAACTCGCTTTTTTGGGAGCTGGCCGCAAAAGCGCAGGATTGCTTCAGGCCCTATTCTGGTTCCGGGGGGCAGGCTGAGCCTGTGGTTCATTCTTCTTCCTGATGGGAAAATAGAGTGACCTGTGCCTGTCCCAACACCTAGAGCTAGTCTCTCATTGGTTCCCCCTCTTCCCGTTCATCCTCAGGACAAATTGCGACCTGTACGAAACAGGAGGTCAACGGTGCTGATTCTCCAAGTAGGGAGATTGTTAGTGAAGCGGCTGGAATGGCGAACCCGAGCACAAGGAGAGGAGAAATGAGGTGCGTTTTAGAAGCCTTTCCCGATCACACGGTGTACCATCTTCTGGGTTTCCCAGGCATGTTTTCGATGTAGGAAGATGCCCTTGAACCTGGAGATTTGGGACCCATGGCATGGGTACCACGCAGTATTACTTTAAAGGGTCTGCGTTTGCTCACCCAACCTCACCAATCCTCTCAGCCCCAAGAGTGTCCAGCCTTATGTCTCATCCAGCTGTGGGTCTAGATATGGTCAATCCAGGTTGCATCAGAGCCCCTGAACGGATTTTGTAAGAATGTCTCTCTCTTTCACTGTCTTTGTTTTCTGGGGTTTTTTTTTTAAGTAATCTATTTTTATAATGGGGTTTAGCTGCTTTTCCCTGCTGTGTTTATGCCGCTTTACACCCTCTTGATTCACTTCCAGAGAGATATCAATACATAGGTTTTAAGACTCTTCCTAGTCAGATACATTCTTGGGCGGTGAATAGGGGGTGTTGAGTCCAGTTCACTGAGCAGGGAGTAGGTCTTGTCTATTACATATTTGGCTTGTGGAACGGTATGTGAGCTAATTTCAAACCCTTGTTTTATGCATCGCCCCGCCTCACCTTTCCCGTTAAGCAGCCATAGTGTGTTTTGTAAATGTGTGACTCTGTTCTGCTTTGGAATTCAGTTCAGGTGTAGCGATGTTGACATTCCCTCTATCAGTGATATCTTAGGATAAGCGTCCTTTTCTGTGTGACTTACTTCACTTAGAGTCATCGTCCCTAAATCCACTCATCATGCTGCTACTAGCCTTATGACACTGATTTCATGGCTGAGTGATATTCCATTGTGCATAAGTACCACAACTTCTTTATCCATTTTTCTCTTTCCTGGGATATTTAAGGTGTACCGAAGTGGAGGTTCTTGGAAACAGAGCAGCCCTAAACTTTGGGGTGCCTGTGTCGTGTTGATTTTTAGGTTTCCCGATTTCTACGCCCATGAGTGGAAGTGCCCTATGCTCTCTCAGCTGTGTCTATTCCATGTTTCAGGACGCAGCGTACACTCCTCCAGAGTGGCTGTTGGCAATTTCCATCCCGCCCATCAGCGTAGCAAGGCTCCCGTGTCTCCATGGCCTGTCCTGCATTTCTGGTTTTTACACTTTTTTCAGCATGGCCCTTTGGACCGCTGGCAAGCGAGACTTCTTCGTAGCGCCGATTTGCCTTTCCGGCTTGCTTGGTTGGCCAAAAAGGGCGGATGCGTTTTTTCCTGAATATATTCAGGAAAAAACGCATCCGCCCTTTTTGGCCAAGGGCATCATTGTCAACGCTTTGCCGCTTTTCATGTGCTTTCAAGGCGAGTCGAATCGACCTCCTGAAATCTGTTTCCTGCAATTCTGCCTTGCTTTCAAATCCTCTTCGTTGCCTTCCCTCAATATATTTGTGGACGAGAGTCATCATTTCTAACTCTGCAGGTTTGTGAATTGCAGTGCCCCTGAGCTCCATTTGTCAACTCGCTTTTTTGGGAGCTGGCCGCAAAAGCGCAGGATTGCTTCAGGCCCTATTCTGGTTCCGGGGGGCAGGCTGAGCCTGTGGTTCATTCTTCTTCCTGATGGGAAAATAGAGTGACCTGTGCCTGTCCCAACACCTAGAGCTAGTCTCTCATTGGTTCACCCTCTTCCCGTTCATCCTCAGGACAAATTGCGACCTGTACGAAACAGGAGGTCAACGGTGCTGATTCTCCAAGTAGGGAGATTGTTAGTGAAGCGGCTGGAATGGCGAACCCGAGCACAAGGAGAGGAGAAATGAGGTGCGTTTTAGAAGCCTTTCCCGATCACACGGTGTACCATCTTCTGGGTTTCCCAGGCATGTTTTCGATGTAGGAAGATGCCCTTGAACCTGGAGATTTGGGACCCATGGCATGGGTACCACGCAGTATTACTTTAAAGGGTCTGCGTTTGCTCACCCAACCTCACCAATCCTCTCAGCCCCAAGAGTGTCCAGCCTTATGTCTCATCCAGCTGTGGGTCTAGATATGGTCAATCCAGGTTGCATCAGAGCCCCTGAACGGATTTTGTAAGAATGTCTCTCTCTTTCACTGTCTTTGTTTTCTGGGGTTTTTTTTTTTAAGTAATCTATTTTTATAATGGGGTTTAGCTGCTTTTCCCTGCTGTGTTTATGCCGCTTTACACCCTCTTGATTCACTTCCAGAGAGATATCAATACATAGGTTTTAAGACTCTTCCTAGTCAGATACATTCTTGGGCGGTGAATAGGGGGTGTTGAGTCCAGTTCACTGAGCAGGGAGTAGGTCTTGTCTATTACATATTTGGCTTGTGGAACGGTATGTGAGCTAATTTCAAACCCTTGTTTTATGCATCGCCCCGCCTCACCTTTCCCGTTAAGCAGCCATAGTGTGTTTTCTAAATGTGTGACTCTGTTCTGCTTTGGAATTCAGTTCAGGTGTAGCGATGTTGACATTCCCTCTATCAGTGATATCTTAGGATAAGCGTCCTTTTCTGTGTGACTTACTTCACTTAGAGTCATCGTCCCTAAATCCACTCATCATGCTGCTACTAGCCTTATGACACTGATTTCATGGCTGAGTGATATTCCATTGTGCATAAGTACCACAACTTCTTTATCCATTTTTCTCTTTCCTGGGATATTTAAGGTGTACCGAAGTGGAGGTTCTTGGAAACAGAGCAGCCCTAAACTTTGGGGTGCCTGTGTCGTGTTGATGTTTAGGTTTCCCGATTTCTACGCCCATGAGTGGAAGTGCCCTATGCTCTCTCAGCTGTGTCTATTCCATGTTTCAGGACGCAGCGTACACTCCTCCAGAGTGGCTGTTGGCAATTTCCATCCCGCCCATCAGCGTAGCAAGGCTCCCGTGTCTCCATGGCCTGTCCTGCATTACTGGTTTTTACACTTTTTTCAGCATGGCCCTTTGGACCGCTGGCAAGCGAGACTTCTTTGTAGCGCCGATTTGCCTTTCCGGCTTGCTTGGTTGGCCAAAAAGGGCGGATGCGTTTTTTCCTGAATATATTCAGGAAAAAACGCATCCGCCCTTTTTGGCCAAGGGCATCATTGTCAACGCTTTGCCGCTTTTCATGTGCTTTCAAGGCGAGTCGAATCGACCTCCTGAAATCTGTTTCCTGCAATTCTGCCTTGCTTTCAAATCTTCTTCGTTGCCTTCCCTCAATATATTTGTGGACGAGAGTCATCATTTCTAACTCTGCAGGTTTGTGAATTGCAGTGCCCCTGAGCTCCATTTGTCAACTCGCTTTTTTGGGAGCTGGCCGCAAAAGCGCAGGATTGCTTCAGGCCCTATTCTGGTTCCGGGGGGCAGGCTGAGCCTGTGGTTCATTCTTCTTCCTGATGGGAAAATAGAGTGACCTGTGCCTGTCCCAACACCTAGAGCTAGTCTCTCATTGGTTCCCCCTCTTCCCGTTCATCCTCAGGACAAATTGCCACCTGTACGAAACAGGAGGTCAACGGTGCTGATTCTCCAAGTAGGGAGATTGTTAGTGAAGCGGCTGGAATGGCGAACCCGAGCACAAGGAGAGGAGAAATGAGGTGCGGTTTAGAAACCTTTCCCGATCACACGGTGTACCATCTTCTGGGTTTCCCAGGCATGTTTTCGATGTAGGAAGATGCCCTTGAACCTGGAGATTTGGGACCCATGGCATGGGTACCACGCAGTATTACTTTAAAGGGTCTGTGTTTGCTCACCCAACCTCAACAATCCTCTCAGCCCCAAGAGTGTCCAGCCTTATGTCTCATCCAGCTGTGGGTCTAGATATGGTCAATCCAGGTTGCATCAGAGCCCCTGAACGGATTTTGTAAGAATGTCTCTCACTTTCACTGTCTTTGTTTTCTGGGGTTTTTTTTTTTTAAGTAATCTATTTTTATAATGGGGTTTAGCTGCTTTTCCCTGCTGTGTTTATGCCGCTTTACACCCTCTTGATTCACTTCCAGAGAGATATCAATACATAGGTTTTAAGACTCTTCCTAGTCAGATATATTCTTGGCCGGTGAATAGGGGGTGTTGAGTCCAGTTCACTGAGCAGGGAGTAGGTCTTGTCTATTACATATTTGGCTTGTGGAACGGTATGTGAGCTAATTTCAAACTCTTGTTTTATGCATCGCCCCGCCTCACCTTTCCCGTTAAGCAGCCATAGTGTGTTTTGTAAATGTGTGACTCTGTTCTGTTTTGGAATTCAGTTCAGGTGTAGCGATGTTGACATTCCCTCTATCAGTGATATCTTAGGATAAGCGTCCTTTTCTGTGTGACTTACTTCACTTAGAGTCATCGTCCCTAAATCCACTCATCATGCTGCTACTAGCCTTATGACACTGATTTCATGGCTGAGTGATATTCCATTGTGCATAAGTACCACAACTTCTTTATCCATTTTTCTCTTTCCTGGGATATTTAAGGTGTACCGAAGTGGATGTTCTTGGAAACAGAGCAGCCCTAAACTTTGGGGTGCCTGTGTCTTGTTGATGTTTAGGTTTCCCGATTTCTACGCCCATGAGTGGAAGTGCCCTATGCTCTCTCAGCTGTGTCTATTCCATGTTTCAGGACGCAGCGTACACTCCTCCAGAGTGGCTGTTGGCAATTTCCATCCCGCCCATCAGCGTAGCAAGGCTCCCGTGTCTCCATGGCCTGTCCTGCATTTCTGGTTTTTACACTTTTTTCAGCATGGCCCTTTGGACCGCTGGCAAGCGAGACTTCTTCGTAGCGCCGATTTGCCTTTCCGGCTTGCTTGGTTGGCCAAAAAGGGCGGATGCGTTTTTTCCTGAATATATTCAGGAAAAAACGCATCCGCCCTTTTTGGCCAAGGGCATCATTGTCAACGCTTTGCCGCTTTTCATGTGCTTTCAAGGTGAGTCGAATCTACCTCCTGAAATCTGTTTCCTGCAATTCTGCCTTGCTTTCAAATCCTCTTCGTTGCCTTCCCTCAATATATTTGTGGACGAGAGTCATCATTTCTAACTCTGCAGGTTTGTGAATTGCAGTGCCCCTGAGCTCCATTTGTCAACTCGCTTTTTTGGGAGCTGGCCGCAAAAGCGCAGGATTGCTTCGGGCCCTATTCTGGTTCCGGGGGGCAGGCTGAGCCTGTGGTTCATTCTTCTTCCTGATGGGAAAATAGAGTGACCTGTGCCTGTCCCAACACCTAGAGCTAGTCTCTCATTGGTTCCCCCTCTTCCCGTTCATCCTCAGGACAAATTGCGACCTGTACGAAACAGGAGGTCAACGGTGCTGATTCTCCAAGTAGGGAGATTGTTAGTGAAGCGGCTGGAATGGCGAACCCGAGCACAAGGAGAGGAGAAATGAGGTGCGTTTTAGAAGCCTTTCCCGATCACACGGTGTACCATCTTCTGGGTTTCCCAGGCATGTTTTCGATGTAGGAAGATGCCCTTGAACCTGGAGATTTGGGACCCATGGCATGGGTACCACGCAGTATTACTTTAAAGGGTCTGCGTTTGCTCACCCAACCTCACCAATCCTCTCAGCCCCAAGAGTGTCCAGCCTTATGTCTCATCCAGCTGTGGGTCTAGATATGGTCAATCCAGGTTGCATCAGAGCCCCTGAACGGATTTTGTAAGAATGTCTCTCTCTTTCACTGTCTTTGTTTTCTGGGGGTTTTTTTTTTAAGTAATCTATTTTTATAATGGGGTTTAGCTGCTTTTCCCTGCTGTGTTTATGCCGCTTTACACCCTCTTGATTCACTTCCAGAGAGATATCAATACATAGGTTTTAAGACTCTTCCTAGTCAGATACATTCTTGGGCGGTGAATAGGGGGTGTTGAGTCCAGTTCACTGAGCAGGGAGTAGGTCTTGTCTATTACATATTTGGCTTGTGGAAAGGTATGTGAGCTAATTTCAAACCCTTGTTTTATGCATCGCCCCGCCTCACCTTTCCCGTTAAGCAGCCATAGTGTGTTTTGTAAATGTGTGACTCTGTTCTGCTTTGGAATTCAGTTCAGGTGTAGCGATGTTGACATTCCCTCTATCAGTGATATCTTAGGATAAGCGTCCTTTTCTGTGTGACTTACTTCACTTAGAGTCATCGTCCCTAAATCCACTCATCATGCTGCTACTAGCCTTATGACACTGGTTTCATGGCTGAGTGATATTCCATTGTGCATAAGTACCACAACTTCTTTATCCATTTTTCTCTTTCCTGGGATATTTAAGGTGTACCGAAGTGGAGGTTCTTGGAAACAGAGCAGCCCTAAACTTTGGGGTGCCTGTGTCGTGTTGATTTTTAGGTTTCCCGATTTCTACGCCCATGAGTGGAAGTGCCCTATGCTCTCTCAGCTGTGTCTATTCCATGTTTCAGGACGCAGCGTACACTCCTCCAGAGTGGCTGTTGGCAATTTCCATCCCGCCCATCAGCGTAGCAAGGCTCCCGTGTCTCCATGGCCTGTCCTGCATTTCTGGTTTTTACACTTTTTTCAGCATGGCCCTTTGGACCGCTGGCAAGCGAGACTTCTTTGTAGCGCCGATTTGCCTTTCCGGCTTGCTTGGTTGGCCAAAAAGGGCGGATGCGTTTTTTCCTGAATATATTCAGGAAAAAACGCATCCGCCCTTTTTGGCCAAGGGCATCATTGTCAACGCTTTGCCGCTTTTCATGTGCTTTCAAGGCGAGTCGAATCTACCTCCTGAAATCTGTTTCCTGCAATTCTGCCTTGCTTTCAAATCCTCTTCGTTGCCTTCCCTCAATATATTTGTGGACGAGAGTCATCATTTCTAACTCTGCAGGTTTGTGAATTGCAGTGCCCCTGAGCTCCATTTGTCAACTCGCTTTTTTGGGAGCTGGCCGCAAAAGCGCAGGATTGCTTCAGGCCCTATTCTGGTTCCGGGGGGCAGGCTGAGCCTGTGGTTCATTCTTCTTCCTGATGGGAAAATAGAGTGACCTGTGCCTGTCCCAACACCTAGAGCTAGTCTCTCATTGGTTCCCCCTCTTCCCGTTCATCCTCAGGACAAATTGCGACCTGTACGAAACAGGAGGTCAACGGTGCTGATTCTCCAAGTAGGGAGATTGTTAGTGAAGCGGCTGGAATGGCGAACCCGAGCACAAGGAGAGGAGAAATGAGGTGCGTTTTAGAAACCTTTCCCGATCACACGGTGTACCATCTTCTGGGTTTCCCAGGCATGTTTTCGATGTAGGAAGATGCCCTTGAACCTGGAGATTTGGGACCCATGGCATGGGTACCACGCAGTATTACTTTAAAGGGTCTGTGTTTGCTCACCCAACCTCACCAATCCTCTCAGCCCCAAGAGTGTCCAGCCTTATGTCTCATCCAGCTGTGGGTCTAGATATGGTCAATCCAGGTTGCATCAGAGCCCCTGAACGGATTTTGTAAGAATGTCTCTCACTTTCACTGTCTTTGTTTTCTGGGGTTTTTTTTTTTTAAGTAATCTATTTTTATAATGGGGTTTAGCTGCTTTTCCCTGCTGTGTTTATGCCGCTTTACACCCTCTTGATTCACTTCCAGAGAGATATCAATACATAGGTTTTAAGACTCTTCCTAGTCAGATATATTCTTGGGCGGTGAATAGGGGGTGTTGAGTCCAGTTCACTGAGCAGGGAGTAGGTCTTGTCTATTACATATTTGGCTTGTGGAACGGTATGTGAGCTAATTTCAAACTCTTGTTTTATGCATCGCCCCGCCTCACCTTTCCCGTTAAGCAGCCATAGTGTGTTTTGTAAATGTGTGACTCTGTTCTGTTTTGGAATTCAGTTCAGGTGTAGCGATGTTGACATTCCCTCTATCAGTGATATCTTAGGATAAGCGTCCTTTTCTGTGTGACTTACTTCACTTAGAGTCATCGTCCCTAAATCCACTCATCATGCTGCTACTAGCCTTATGACACTGATTTCATGGCTGAGCGATATTCCATTGTGCATAAGTACCACAACTTCTTTATCCATTTTTCTCTTTCCTGGGATATTTAAGGTGTACCGAAGTGGAGGTTCTTGGAAACAGAGCAGCCCTAAACTTTGGGGTGCCTGTGTCGTGTTGATTTTTAGGTTTCCCGATTTCTACGCCCATGAGTGGAAGTGCCCTATGCTCTCTCAGCTGTGTCTATTCCATGTTTCAGGACGCAGCGTACACTCCTCCAGAGTGGCTGTTGGCAATTTCCATCCCGCCCATCAGCGTAGCAAGGCTCCCGTGTCTCCATGGCCTGTCCTGCATTTCTGGTTTTTACACTTTTTTCAGCATGGCCCTTTGGACCGCTGGCAAGCGAGACTTCTTTGTAGCGCCGATTTGCCTTTCCGGCTTGCTTGGTTGGCCAAAAAGGGCGGATGCGTTTTTTCCTGAATATATTCAGGAAAAAACGCATCCGCCCTTTTTGGCCAAGGGCATCATTGTCAACGCTTTGCCGCTTTTCATGTGCTTTCAAGGCGAGTCGAATCGACCTCCTGAAATCTGTTTCCTGCAATTCTGCCTTGCTTTCAAATCCTCTTCGTTGCCTTCCCTCAATATATTTGTGGACGAGAGTCATCATTTCTAACTCTGCAGGTTTGTGAATTGCAGTGCCCCTGAGCTCCATTTGTCAACTCGCTTTTTTGGGAGCTGGCCGCAAAAGCGCAGGATTGCTTCAGGCCCTATTCTGGTTCCGGGGGGCAGGCTGAGCCTGTGGTTCATTCTTCTTCCTGATGGGAAAATAGAGTGACCTGTGCCTGTCCCAACACCTAGAGCTAGTCTCTCATTGGTTCCCCCTCTTCCCGTTCATCCTCAGGACAAATTGCGACCTGTACGAAACAGGAGGTCAACGGTGCTGATTCTCCAAGTAGGGAGATTGTTAGTGAAGCGGCTGGAATGGCGAACCCGAGCACAAGGAGAGGAGAAATGAGGTGCGTTTTAGAAGCCTTTCCCGATCACACGGTGTACCATCTTCTGGGTTTCCCAGGCATGTTTTCGATGTAGGAAGATGCCCTTGAACCTGGAGATTTGGGACCCATGGCATGGGTACCACGCAGTATTACTTTAAAGGGTCTGCGTTTGCTCACCCAACCTCACCAATCCTCTCAGCCCCAAGAGTGTCCAGCCTTATGTCTCATCCAGCTGTGGGTCTAGATATGGTCAATCCAGGTTGCATCAGAGCCCCTGAACGGATTTTGTAAGAATGTCTCTCTCTTTCACTGTCTTTGTTTTCTGGGGTTTTTTTTTTTAAGTAATCTATTTTTATAATGGGGTTTAGCTGCTTTTCCCTGCTGTGTTTATGCCGCTTTACACCCTCTTGATTCACTTCCAGAGAGATATCAATACATAGGTTTTAAGACTCTTCCTAGTCAGATACATTCTTGGGTGGTGAATAGGGGGTGTTGAGTCCAGTTCACTGAGCAGGGAGTAGGTCTTGTCTATTACATATTTGGCTTGTGGAACGGTATGTGAGCTAATTTCAAACCCTTGTTTTATGCATCGCCCCGCCTCACCTTTCCCGTTAAGCAGCCATAGTGTGTTTTGTAAATGTGTGACTCTGTTCTGCTTTGGAATTCAGTTCAGGTGTAGCGATGTTGACATTCCCTCTATCAGTGATATCTTAGGATAAGCGTCCTTTTCTGTGTGACTTACTTCACTTAGAGTCATCGTCCCTAAATCCACTCATCATGCTGCTACTAGCCTTATGACACTGATTTCATGGCTGAGTGATATTCCATTGTGCATAAGTACCACAACTTCTTTATCCATTTTTCTCTTTCCTGGGATATTTAAGGTGTACCGAAGTGGATGTTCTTGGAAACAGAGCAGCCCTAAACTTTGGGGTGCCTGTGTCTTGTTGATGTTTAGGTTTCCCGATTTCTACGCCCATGAGTGGAAGTGCCCTATGCTCTCTCAGCTGTGTCTATTCCATGTTTCAGGACGCAGCGTACACTCCTCCAGAGTGGCTGTTGGCAATTTCCATCCCGCCCATCAGCGTAGCAAGGCTCCCGTGTCTCCATGGCCTGTCCTGCATTTCTGGTTTTTACACTTTTTTCAGCATGGCCCTTTGGACCGCTGGCAAGCGAGACTTCTTCGTAGCGCCGATTTGCCTTTCCGGCTTGCTTGGTTGGCCAAAAAGGGCGGATGCGTTTTTTCCTGAATATATTCAGGAAAAAACGCATCCGCCCTTTTTGGCCAAGGGCATCATTGTCAACGCTTTGCCGCTTTTCATGTGCTTTCAAGGCGAGTCGAATCTACCTCCTGAAATCTGTTTCCTGCAATTCTGCCTTGCTTTCAAATCCTCTTCGTTGCCTTCCCTCAATATATTTGTGGACGAGAGTCATCATTTCTAACTCTGCAGGTTTGTGAATTGCAGTGCCCCTGAGCTCCATTTGTCAACTCGCTTTTTTGGGAGCTGGCCGCAAAAGCGCAGGATTGCTTCAGGCCCTATTCTGGTTCCGGGGGGCAGGCTGAGCCTGTGGTTCATTCTTCTTCCTGATGGGAAAATAGAGTGACCTGTGCCTGTCCCAACACCTAGAGCTAGTCTCTCATTGGTTCCCCCTCTTCCCGTTCATCCTCAGGACAAATTGCGACCTGTACGAAACAGGAGGTCAACGGTGCTGATTCTCCAAGTAGGGAGATTGTTAGTGAAGCGGCTGGAATGGCGAACCCGAGCACAAGGAGAGGAGAAATGAGGTGCGTTTTAGAAGCCTTTCCCGATCACACGGTGTACCATCTTCTGGGTTTCCCAGGCATGTTTTCGATGTAGGAAGATGCCCTTGAACCTGGAGATTTGGGACCCATGGCATGGGTACCACGCAGTATTACTTTAAAGGGTCTGCGTTTGCTCACCCAACCTCACCAATCCTCTCAGCCCCAAGAGTGTCCAGCCTTATGTCTCATCCAGCTGTGGGTCTAGATATGGTCAATCCAGGTTGCATCAGAGCCCCTGAACGGATTTTGTAAGAATGTCTCTCTCTTTCACTGTCTTTGTTTTCTGGGGTTTTTTTTTTTAAGTAATCTATTTTTATAATGGGGTTTAGCTGCTTTTCCCTGCTGTGTTTATGCCGCTTTACACCCTCTTGATTCACTTCCAGAGAGATATCAATACATAGGTTTTAAGACTCTTCCTAGTCAGATACATTCTTGGGCGGTGAATAGGGGGTGTTGAGTCCAGTTCACTGAGCAGGGAGTAGGTCTTGTCTATTACATATTTGGCTTGTGGAAAGGTATGTGAGCTAATTTCAAACCTTTGTTTTATGCATCGCCCCGCCTCACCTTTCCCGTTAAGCAGCCATAGTGTGTTTTGTAAATGTGTGACTCTGTTCTGTTTTGGAATTCAGTTCAGGTGTAGCGATGTTGACATTCCCTCTATCAGTGATATCTTAGGATAAGCGTCCTTTTCTGTGTGACTTACTTCACTTAGAGTCATCGTCCCTAAATCCACTCATCATGCTGCTACTAGCCTTATGACACTGGTTTCATGGCTGAGTGATATTCCATTGTGCATAAGTACCACAACTTCTTTATCCATTTTTCTCTTTCCTGGGATATTTAAGGTGTACCGAAGTGGAGGTTCTTGGAAACAGAGCAGCCCTAAACTTTGGGGTGCCTGTGTCGTGTTGATTTTTAGGTTTCCCGATTTCTACGCCCATGAGTGGAAGTGCCCTATGCTCTCTCAGCTGTGTCTATTCCATGTTTCAGGACGCAGCGTACACTCCTCCAGAGTGGCTGTTGGCAATTTCCATCCCGCCCATCAGCGTAGCAAGGCTCCCGTGTCTCCATGGCCTGTCCTGCATTTCTGGTTTTTACACTTTTTTCAGCATGGCCCTTTGGACCGCTGGCAAGCGAGACTTCTTTGTAGCGCTGATTTGCCTTTCCGGCTTGCTTGGTTGGCCAAAAAGGGCGGATGCGTTTTTTCCTGAATATATTCAAGAAAAAACGCATCCGCCCTTTTTGGCCAAGGGCATCATTGTCAACGCTTTGCCGCTTTTCATGTGCTTTCAAGGCGAGTCGAATCTACCTCCTGAAATCTGTTTCCTGCAATTCTGCCTTGCTTTCAAATCCTCTTCGTTGCCTTCCCTCAATATATTTGTGGACGAGAGTCATCATTTCTAACTCTGCAGGTTTGTGAATTGCAGTGCCCCTGAGCTCCATTTGTCAACTCGCTTTTTTGGGAGCTGGCCGCAAAAGCGCAGGATTGCTTCAGGCCCTATTCTGGTTCCGGGGGGCAGGCTGAGCCTGTGGTTCATTCTTCTTCCTGATGGGAAAATAGAGTGACCTGTGCCTGTCCCAACACCTAGAGCTAGTCTCTCATTGGTTCCCCCTCTTCCCGTTCATCCTCAGGACAAATTGCGACCTGTACGAAACAGGAGGTCAACGGTGCTGATTCTCCAAGTAGGGAGATTGTTAGTGAAGCGGCTGGAATGGCGAACCCGAGCACAAGGAGAGGAGAAATGAGGTGCGTTTTAGAAACCTTTCCCGATCACACGGTGTACCATCTTCTGGGTTTCCCAGGCATGTTTTCGATGTAGGAAGATGCCCTTGAACCTGGAGATTTGGGACCCATGGCATGGGTACCACGCAGTATTACTTCAAAGGGTCTGTGTTTGCTCACCCAACCTCACCAATCCTCTCAGCCCCAAGAGTGTCCAGCCTTATGTCTCATCCAGCTGTGGGTCTAGATATGGTCAATCCAGGTTGCATCAGAGCCCCTGAACGGATTTTGTAAGAATGTCTCTCACTTTCACTGTCTTTGTTTTCTGGGTTTTTTTTTTTTTAAGTAATCTATTTTTATAATGGGGTTTAGCTGCTTTTCCCTGCTGTGTTTATGCCGCTTTACACCCTCTTGATTCACTTCCAGAGAGATATCAATACATAGGTTTTAAGACTCTTCCTAGTCAGATATATTCTTGGGCGGTGAATAGGGGGTGTTGAGTCCAGTTCACTGAGCAGGGAGTAGGTCTTGTCTATTACATATTTGGCTTGTGGAACGGTATGTGAGCTAATTTCAAACTCTTGTTTTATGCATCGCCCCGCCTCACCTTTCCCGTTAAGCAGCCATAGTGTGTTTTGTAAATGTGTGACTCTGTTCTGTTTTGGAATTCAGTTCAGGTGTAGCGATGTTGACATTCCCTCTATCAGTGATATCTTAGGATAAGCGTCCTTTTCTGTGTGACTTACTTCACTTAGAGTCATCGTCCCTAAATCCACTCATCATGCTGCTACTAGCCTTATGACACTGATTTCATGGCTGAGTGATATTCCATTGTGCATAAGTACCACAACTTCTTTATCCATTTTTCTCTTTCCTGGGATATTTAAGGTGTACCGAAGTGGAGGTTCTTGGAAACAGAGCAGCCCTAAACTTTGGGGTGCCTGTGTCGTGTTGATTTTTAGGTTTCCCGATTTCTACGCCCATGAGTGGAAGTGCCCTATGCTCTCTCAGCTGTGTCTATTCCATGTTTCAGGACGCAGCGTACACTCCTCCAGAGTGGCTGTTGGCAATTTCCATCCCGCCCATCAGCGTAGCAAGGCTCCCGTGTCTCCATGGCCTGTCCTGCATTTCTGGTTTTTACACTTTTTTCAGCATGGCCCTTTGGACCGCTGGCAAGCGAGACTTCTTTGTAGCGCCGATTTGCCTTTCCGGCTTGCTTGGTTGGCCAAAAAGGGCGGATGCGTTTTTTCCTGAATATATTCAGGAAAAAACGCATCCGCCCTTTTTGGCCAAGGGCATCATTGTCAACGCTTTGCCGCTTTTCATGTGCTTTCAAGGCGAGTCGAATCGACCTCCTGAAATCTGTTTCCTGCAATTCTGCCTTGCTTTCAAATCCTCTTCGTTGCCTTCCCTCAATATATTTGTGGACGAGAGTCATCATTTCTAACTCTGCAGGTTTGTGAATTGCAGTGCCCCTGAGCTCCATTTGTCAACTCGCTTTTTTGGGAGCTGGCCGCAAAAGCGCAGGATTGCTTCAGGCCCTATTCTGGTTCCGGGGGGCAGGCTGAGCCTGTGGTTCATTCTTCTTCCTGATGGGAAAATAGAGTGACCTGTGCCTGTCCCAACACCTAGAGCTAGTCTCTCATTGGTTCCCCCTCTTCCCGTTCATCCTCAGGACAAATTGCGACCTGTACGAAACAGGAGGTCAACGGTGCTGATTCTCCAAGTAGGGAGATTGTTAGTGAAGCGGCTGGAATGGCGAACCCGAGCACAAGGAGAGGAGAAATGAGGTGCGTTTTAGAAACCTTTCCCGATCACACGGTGTACCATCTTCTGGGTTTCCCAGGCATGTTTTCGATGTAGGAAGATGCCCTTGAACCTGGAGATTTGGGACCCATGGCATGGGTACCACGCAGTATTACTTTAAAGGGTCTGTGTTTGCTCACCCAACCTCACCAATCCTCTCAGCCCCAAGAGTGTCCAGCCTTATGTCTCATCCAGCTGTGGGTCTAGATATGGTCAATCCAGGTTGCATCAGAGCCCCTGAACGGATTTTGTAAGAATGTCTCTCACTTTCACTGTCTTTGTTTTCTGGGGTTTTTTTTTTTTAAGTAATCTATTTTTATAATGGGGTTTAGCTGCTTTTCCCTGCTGTGTTTATGCCGCTTTACACCCTCTTGATTCACTTCCAGAGAGATATCAATACATAGGTTTTAAGACTCTTCCTAGTCAGATATATTCTTGGGCGGTGAATAGGGGGTGTTGAGTCCAGTTCACTGAGCAGGGAGTAGGTCTTGTCTATTACATATTTGGCTTGTGGAACGGTATGTGAGCTAATTTCAAACTCTTGTTTTATGCATCGCCCCGCCTCACCTTTCCCGTTAAGCAGCCATAGTGTGTTTTGTAAATGTGTGACTCTGTTCTGTTTTGGAATTCAGTTCAGGTGTAGCGATGTTGACATTCCCTCTATCAGTGATATCTTAGGATAAGCGTCCTTTTCTGTGTGACTTACTTCACTTAGAGTCATCGTCCCTAAATCCACTCATCATGCTGCTACTAGCCTTATGACACTGATTTCATGGCTGAGTGATATTCCATTGTGCATAAGTACCACAACTTCTTTATCCATTTTTCTCTTTCCTGGGATATTTAAGGTGTACCGAAGTGGAGGTTCTTGGAAACAGAGCAGCCCTAAACTTTGGGGTGCCTGTGTCGTGTTGATTTTTAGGTTTCCCGATTTCTACGCCCATGAGTGGAAGTGCCCTATGCTCTCTCAGCTGTGTCTATTCCATGTTTCAGGACGCAGCGTACACTCCTCCAGAGTGGCTGTTGGCAATTTCCATCCCGCCCATCAGCGTAGCAAGGCTCCCGTGTCTCCATGGCCTGTCCTGCATTTCTGGTTTTTACACTTTTTTCAGCATGGCCCTTTGGACCGCTGGCAAGCGAGACTTCTTTGTAGCGCCGATTTGCCTTTCCGGCTTGCTTGGTTGGCCAAAAAGGGCGGATGCGTTTTTTCCTGAATATATTCAGGAAAAAACGCATCCGCCCTTTTTGGCCAAGGGCATCATTGTCAACGCTTTGCCGCTTTTCATGTGCTTTCAAGGCGAGTCGAATCTACCTCCTGAAATCTGTTTCCTGCAATTCTGCCTTGCTTTCAAATCCTCTTCGTTGCCTTCCCTCAATATATTTGTGGACGAGAGTCATCATTTCTAACTCTGCAGGTTTGTGAATTGCAGTGCCCCTGAGCTCCATTTGTCAACTCGCTTTTTTGGGAGCTGGCCGCAAAAGCGCAGGATTGCTTCAGGCCCTATTCTGGTTCCGGGGGGCAGGCTGAGCCTGTGGTTCATTCTTCTTCCTGATGGGAAAATAGAGTGACCTGTGCCTGTCCCAACACCTAGAGCTAGTCTCTCATTGGTTCCCCCTCTTCCCGTTCATCCTCAGGACAAATTGCGACCTGTACGAAACAGGAGGTCAACGGTGCTGATTCTCCAAGTAGGGAGATTGTTAGTGAAGCGGCTGGAATGGCGAACCCGAGCACAAGGAGAGGAGAAATGAGGTGCGTTTTAGAAGCCTTTCCCGATCACACGGTGTACCATCTTCTGGGTTTCCCAGGCATGTTTTCGATGTAGGAAGATGCCCTTGAACCTGGAGATTTGGGACCCATGGCATGGGTACCACGCAGTATTACTTTAAAGGGTCTGCGTTTGCTCACCCAACCTCACCAATCCTCTCAGCCCCAAGAGTGTCCAGCCTTATGTCTCATCCAGCTGTGGGTCTAGATATGGTCAATCCAGGTTGCATCAGAGCCCCTGAACGGATTTTGTAAGAATGTCTCTCTCTTTCACTGTCTTTGTTTTCTGGGGGTTTTTTTTTTTAAGTAATCTATTTTTATAATGGGGTTTAGCTGCTTTTCCCTGCTGTGTTTATGCCGCTTTACACCCTCTTGATTCACTTCCAGAGAGATATCAATACATAGGTTTTAAGACTCTTCCTAGTCAGATACATTCTTGGGCGGTGAATAGGGGGTGTTGAGTCCAGTTCACTGAGCAGGGAGTAGGTCTTGTCTATTACATATTTGGCTTGTGGAAAGGTATGTGAGCTAATTTCAAACTCTTGTTTTATGCATCGCCCCGCCTCACCTTTCCCGTTAAGCAGCCATAGTGTGTTTTGTAAATGTGTGACTCTGTTCTGTTTTGGAATTCAGTTCAGGTGTAGCGATGTTGACATTCCCTCTATCAGTGATATCTTAGGATAAGCGTCCTTTTCTGTGTGACTTACTTCACTTAGAGTCATCGTCCCTAAATCCACTCATCATGCTGCTACTAGCCTTATGACACTGATTTCATGGCTGAGTGATATTCCATTGTGCATAAGTACCACAACTTCTTTATCCATTTTTCTCTTTCCTGGGATATTTAAGGTGTACCGAAGTGGAGGTTCTTGGAAACAGAGCAGCCCTAAACTTTGGGGTGCCTGTGTCGTGTTGATTTTTAGGTTTCCCGATTTCTACGCCCATGAGTGGAAGTGCCCTATGCTCTCTCAGCTGTGTCTATTCCATGTTTCAGGACGCAGCGTACACTCCTCCAGAGTGGCTGTTGGCAATTTCCATCCCGCCCATCAGCGTAGCAAGGCTCCCGTGTCTCCATGGCCTGTCCTGCATTTCTGGTTTTTACACTTTTTTCAGCATGGCCCTTTGGACCGCTGGCAAGCGAGACTTCTTTGTAGCGCCGATTTGCCTTTCCGGCTTGCTTGGTTGGCCAAAAAGGGCGGATGCGTTTTTTCCTGAATATATTCAAGAAAAAACGCATCCGCCCTTTTTGGCCAAGGGCATCATTGTCAACGCTTTGCCGCTTTTCATGTGCTTTCAAGGCGAGTCGAATCTACCTCCTGAAATCTGTTTCCTGCAATTCTGCCTTGCTTTCAAATCCTCTTCGTTGCCTTCCCTCAATATATTTGTGGACGAGAGTCATCATTTCTAACTCTGCAGGTTTGTGAATTGCAGTGCCCCTGAGCTCCATTTGTCAACTCGCTTTTTTGGGAGCTGGCCGCAAAAGCGCAGGATTGCTTCAGGCCCTATTCTGGTTCCGGGGGGCAGGCTGAGCCTGTGGTTCATTCTTCTTCCTGATGGGAAAATAGAGTGACCTGTGCCTGTCCCAACACCTAGAGCTAGTCTCTCATTGGTTCCCCCTCTTCCCGTTCATCCTCAGGACAAATTGCGACCTGTACGAAACAGGAGGTCAACGGTGCTGATTCTCCAAGTAGGGAGATTGTTAGTGAAGCGGCTGGAATGGCGAACCCGAGCACAAGGAGAGGAGAAATGAGGTGCGTTTTAGAAACCTTTCCCGATCACACGGTGTACCATCTTCTGGGTTTCCCAGGCATGTTTTCGATGTAGGAAGATGCCCTTGAACCTGGAGATTTGGGACCCATGGCATGGGTACCACGCAGTATTACTTTAAAGGGTCTGTGTTTGCTCACCCAACCTCACCAATCCTCTCAGCCCCAAGAGTGTCCAGCCTTATGTCTCATCCAGCTGTGGGTCTAGATATGGTCAATCCAGGTTGCATCAGAGCCCCTGAACGGATTTTGTAAGAATGTCTCTCACTTTCACTGTCTTTGTTTTCTGGGTTTTTTTTTTTTTAAGTAATCTATTTTTATAATGGGGTTTAGCTGCTTTTCCCTGCTGTGTTTATGCCGCTTTACACCCTCTTGATTCACTTCCAGAGAGATATCAATACATAGGTTTTAAGACTCTTCCTAGTCAGATATATTCTTGGGCGGTGAATAGGGGGTGTTGAGTCCAGTTCACTGAGCAGGGAGTAGGTCTTGTCTATTACATATTTGGCTTGTGGAACGGTATGTGAGCTAATTTCAAACTCTTGTTTTATGCATCGCCCCGCCTCACCTTTCCCGTTAAGCAGCCATAGTGTGTTTTGTAAATGTGTGACTCTGTTCTGTTTTGGAATTCAGTTCAGGTGTAGCGATGTTGACATTCCCTCTATCAGTGATATCTTAGGATAAGCGTCCTTTTCTGTGTGACTTACTTCACTTAGAGTCATCGTCCCTAAATCCACTCATCATGCTGCTACTAGCCTTATGACACTGATTTCATGGCTGAGTGATATTCCATTGTGCATAAGTACCACAACTTCTTTATCCATTTTTCTCTTTCCTGGGATATTTAAGGTGTACCGAAGTGGAGGTTCTTGGAAACAGAGCAGCCCTAAACTTTGGGGTGCCTGTGTCGTGTTGATTTTTAGGTTTCCCGATTTCTACGCCCATGAGTGGAAGTGCCCTATGCTCTCTCAGCTGTGTCTATTCCATGTTTCAGGACGCAGCGTACACTCCTCCAGAGTGGCTGTTGGCAATTTCCATCCCGCCCATCAGCGTAGCAAGGCTCCCGTGTCTCCATGGCCTGTCCTGCATTTCTGGTTTTTACACTTTTTTCAGCATGGCCCTTTGGACCGCTGGCAAGCGAGACTTCTTTGTAGCGCCGATTTGCCTTTCCGGCTTGCTTGGTTGGCCAAAAAGGGCGGATGCGTTTTTTCCTGAATATATTCAGGAAAAAACGCATCCGCCCTTTTTGGCCAAGGGCATCATTGTCAACGCTTTGCCGCTTTTCATGTGCTTTCAAGGCGAGTCGTATCTACCTCCTGAAATCTGTTTCCTGCAATTCTGCCTTGCTTTCAAATCCTCTTCGTTGCCTTCCCTCAATATATTTGTGGACGAGAGTCATCATTTCTAACTCTGCAGGTTTGTGAATTGCAGTGCCCCTGAGCTCCATTTGTCAACTCGCTTTTTTGGGAGCTGGCCGCAAAAGCGCAGGATTGCTTCAGGCCCTATTCTGGTTCCGGGGGGCAGGCTGAGCCTGTGGTTCATTCTTCTTCCTGATGGGAAAATAGAGTGACCTGTGCCTGTCCCAACACCTAGAGCTAGTCTCTCATTGGTTCCCCCTCTTCCCGTTCATCCTCAGGACAAATTGCGACCTGTACGAAACAGGAGGTCAACGGTGCTGATTCTCCAAGTAGGGAGATTGTTAGTGAAGCGGCTGGAATGGCGAACCCGAGCACAAGGAGAGGAGAAATGAGGTGCGTTTTAGAAGCCTTTCCCGATCACACGGTGTACCATCTTCTGGGTTTCCCAGGCATGTTTTCGATGTAGGAAGATGCCCTTGAACCTGGAGATTTGGGACCCATGGCATGGGTACCACGCAGTATTACTTTAAAGGGTCTGCGTTTGCTCACCCAACCTCACCAATCCTCTCAGCCCCAAGAGTGTCCAGCCTTATGTCTCATCCAGCTGTGGGTCTAGATATGGTCAATCCAGGTTGCATCAGAGCCCCTGAACGGATTTTGTAAGAATGTCTCTCTCTTTCACTGTCTTTGTTTTCTGGGGTTTTTTTTTTTAAGTAATCTATTTTTATAATGGGGTTTAGCTGCTTTTCCCTGCTGTGTTTATGCCGCTTTACACCCTCTTGATTCACTTCCAGAGAGATATCAATACATAGGTTTTAAGACTCTTCCTAGTCAGATACATTCTTGGGTGGTGAATAGGGGGTGTTGAGTCCAGTTCACTGAGCAGGGAGTAGGTCTTGTCTATTACATATTTGGCTTGTGGAACGGTATGTGAGCTAATTTCAAACCCTTGTTTTATGCATCGCCCCGCCTCACCTTTCCCGTTAAGCAGCCATAGTGTGTTTTGTAAATGTGTGACTCTGTTCTGCTTTGGAATTCAGTTCAGGTGTAGCGATGTTGACATTCCCTCTATCAGTGATATCTTAGGATAAGCGTCCTTTTCTGTGTGACTTACTTCACTTAGAGTCATCGTCCCTAAATCCACTCATCATGCTGCTACTAGCCTTATGACACTGATTTCATGGCTGAGTGATATTCCATTGTGCATAAGTACCACAACTTCTTTATCCATTTTTCTCTTTCCTGGGATATTTAAGGTGTACCGAAGTGGATGTTCTTGGAAACAGAGCAGCCCTAAACTTTGGGGTGCCTGTGTCGTGTTGATTTTTAGGTTTCCCGATTTCTACGCCCATGAGTGGAAGTGCCCTATGCTCTCTCAGCTGTGTCTATTCCATGTTTCAGGACGCAGCGTACACTCCTCCAGAGTGGCTGTTGGCAATTTCCATCCCGCCCATCAGCGTAGCAAGGCTCCCGTGTCTCCATGGCTTGTCCTGCATTTCTGGTTTTTACACTTTATTCAGCATGGCCCTTTGGACCGCTGGCAAGCGAGACTTCTTCGTAGCGCCGATTTGCCTTTCCGGCTTGCTTGGTTGGCCAAAAAGGGCGGATGCGTTTTTTCCTGAATATATTCAGGAAAAAACGCATCCGCCCTTTTTGGCCAAGGGCATCATTGTCAACGCTTTGCCGCTTTTCATGTGCTTTCAAGGCGAGTCGAATCTACCTCCTGAAATCTGTTTCCTGCAATTCTGCCTTGCTTTCAAATCCTCTTCGTTGCCTTCCCTCAATATATTTGTGGACGAGAGTCATCATTTCTAACTCTGCAGGTTTGTGAATTGCAGTGCCCCTGAGCTCCATTTGTCAACTCGCTTTTTTGGGAGCTGGCCGCAAAAGCGCAGGATTGCTTCAGGCCCTATTCTGGTTCCGGGGGGCAGGCTGAGCCTGTGGTTCATTCTTCTTCCTGATGGGAAAATAGAGTGACCTGTGCCTGTCCCAACACCTAGAGCTAGTCTCTCATTGGTTCCCCCTCTTCCCGTTCATCCTCAGGACAAATTGCGACCTGTACGAAACAGGAGGTCAACGGTGCTGATTCTCCAAGTAGGGAGATTGTTAGTGAAGCGGCTGGAATGGCGAACCCGAGCACAAGGAGAGGAGAAATGAGGTGCGTTTTAGAAGCCTTTCCCGATCACACGGTGTACCATCTTCTGGGTTTCCCAGGCATGTTTTCGATGTAGGAAGATGCCCTTGAACCTGGAGATTTGGGACCCATGGCATGGGTACCACGCAGTATTACTTTAAAGGGTCTGCGTTTGCTCACCCAACCTCACCAATCCTCTCAGCCCCAAGAGTGTCCAGCCTTATGTCTCATCCAGCTGTGGGTCTAGATATGGTCAATCCAGGTTGCATCAGAGCCCCTGAACGGATTTTGTAAGAATGTCTCTCTCTTTCACTGTCTTTGTTTTCTGGGGTTTTTTTTTTTAAGTAATCTATTTTTATAATGGGGTTTAGCTGCTTTTCCCTGCTGTGTTTATGCCGCTTTACACCCTCTTGATTCACTTCCAGAGAGATATCAATACATAGGTTTTAAGACTCTTCCTAGTCAGATACATTCTTGGGCGGTGAATAGGGGGTGTTGAGTCCAGTTCACTGAGCAGGGAGTAGGTCTTGTCTATTACATATTTGGCTTGTGGAACGGTATGTGAGCTAATTTCAAACCCTTGTTTTATGCATCGCCCCGCCTCACCTTTCCCGTTAAGCAGCCATAGTGTGTTTTGTAAATGTGTGACTCTGTTCTGCTTTGGAATTCAGTTCAGGTGTAGCGATGTTGACATTCCCTCTATCAGTGATATCTTAGGATAAGCGTCCTTTTCTGTGTGACTTACTTCACTTAGAGTCATCGTCCCTAAATCCACTCATCATGCTGCTACTAGCCTTATGACACTGGTTTCATGGCTGAGTGATATTCCATTGTGCATAAGTACCACAACTTCTTTATCCATTTTTCTCTTTCCTGGGATATTTAAGGTGTACCGAAGTGGAGGTTCTTGGAAACAGAGCAGCCCTAAACTTTGGGGTGCCTGTGTCGTGTTGATTTTTAGGTTTCCCGATTTCTACGCCCATGAGTGGAAGTGCCCTATGCTCTCTCAGCTGTGTCTATTCCATGTTTCAGGACGCAGCGTACACTCCTCCAGAGTGGCTGTTGGCAATTTCCATCCCGCCCATCAGCGTAGCAAGGCTCCCGTGTCTCCATGGCCTGTCCTGCATTTCTGGTTTTTACACTTTTTTCAGCATGGCCCTTTGGACCGCTGGCAAGCGAGACTTCTTTTTAGCGCCGATTTGCCTTTCCGGCTTGCTTGGTTGGCCAAAAAGGGCGGATGCGTTTTTTCCTGAATATATTCAAGAAAAAACGCATCCGCCCTTTTTGGCCAAGGGCATCATTGTCAACGCTTTGCCGCTTTTCATGTGCTTTCAAGGCGAGTCGAATCTACCTCCTGAAATCTGTTTCCTGCAATTCTGCCTTGCTTTCAAATCCTCTTCGTTGCCTTCCCTCAATATATTTGTGGACGAGAGTCATCATTTCTAACTCTGCAGGTTTGTGAATTGCAGTGCCCCTGAGCTCCATTTGTCAACTCGCTTTTTTGGGAGCTGGCCGCAAAAGCGCAGGATTGCTTCAGGCCCTATTCTGGTTCCGGGGGGCAGGCTGAGCCTGTGGTTCATTCTTCTTCCTGATGGGAAAATAGAGTGACCTGTGCCTGTCCCAACACCTAGAGCTAGTCTCTCATTGGTTCCCCCTCTTCCCGTTCATCCTCAGGACAAATTGCGACCTGTACGAAACAGGAGGTCAACGGTGCTGATTCTCCAAGTAGGGAGATTGTTAGTGAAGCGGCTGGAATGGCGAACCCGAGCACAAGGAGAGGAGAAATGAGGTGCGTTTTAGAAACCTTTCCCGATCACACGGTGTACCATCTTCTGGGTTTCCCAGGCATGTTTTCGATGTAGGAAGATGCCCTTGAACCTGGAGATTTGGGACCCATGGCATGGGTACCACGCAGTATTACTTTAAAGGGTCTGTGTTTGCTCACCCAACCTCACCAATCCTCTCAGCCCCAAGAGTGTCCAGCCTTATGTCTCATCCAGCTGTGGGTCTAGATATGGTCAATCCAGGTTGCATCAGAGCCCCTGAACGGATTTTGTAAGAATGTCTCTCACTTTCACTGTCTTTGTTTTCTGGGGTTTTTTTTTTTAAGTAATCTATTTTTATAATGGGGTTTAGCTGCTTTTCCCTGCTGTGTTTATGCCGCTTTACACCCTCTTGATTCACTTCCAGAGAGATATCAATACATAGGTTTTAAGACTCTTCCTAGTCAGATATATTCTTGGGCGGTGAATAGGGGGTGTTGAGTCCAGTTCACTGAGCAGGGAGTAGGTCTTGTCTATTACATATTTGGCTTGTGGAACGGTATGTGAGCTAATTTCAAACTCTTGTTTTATGCATCGCCCCGCCTCACCTTTCCCGTTAAGCAGCCATAGTGTGTTTTGTAAATGTGTGACTCTGTTCTGTTTTGGAATTCAGTTCAGGTGTAGCGATGTTGACATTCCCTCTATCAGTGATATCTTAGGATAAGCGTCCTTTTCTGTGTGACTTACTTCACTTAGAGTCATCGTCCCTAAATCCACTCATCATGCTGCTACTAGCCTTATGACACTGATTTCATGGCTGAGTGATATTCCATTGTGCATAAGTACCACAACTTCTTTATCCATTTTTCTCTTTCCTGGGATATTTAAGGTGTACCGAAGTGGAGGTTCTTGGAAACAGAGCAGCCCTAAACTTTGGGGTGCCTGTGTCGTGTTGATTTTTAGGTTTCCCGATTTCTACGCCCATGAGTGGAAGTGCCCTATGCTCTCTCAGCTGTGTCTATTCCATGTTTCAGGACGCAGCGTACACTCCTCCAGAGTGGCTGTTGGCAATTTCCATCCCGCCCATCAGCGTAGCAAGGCTCCCGTGTCTCCATGGCCTGTCCTGCATTTCTGGTTTTTACACTTTTTTCAGCATGGCCCTTTGGACCGCTGGCAAGCGAGACTTCTTTGTAGCGCCGATTTGCCTTTCCGGCTTGCTTGGTTGGCCAAAAAGGGCGGATGCGTTTTTTCCTGAATATATTCAGGAAAAAACGCATCCGCCCTTTTTGGCCAAGGGCATCATTGTCAACGCTTTGCCGCTTTTCATGTGCTTTCAAGGCGAGTCGAATCTACCTCCTGAAATCTGTTTCCTGCAATTCTGCCTTGCTTTCAAATCCTCTTCGTTGCCTTCCCTCAATATATTTGTGGACGAGAGTCATCATTTCTAACTCTGCAGGTTTGTGAATTGCAGTGCCCCTGAGCTCCATTTGTCAACTCGCTTTTTTGGGAGCTGGCCGCAAAAGCGCAGGATTGCTTCAGGCCCTATTCTGGTTCCGGGGGGCAGGCTGAGCCTGTGGTTCATTCTTCTTCCTGATGGGAAAATAGAGTGACCTGTGCCTGTCCCAACACCTAGAGCTAGTCTCTCATTGGTTCCCCCTCTTCCCGTTCATCCTCAGGACAAATTGCGACCTGTACGAAACAGGAGGTCAACGGTGCTGATTCTCCAAGTAGGGAGATTGTTAGTGAAGCGGCTGGAATGGCGAACCCGAGCACAAGGAGAGGAGAAATGAGGTGCGTTTTAGAAGCCTTTCCCGATCACACGGTGTACCATCTTCTGGGTTTCCCAGGCATGTTTTCGATGTAGGAAGATGCCCTTGAACCTGGAGATTTGGGACCCATGGCATGGGTACCACGCAGGATTACTTTAAAGGGTCTGCGTTTGCTCACCCAACCTCACCAATCCTCTCAGCCCCAAGAGTGTCCAGCCTTATGTCTCATCCAGCTGTGGGTCTAGATATGGTCAATCCAGGTTGCATCAGAGCCCCTGAACGGATTTTGTAAGAATGTCTCTCTCTTTCACTGTCTTTGTTTTCTGGGGTTTTTTTTTTTTAAGTAATCTATTTTTATAATGGGGTTTAGCTGCTTTTCCCTGCTGTGTTTATGCCGCTTTACACCCTCTTGATTCACTTCCAGAGAGATATCAATACATAGGTTTTAAGACTCTTCCTAGTCAGATATATTCTTGGGCGGTGAATAGGGGGTTTTGAGTCCAGTTCACTGAGCAGGGAGTAGGTCTTGTCTATTACATATTTGGCTTGTGGAACGGTATGTGAGCTAATTTCAAACTCTTGTTTTATGCATCGCCCCGCCTCACCTTTCCCGTTAAGCAGCCATAGTGTGTTTTGTAAATGTGTGACTCTGTTCTGTTTTGGAATTCAGTTCAGGTGTAGCGATGTTGACATTCCCTCTATCAGTGATATCTTAGGATAAGCGTCCTTTTCTGTGTGACTTACTTCACTTAGAGTCATCGTCCCTAAATCCACTCATCATGCTGCTACTAGCCTTATGACACTGATTTCATGGCTGAGTGATATTCCATTGTGCATAAGTACCACAACTTCTTTATCCATTTTTCTCTTTCCTGGGATATTTAAGGTGTACCGAAGTGGAGGTTCTTGGAAACAGAGCAGCCCTAAACTTTGGGGTGCCTGTGTCGTGTTGATTTTTAGGTTTCCCGATTTCTACGCCCATGAGTGGAAGTGCCCTATGCTCTCTCAGCTGTGTCTATTCCATGTTTCAGGACGCAGCGTACACTCCTCCAGAGTGGCTGTTGGCAATTTCCATCCCGCCCATCAGCGTAGCAAGGCTCCCGTGTCTCCATGGCCTGTCCTGCATTTCTGGTTTTTACACTTTTTTCAGCATGGCCCTTTGGACCGCTGGCAAGCGAGACTTCTTTGTAGCGCCGATTTGCCTTTCCGGCTTGCTTGGTTGGCCAAAAAGGGCGGATGCGTTTTTTCCTGAATATATTCAGGAAAAAACGCATCCGCCCTTTTTGGCCAAGGGCATCATTGTCAACGCTTTGCCGCTTTTCATGTGCTTTCAAGGCGAGTCGAATCTACCTCCTGAAATCTGTTTCCTGCAATTCTGCCTTGCTTTCAAATCCTCTTCGTTGCCTTCCCTCAATATATTTGTGGACGAGAGTCATCATTTCTAACTCTGCAGGTTTGTGAATTGCAGTGCCCCTGAGCTCCATTTGTCAACTCGCTTTTTTGGGAGCTGGCCGCAAAAGCGCAGGATTGCTTCAGGCCCTATTCTGGTTCCGGGGGGCAGGCTGAGCCTGTGGTTCATTCTTCTTCCTGATGGGAAAATAGAGTGACCTGTGCCTGTCCCAACACCTAGAGCTAGTCTCTCATTGGTTCCCCCTCTTCCCGTTCATCCTCAGGACAAATTGCGACCTGTACGAAACAGGAGGTCAACGGTGCTGATTCTCCAAGTAGGGAGATTGTTAGTGAAGCGGCTGGAATGGCGAACCCGAGCACAAGGAGAGGAGAAATGAGGTGCGTTTTAGAAGCCTTTCCCGATCACACGGTGTACCATCTTCTGGGTTTCCCAGGCATGTTTTCGATGTAGGAAGATGCCCTTGAACCTGGAGATTTGGGACCCATGGCATGGGTACCACGCAGTATTACTTTAAAGGGTCTGCGTTTGCTCACCCAACCTCACCAATCCTCTCAGCCCCAAGAGTGTCCAGCCTTATGTCTCATCCAGCTGTGGGTCTAGATATGGTCAATCCAGGTTGCATCAGAGCCCCTGAACGGATTTTGTAAGAATGTCTCTCTCTTTCACTGTCTTTGTTTTCTGGGGTTTTTTTTTTTAAGTAATCTATTTTTATAATGGGGTTTAGCTGCTTTTCCCTGCTGTGTTTATGCCGCTTTACACCCTCTTGATTCACTTCCAGAGAGATATCAATACATAGGTTTTAAGACTCTTCCTAGTCAGATACATTCTTGGGCGGTGAATAGGGGGTGTTGAGTCCAGTTCACTGAGCAGGGAGTAGGTCTTGTCTATTACATATTTGGCTTGTGGAACGGTATGTGAGCTAATTTCAAACCCTTGTTTTATGCATCGCCCCGCCTCACCTTTCCCGTTAAGCAGCCATAGTGTGTTTTGTAAATGTGTGACTCTGTTCTGCTTTGGAATTCAGTTCAGGTGTAGCGATGTTGACATTCCCTCTATCAGTGATATCTTAGGATAAGCGTCCTTTTCTGTGTGACTTACTTCACTTAGAGTCATCGTCCCTAAATCCACTCATCATGCTGCTACTAGCCTTATGACACTGATTTCATGGCTGAGTGATATTCCATTGTGCATAAGTACCACAACTTCTTTATCCATTTTTCTCTTTCCTGGGATATTTAAGGTGTACCGAAGTGGAGGTTCTTGGAAACAGAGCAGCCCTAAACTTTGGGGTGCCTGTGTCGTGTTGATTTTTAGGTTTCCCGATTTCTACGCCCATGAGTGGAAGTGCCCTATGCTCTCTCAGCTGTGTCTATTCCATGTTTCAGGACGCAGCGTACACTCCTCCAGAGTGGCTGTTGGCAATTTCCATCCCGCCCATCAGCGTAGCAAGGCTCCCGTGTCTCCATGGCCTGTCCTGCATTTCTGGTTTTTACACTTTTTTCAGCATGGCCCTTTTGACCGCTGGCAAGCGAGACTTCTTTGTAGCGCCGATTTGCCTTTCCGGCTTGCTTGGTTGGCCAAAAAGGGCGGATGCGTTTTTTCCTGAATATATTCAGGAAAAAACGCATCCGCCCTTTTTGGCCAAGGGCATCATTGTCAACGCTTTGCCGCTTTTCATGTGCTTTCAAGGCGAGTCGAATCTACCTCCTGAAATCTGTTTCCTGCAATTCTGCCTTGCTTTCAAATCCTCTTCGTTGCCTTCCCTCAATATATTTGTGGACGAGAGTCATCATTTCTAACTCTGCAGGTTTGTGAATTGCAGTGCCCCTGAGCTCCATTTGTCAACTCGCTTTTTTGGGAGCTGGCCGCAAAAGCGCAGGATTGCTTCAGGCCCTATTCTGGTTCCGGGGGGCAGGCTGAGCCTGTGGTTCATTCTTCTTCCTGATGGGAAAATAGAGTGACCTGTGCCTGTCCCAACACCTAGAGCTAGTCTCTCATTGGTTCCCCCTCTTCCCGTTCATCCTCAGGACAAATTGCGACCTGTACGAAACAGGAGGTCAACGGTGCTGATTCTCCAAGTAGGGAGATTGTTAGTGAAGCGGCTGGAATGGCGAACCCGAGCACAAGGAGAGGAGAAATGAGGTGCGTTTTAGAAGCCTTTCCCGATCACACGGTGTACCATCTTCTGGGTTTCCCAGGCATGTTTTCGATGTAGGAAGATGCCCTTGAACCTGGAGATTTGGGACCCATGGCATGGGTACCACGCAGGATTACTTTAAAGGGTCTGCGTTTGCTCACCCAACCTCACCAATCCTCTCAGCCCCAAGAGTGTCCAGCCTTATGTCTCATCCAGCTGTGGGTCTAGATATGGTCAATCCAGGTTGCATCAGAGCCCCTGAACGGATTTTGTAAGAATGTCTCTCTCTTTCACTGTCTTTGTTTTCTGGGGTTTTTTTTTAAGTAATCTATTTTTATAATGGGGTTTAGCTGCTTTTCCCTGCTGTGTTTATGCCGCTTTACACCCTCTTGATTCACTTCCAGAGAGATATCAATACATAGGTTTTAAGACTCTTCCTAGTCAGATACATTCTTGGGCGGTGAATAGGGGGTGTTGAGTCCAGTTCACTGAGCAGGGAGTAGGTCTTGTCTATTACATATTTGGCTTGTGGAACGGTATGTGAGCTAATTTCAAACCCTTGTTTTATGCATCGCCCCGCCTCACCTTTCCCGTTAAGCAGCCATAGTGTGTTTTGTAAATGTGTGACTCTGTTCTGCTTTGGAATTCAGTTCAGGTGTAGCGATGTTGACATTCCCTCTATCAGTGATATCTTAGGATAAGCGTCCTTTTCTGTGTGACTTACTTCACTTAGAGTCATCGTCCCTAAATCCACTCATCATGCTGCTACTAGCCTTATGACACTGATTTCATAGCTGAGTGATATTCCATTGTGCATAAGTACCACAACTTCTTTATCCATTTTTCTCTTTCCTGGGATATTTAAGGTGTACCGAAGTGGAGGTTCTTGGAAACAGAGCAGCCCTAAACTTTGGGGTGCCTGTGTCGTGTTGATGTTTAGGTTTCCCGATTTCTACGCCCATGAGTGGAAGTGCCCTATGCTCTCTCAGCTGTGTCTATTCCATGTTTCAGGACGCAGCGTACACTCCTCCAGAGTGGCTGTTGGCAATTTCCATCCCGCCCATCAGCGTAGCAAGGCTCCCGTGTCTCCATGGCCTGTCCTGCATTTCTGGTTTTTACACTTTTTTCAGCATGGCCCTTTGGACCGCTGGCAAGCGAGACTTCTTTGTAGCGCCGATTTGCCTTTCCGGCTTGCTTGGTTGGCCAAAAAGGGCGGATGCGTTTTTTCCTGAATATATTCAAGAAAAAACGCATCCGCCCTTTTTGGCCAAGGGCATCATTGTCAACGCTTTGCCGCTTTTCATGTGCTTTCAAGGCGAGTCGAATCTACCTCCTGAAATCTGTTTCCTGCAATTCTGCCTTGCTTTCAAATCCTCTTCGTTGCCTTCCCTCAATATATTTGTGGACGAGAGTCATCATTTCTAACTCTGCAGGTTTGTGAATTGCAGTGCCCCTGAGCTCCATTTGTCAACTCGCTTTTTTGGGAGCTGGCCGCAAAAGCGCAGGATTGCTTCAGGCCCTATTCTGGTTCCGGGGGGCAGGCTGAGCCTGTGGTTCATTCTTCTTCCTGATGGGAAAATAGAGTGACCTGTGCCTGTCCCAACACCTAGAGCTAGTCTCTCATTGGTTCCCCCTCTTCCCGTTCATCCTCAGGACAAATTGCGACCTGTACGAAACAGGAGGTCAACGGTGCTGATTCTCCAAGTAGGGAGATTGTTAGTGAAGCGGCTGGAATGGCGAACCCGAGCACAAGGAGAGGAGAAATGAGGTGCGTTTTAGAAACCTTTCCCGGTCACACGGTGTACCATCTTCTGGGTTTCCCAGGCATGTTTTCGATGTAGGAAGATGCCCTTGAACCTGGAGATTTGGGACCCATGGCATGGGTACCACGCAGTATTACTTTAAAGGGTCTGTGTTTGCTCACCCAACCTCACCAATCCTCTCAGCCCCAAGAGTGTCCAGCCTTATGTCTCATCCAGCTGTGGGTCTAGATATGGTCAATCCAGGTTGCATCAGAGCCCCTGAACGGATTTTGTAAGAATGTCTCTCACTTTCACTGTCTTTGTTTTCTGGGGTTTTTTTTTTTTTTAAGTAATCTATTTTTATAATGGGGTTTAGCTGCTTTTCCCTGCTGTGTTTATGCCGCTTTACACCCTCTTGATTCACTTCCAGAGAGATATCAATACATAGGTTTTAAGACTCTTCCTAGTCAGATATATTCTTGGGCGGTGAATAGGGGGTGTTGAGTCCAGTTCACTGAGCAGGGAGTAGGTCTTGTCTATTACATATTTGGCTTGTGGAACGGTATGTGAGCTAATTTCAAACTCTTGTTTTATGCATCGCCCCGCCTCACCTTTCCCGTTAAGCAGCCATAGTGTGTTTTGTAAATGTGTGACTCTGTTCTGTTTTGGAATTCAGTTCAGGTGTAGCGATGTTGACATTCCCTCTATCAGTGATATCTTAGGATAAGCGTCCTTTTCTGTGTGACTTACTTCACTTAGAGTCATCGTCCCTAAATCCAATCATCATGCTGCTACTGGCCTTATGACACTGATTTCATGGCTGAGTGATATTCCATTGTGCATAAGTACCACAACTTCTTTATCCATTTTTCTCTTTCCTGGGATATTTAAGGTGTACCGAAGTGGAGGTTCTTGGAAACAGAGCAACCCTAAACTTTGGGGTGCCTGTGTCGTGTTGATTTTTAGGTTTCCCGATTTCTACGCCCATGAGTGGAAGTGCCCTATGCTCTCTCAGCTGTGTCTATTCCATGTTTCAGGACGCAGCGTACACTCCTCCAGAGTGGCTGTTGGCAATTTCCATCCCGCCCATCAGCGTAGCAAGGCTCCCGTGTCTCCATGGCCTGTCCTGCATTTCTGGTTTTTACACTTTTTTCAGCATGGCCCTTTGGACCGCTGGCAAGCGAGACTTCTTTGTAGCGCCGATTTGCCTTTCCGGCTTGCTTGGTTGGCCAAAAAGGGCGGATGCGTTTTTTCCTGAATATATTCAGGAAAAAACGCATCCGCCCTTTTTGGCCAAGGGCATCATTGTCAACGCTTTGCCGCTTTTCATGTGCTTTCAAGGCGAGTCGAATCTACCTCCTGAAATCTGTTTCCTGCAATTCTGCCTTGCTTTCAAATCCTCTTCGTTGCCTTCCCTCAATATATTTGTGGACGAGAGTCATCATTTCTAACTCTGCAGGTTTGTGAATTGCAGTGCCCCTGAGCTCCATTTGTCAACTCGCTTTTTTGGGAGCTGGCCGCAAAAGCGCAGGATTGCTTCAGGCCCTATTCTGGTTCCGGGGGGCAGGCTGAGCCTGTGGTTCATTCTTCTTCCTGATGGGAAAATAGAGTGACCTGTGCCTGTCCCAACACCTAGAGCTAGTCTCTCATTGGTTCCCCCTCTTCCCGTTCATCCTCAGGACAAATTGCGACCTGTACGAAACAGGAGGTCAACGGTGCTGATTCTCCAAGTAGGGAGATTGTTAGTGAAGCGGCTGGAATGGCGAACCCGAGCACAAGGAGAGGAGAAATGAGGTGCGTTTTAGAAGCCTTTCCCGATCACACGGTGTACCATCTTCTGGGTTTCCCAGGCATGTTTTCGATGTAGGAAGATGCCCTTGAACCTGGAGATTTGGGACCCATGGCATGGGTACCACGCAGTATTACTTTAAAGGGTCTGCGTTTGCTCACCCAACCTCACCAATCCTTTCAGCCCCAAGAGTGTCCAGCCTTATGTCTCATCCAGCTGTGGGTCTAGATATGGTCAATCCAGGTTGCATCAGAGCCCCTGAACGGATTTTGTAAGAATGTCTCTCTCTTTCACTGTCTTTGTTTTCTGGGGTTTTTTTTTTAAGTAATCTATTTTTATAATGGGGTTTAGCTGCTTTTCCCTGCTGTGTTTATGCTGCTTTACACCCTCTTGATTCACTTCCAGAGAGATATCAATACATAGGTTTTAAGACTCTTCCTAGTCAGATACATTCTTGGGCGGTGAATAGGGGGTGTTGAGTCCAGTTCACTGAGCAGGGAGTAGGTCTTGTCTATTACATATTTGGCTTGTGGAACGGTATGTGAGCTAATTTCAAACCCTTGTTTTATGCATCGCCCCGCCTCACCTTTCCCGTTAAGCAGCCATAGTGTGTTTTCTAAATGTGTGACTCTGTTCTGCTTTGGAATTCAGTTCAGGTGTAGCGATGTTGACATTCCCTCTATCAGTGATATCTTAGGATAAGCGTCCTTTTCTGTGTGACTTACTTCACTTAGAGTCATCGTCCCTAAATCCACTCATCATGCTGCTACTAGCCTTATGACACTGATTTCATGGCTGAGTGATATTCCATTTTGCATAAGTACCACAACTTCTTTATCCATTTTTCTCTTTCCTGGGATATTTAAGGTGTACCGAAGTGGAGGTTCTTGGAAACAGAGCAGCCCTAAACTTTGGGGTGCCTGTGTCGTGTTGATTTTTAGGTTTCCCGATTTCTACGCCCATGAGTGGAAGTGCCCTATGCTCTCTCAGCTGTGTCTATTCCATGTTTCAGGACGCAGCGTACACTCCTCCAGAGTGGCTGTTGGCAATTTCCATCCCGCCCATCAGCGTAGCAAGGCTCCCGTGTCTCCATGGCCTGTCCTGCATTTCTGGTTTTTACACTTTTTTCAGCATGGCCCTTTTGACCGCTGGCAAGCGAGACTTCTTCGTAGCGCCGATTTGCCTTTCCGGCTTGCTTGGTTGGCCAAAAAGGGCGGATGCGTTTTTTCCTGAATATATTCAGGAAAAAACGCATCCGCCCTTTTTGGCCAAGGGCATCATTGTCAACGCTTTGCCGCTTTTCATGTGCTTTCAAGGCGAGTCGAATCTACCTCCTGAAATCTGTTTCCTGCAATTCTGCCTTGCTTTCAAATCCTCTTCGTTGCCTTCCCTCAATATATTTGTGGACGAGAGTCATCATTTCTAACTCTGCAGGTTTGTGAATTGCAGTGCCCCTGAGCTCCATTTGTCAACTCGCTTTTTTGGGAGCTGGCCGCAAAAGCGCAGGATTGCTTCAGGCCCTATTCTGGTTCCGGGGGGCAGGCTGAGCCTGTGGTTCATTCTTCTTCCTGATGGGAAAATAGAGTGACCTGTGCCTGTCCCAACACCTAGAGCTAGTCTCTCATTGGTTCCCCCTCTTCCCGTTCATCCTCAGGACAAATTGCGACCTGTACGAAACAGGAGGTCAACGGTGCTGATTCTCCAAGTAGGGAGATTGTTAGTGAAGCGGCTGGAATGGCGAACCCGAGCACAAGGAGAGGAGAAATGAGGTGCGTTTTAGAAGCCTTTCCCGATCACACGGTGTACCATCTTCTGGGTTTCCCAGGCATGTTTTCGATGTAGGAAGATGCCCTTGAACCTGGAGATTTGGGACCCATGGCATGGGTACCACGCAGTATTACTTTAAAGGGTCTGCGTTTGCTCACCCAACCTCACCAATCCTCTCAGCCCCAAGAGTGTCCAGCCTTATGTCTCATCCAGCTGTGGGTCTAGATATGGTCAATCCAGGTTGCATCAGAGCCCCTGAACGGATTTTGTAAGAATGTCTCTCTCTTTCACTGTCTTTGTTTTCTGGGTTTTTTTTTTTTTAAGTAATCTATTTTTATAATGGGGTTTAGCTGCTTTTCCCTGCTGTGTTTATGCCGCTTTACACCCTCTTGATTCACTTCCAGAGAGATATCAATACATAGGTTTTAAGACTCTTCCTAGTCAGATACATTCTTGGGCGGTGAATAGGGGGTGTTGAGTCCAGTTCACTGAGCAGGGAGTAGGTCTTGTCTATTACATATTTGGCTTGTGGAACGGTATGTGAGCTAATTTCAAACCCTTGTTTTATGCATCGCCCCGCCTCACCTTTCCCGATAAGCAGCCATAGTGTGTTTTCTAAATGTGTGACTCTGTTCTGCTTTGGAATTCAGTTCAGGTGTAGCGATGTTGACATTCCCTCTATCAGTGATATCTTAGGATAAGCGTCCTTTTCTGTGTGACTTACTTCACTTAGAGTCATCGTCCCTAAATCCACTCATCATGCTGCTACTAGCCTTATGACACTGATTTCATGGCTGAGGGATATTCCATTGTGCATAAGTACCACAACTTCTTTATCCATTTTTCTCTTTCCTGGGATATTTAAGGTGTACCGAAGTGGAGGTTCTTGGAAACAGAGCAGCCCTAAACTTTGGGGTGCCTGTGTCGTGTTAATGTTTAGGTTTCCCGATTTCTACGCCCATGAGTGGAAGTGCCCTATGCTCTCTCAGCTGTGTCTATTCCATGTTTCAGGACGCAGCGTACACTCCTCCAGAGTGGCTGTTGGCAATTTCCATCCCGCCCATCAGCGTAGCAAGGCTCCCGTGTCTCCATGGCCTGTCCTGCATTTCTGGTTTTTACACTTTTTTCAGCATGGCCCTTTGGACCGCTGGCAAGCGAGACTTCTTTGTAGCGCCGATTTGCCTTTCCGGCTTGCTTGGTTGGCCAAAAAGGGCGGATGCGTTTTTTCCTGAATATATTCAGGAAAAAACGCATCCGCCCTTTTTGGCCAAGGGCATCATTGTCAACGCTTTGCCGCTTTTCATGTGCTTTCAAGGCGAGTCGAATCGACCTCCTGAAATCTGTTTCCTGCAATTCTGCCTTGCTTTCAAATCCTCTTCGTTGCCTTCCCTCAATATATTTGTGGACGAGAGTCATCATTTCTAACTCTGCAGGTTTGTGAATTGCAGTGCCCCTGAGCTCCATTTGTCAACTCGCTTTTTTGGGAGCTGGCCGCAAAAGCGCAGGATTGCTTCAGGCCCTATTCTGGTTCCGGGGGGCAGGCTGAGCCTGTGGTTCATTCTTCTTCCTGATGGGAAAATAGAGTGACCTGTGCCTGTCCCAACACCTAGAGCTAGTCTCTCATTGGTTCCCCCTCTTCCCGTTCATCCTCAGGACAAATTGCGACCTGTACGAAACAGGAGGTCAACGGTGCTGATTCTCCAAGTAGGGAGATTGTTAGTGAAGCGGCTGGAATGGCGAACCCGAGCACAAGGAGAGGAGAAATGAGGTGCGGTTTAGAAACCTTTCCCGATCACACGGTGTACCATCTTCTGGGTTTCCCAGGCATGTTTTCGATGTAGGAAGATGCCCTTGAACCTGGAGATTTGGGACCCATGGCATGGGTACCACGCAGTATTACTTTAAAGGGTCTGTGTTTGCTCACCCAACCTCACCAATCCTCTCAGCCCCAAGAGTGTCCAGCCTTATGTCTCATCCAGGTGTGGGTCTAGATATGGTCAATCCAGGTTGCATCAGAGCCCCTGAACGGATTTTGTAAGAATGTCTCTCACTTTCACTGTCTTTGTTTTCTGGGGTTTTTTTTTTTTTAAGTAATCTATTTTTATAATGGGGTTTAGCTGCTTTTCCCTGCTGTGTTTATGCCGCTTTACACCCTCTTGATTCACTTCCAGAGAGATATCAATACATAGGTTTTAAGACTCTTCCTAGTCAGATATATTCTTGGGCGGTGAATAGGGGGTGTTGAGTCCAGTTCACTGAGCAGGGAGTAGGTCTTGTCTATTACATATTTGGCTTGTGGAACAGTATGTGAGCTAATTTCAAACTCTTGTTTTATGCATCGCCCCGCCTCACCTTTCCCGTTAAGCAGCCATAGTGTGTTTTCTAAATGTGTGACTCTGTTCTGCTTTGGAATTCAGTTCAGGTGTAGCGATGTTGACATTCCCTCTATCAGTGATATCTTAGGATAAGCGTCCTTTTCTGTGTGACTTACTTCACTTAGAGTCATCGTCCCTAAATCCACTCATCATGCTGCTACTAGCCTTATGACACTGATTTCATGGCTGAGTGATATTCCATTTTGCATAAGTACCACAACTTCTTTATCCATTTTTCTCTTTCCTGGGATATTTAAGGTGTACCGAAGTGGAGGTTCTTGGAAACAGAGCAGCCCTAAACTTTGGGGTGCCTGTGTCGTGTTGATTTTTAGGTTTCCCGATTTCTACGCCCATGAGTGGAAGTGCCCTATGCTCTCTCAGCTGTGTCTATTCCATGTTTCAGGACGCAGCGTACACTCCTCCAGAGTGGCTGTTGGCAATTTCCATCCCGCCCATCAGCGTAGCAAGGCTCCCGTGTCTCCATGGCCTGTCCTGCATTTCTGGTTTTTACACTTTTTTCAGCATGGCCCTTTTGACCGCTGGCAAGCGAGACTTCTTCGTAGCGCCGATTTGCCTTTCCGGCTTGCTTGGTTGGCCAAAAAGGGCGGATGCGTTTTTTCCTGAATATATTCAGGAAAAAACGCATCCGCCCTTTTTGGCCAAGGGCATCATTGTCAACGCTTTGCCGCTTTTCATGTGCTTTCAAGGCGAGTCGAATCTACCTCCTGAAATCTGTTTCCTGCAATTCTGCCTTGCTTTCAAATCCTCTTCGTTGCCTTCCCTCAATATATTTGTGGACGAGAGTCATCATTTCTAACTCTGCAGGTTTGTGAATTGCAGTGCCCCTGAGCTCCATTTGTCAACTCGCTTTTTTGGGAGCTGGCCGCAAAAGCGCAGGATTGCTTCAGGCCCTATTCTGGTTCCGGGGGGCAGGCTGAGCCTGTGGTTCATTCTTCTTCCTGATGGGAAAATAGAGTGACCTGTGCCTGTCCCAACACCTAGAGCTAGTCTCTCATTGGTTCCCCCTCTTCCCGTTCATCCTCAGGACAAATTGCGACCTGTACGAAACAGGAGGTCAACGGTGCTGATTCTCCAAGTAGGGAGATTGTTAGTGAAGCGGCTGGAATGGCGAACCCGAGCACAAGGAGAGGAGAAATGAGGTGCGTTTTAGAAGCCTTTCCCGATCACACGGTGTACCATCTTCTGGGTTTCCCAGGCATGTTTTCGATGTAGGAAGATGCCCTTGAACCTGGAGATTTGGGACCCATGGCATGGGTACCACGCAGTATTACTTTAAAGGGTCTGCGTTTGCTCACCCAACCTCACCAATCCTCTCAGCCCCAAGAGTGTCCAGCCTTATGTCTCATCCAGCTGTGGGTCTAGATATGGTCAATCCAGGTTGCATCAGAGCCCCTGAACGGATTTTGTAAGAATGTCTCTCTCTTTCACTGTCTTTGTTTTCTGGGTTTTTTTTTTTTTAAGTAATCTATTTTTATAATGGGGTTTAGCTGCTTTTCCCTGCTGTGTTTATGCCGCTTTACACCCTCTTGATTCACTTCCAGAGAGATATCAATACATAGGTTTTAAGACTCTTCCTAGTCAGATACATTCTTGGGCGGTGAATAGGGGGTGTTGAGTCCAGTTCACTGAGCAGGGAGTAGGTCTTGTCTATTACATATTTGGCTTGTGGAACGGTATGTGAGCTAATTTCAAACCCTTGTTTTATGCATCGCCCCGCCTCACCTTTCCCGATAAGCAGCCATAGTGTGTTTTCTAAATGTGTGACTCTGTTCTGCTTTGGAATTCAGTTCAGGTGTAGCGATGTTGACATTCCCTCTATCAGTGATATCTTAGGATAAGCGTCCTTTTCTGTGTGACTTACTTCACTTAGAGTCATCGTCCCTAAATCCACTCATCATGCTGCTACTAGCCTTATGACACTGATTTCATGGCTGAGGGATATTCCATTGTGCATAAGTACCACAACTTCTTTATCCATTTTTCTCTTTCCTGGGATATTTAAGGTGTACCGAAGTGGAGGTTCTTGGAAACAGAGCAGCCCTAAACTTTGGGGTGCCTGTGTCGTGTTAATGTTTAGGTTTCCCGATTTCTACGCCCATGAGTGGAAGTGCCCTATGCTCTCTCAGCTGTGTCTATTCCATGTTTCAGGACGCAGCGTACACTCCTCCAGAGTGGCTGTTGGCAATTTCCATCCCGCCCATCAGCGTAGCAAGGCTCCCGTGTCTCCATGGCCTGTCCTGCATTTCTGGTTTTTACACTTTTTTCAGCATGGCCCTTTGGACCGCTGGCAAGCGAGACTTCTTTGTAGCGCCGATTTGCCTTTCCGGCTTGCTTGGTTGGCCAAAAAGGGCGGATGCGTTTTTTCCTGAATATATTCAGGAAAAAACGCATCCGCCCTTTTTGGCCAAGGGCATCATTGTCAACGCTTTGCCGCTTTTCATGTGCTTTCAAGGCGAGTCGAATCGACCTCCTGAAATCTGTTTCCTGCAATTCTGCCTTGCTTTCAAATCCTCTTCGTTGC